>NC_133333.1:159503851-159877529 GCF_042186555.1 Aquarana catesbeiana
TCCCCAGCCTCTGGCTTCTAAAACAACGCACATTGCTGGATCTAGATGGGGCTCAGGTGAGTGTTGGGATGCTGCACGAAGGTTTTTTACCTTCATGCATAAAATCCCTTAGCCTTTACATCCACTTGTAAGCAGTTAAGGTTCTGGTTTTGGTTGGTTATAAGAAACCAAGGAAAACCGTTATCTGAGACGACCAGACGTGGCTTTGGGAACCAGTTGCCTGCAGTTTTTAAAAAAGGTATTTCTACGGTAAGGATTATATCATCCACCTGCCTTGCTGCACAGAAGACACAAACAATGCATGTTAGGATGGCCATACAAGTGTTAAAACATTTGACAATGCCATCGGAGACTTCAGGACATCATTTGAAAGTACCAGAACATTTAAATATAGGGGGGGGGGGGGGACACATGCTTCGCTCCAGTTTTGATAAAGCTTCCCTTATAACTATAACAGAATTACAATAATCACAGAAGATCTGGGATCACCCAGGATATAAATGACAAAGAAGGTCAGGATACAATCTGTACAGATCCTGCCTCCATCCAGCGTGTCTCACCAAGGACTGGTAGGTATAGGAAGCCTGCAGCTCTAGGTTGACGATGCGGTTGACTCCAGCCTCGCTCTCCTGGTGGTAGTTCTGGCGGATCTGGCTGCTCATGGTGGATGAGATGGGTCGGTAGCGGCGATATGGATCAGACTTCCCGGCTCCGTTCAATCACTGTTGAAGCAAGAACTCAGGACTGACACAGCTCTGTACGACCTGAGCCCACCGCTCCGCTTTTATACTGACACTGGGCGTGGCCTACCTGTCTGCGCAACCCGACCCCGCCCACCCTCCTGTCCTACTTGACAGGTAACCCCGCCCACCATCCCGTCCAACTTGACAGGTAACCCCGCCCACTAAGCACAGAGCTATCTGAGACTAGGTAGGAGGTTGGTATACACATATGTGCTGCCATTGCTTAGCTCCTTCCTTAAACTGCGGGCTGCAATTCTAATCCTCCCCTCTGAGAATTCCGATTGCCTGGTGACCATACTTGTGTTTTACCTATACTGCAGTGACTTGCATTTTACTACATGGGGAAAATTGCAGGTTATTGCAAGGTCATATAAAAAAACAATTGTTTACTATGTATCCTGGTCATACCAGAATGCTGGTGTCATGTGGTGTGTTAAAATGCTACATGTATGCGTTACTTAAATGCACATCAACACAATGCAAATCTACTGAGAAAGAAAAGCGTTCTATTATTTTGTCCCTTACAAGGATCCATAGGAATTTAACTTGCATGTCAACACACATCAACGCACGTTAAAACAAGGGACAATGCACAAAAAATGCACACCAGTGGAAGGCAATGCACATGTGTGAACAGGCCCCTGCACCTTCTAAGACAGGAAGATTTTGTTTTTGTTTTTGTTTCCTTATTTCTTGCTCTGGGATTTTGACACTTTGAAGCGTGACATGGCCACACAACTTGTACTTGGCGATTGGGGGGCTAAAACTTTGCTTTTTTTAACACCCTCTCCAACCACAAGTCTAAATGAGCCCTTAGCAGGGCTGGTGAAAGGATTTTTAAACCCCTAGATCAGTGATGGCGAACCTTGGCACCCCAGATGTTTTGGAACTACATTTCCCATGATGCTCTACTACATTGTAGAGTGCAAGAGCGTCATGGGAAATGTAGTTTCAAAACATCTGGGGGACCAAGGTTTGCCATCACTGCCTTTGGTGAAACCTCTTTTTGCGCCCCCCCGCTCCACCCCTGACTTCACCCCCTTTGCCCTGCCCATGTATACCCCACTTTTTTAATGAAGTGCCCATCAAATGCAGCCCACCAGCACCCATCAAATGCAGCCTCACCAGTGCTAGGGTGACCACATTTCCAAACTGCCATTCAGGGACACCCCTCATCATACACCAGTCAGTGACATCACAAGGGGGTGGTGCCACCATGTGACGTCGCTCGGTGGCCCCGCTCCTTACCTATTTAAGCATTTGTTTCATGTATGTTAGCCCAACATTGCAGGTGGCCACTTAGAGTCACAGAGTGTAATTATTCCTACAATATTGGGCTAACATACATGAATCAAATGCTTTTTATATCCAAGGCACTAAAGTTGTATATAAAACCCCGTACTTTATACAACAAAAGGAATACAAATGACCTGAGGGATCTGGAGTAAAAACTGGACATACACTGACCTACCTGATCCCTACACTGACCTACCTGATCCCTACACTGACCTACCTGATCCCTACACTGACCTACCTGATCCCTACACTGACCTACCTGATTCCTACACTGACCTACCTGATCCCTACACTGACCTACCTGATCCCTACACTGACCTACCTGATCCCTACACTGACCATTACACTGACCTACTGTGGGGGCTTGTCACATCCTCAGCTCTGAGGGGTTCATGCTGGGACCTGTCGTCCTTCATTAGTAAGGCAGTGGTGGGGGTGGATGAGTGGCAGTGCTTGAGGGGGGATGGGATAACTCTCACCTGTTGTTAGTCAGTGTCCACTTGGGAGTAAAGAGGGGGTTGGTGAGGGGGGTGGGTGAAAAGTGGATGAGGGTGAGAGAGATGGGGAGGGGGGGTGAGAGGGGGGAGGGGAGGTGGGAGAGGGTGAGAGAGAGGGGGTGGCGAGAGAGAGGGGGAGGGTATAAGAGAGGGGGGATGGGAGTGAGAGAGGTAGGTGGGCGAGAGGGGGGGTGGGTGAAAGTGACCCCCTATCCCCTGCTGCAGTCCCTCCTGTGCTCCCCTTTCCCAGCCCCTGTCTGTGGGTAGGTGTGTGTGATGCACCTACCTCCCGCCCATCCTCGTCCTCTGGGCCCTTGGTCAGCCTGTCTTCCTTGTTGTTGATGACTGTGACAGCTAGGAGAGGAGGCTGGAGAAAGTGTGCAGGTTCTGGGATGTTCCAGGGATGCTGCACCCACTGCTGCTCAGGTCATGGTGGCCGGCGGTGAGGTCTTCTCCAACTCTCTCCTGGGCTGTTGATTCTACCAGACTTGTGCTGCTCACCGGGGCCGCTGCTCGCTGTTTCAAATTGCTGCTGTCAACGCCGGCTTTTGCTCCGCTTCCGCTGCCCTGCACTGCACCCCGCCACCACTAGACCAGCGGGACTGCCACTCTCTAGGCGCATTACAAGAGGGTGTTTGCTGCAGGACTCAGCTCAAAGGGCAGCTGCTTTGGGCCCCAGGAGCACTAGCGCGGAGGAGGAGGAAGTGAAATCCTCCTCCGCTTTCAACGCTTGGCAGGGAGGGAGTCATGGCCGTGAGCCCGTGACGTCACTGGTTGCTACACGCCAGGCGGCTATAGCAACCAGTGATCAGGAATATAGTCAGGTGGAGGCGGAGCCAATGATATGGCGGCTCAGTCCGCCCCTGTCCCATGAATTTCCTGAATGTTTCCAGTGCCAGTTTCATTCTGGGACACTGTATTGTCCCGGAATGAAGCTGCCCGGGAACAGGGACAGAGATGTCAATTACGGGATAGTCCCGGGCAATCCGGGACACGTGGGCACCCTAACCAGTGCCCATCAATGAATGTTTGCTTGCTTCCATTCATTCACGAATCGGGACAGAGACACAGTCCTCCGCCGCTGCACCTCTGACACTATGTGCGAACGGAGAGGCGGCTGATGCTGAGACTTAGTTGCTTGCTGCAGAGAGAAAGTAGGAACACCAGTGGCCGGGCACCCTAGGCAGCAGTGCACCCTAGGCAGCTGCCTAGTTTGCCTAGTGGTAGCACCGGCCCTGGCCCTTGGGGAAAGGCGGTATTCATACAAACGAAATGCTGGCTGCTCCTGCCTGCACACTCCTTGACTCTCACAGGGGGACAATACTTGTTACACCTATTAACAGGCAATTCAAAAGACACCTTCTCTGCTGCTTAAAGTGTATTTCCACTTTTTCTGCCAAATTAGGATAACACCTATTATACAATTTTTTACATCTTCACATTCACATAGCATAACTTTAAAAAAAAGGTCAGTTGTTGCTTCTTCCACTGTATGCTTATCTGCTCCCCCCCCCCCCCTCTGGTGCCACTTTTGGCACCTTTCGGGGGGGAACGGATACCTGTCAAAAACAGGTACCCGTTTCCACTTCCGTGTAAGGGCGCCGTGGCAACCTACGTCATTTACGGCCCCTCCTCCTTCCCCCTGCTGCCTTCTGGGAGACACACACAGGTCCTAGAAGACAGCAGGGACCACTCAGAAAGCACAGGGCAACTCACGCATGCACAGTAGTAAACAGGCTGTGAAGCCGCAAGGCTTCACTTCCAGTTTCCCTTAGTACGGATACCGGCGCCTGCACCCAGAGCCAGTGGACGGGTCGGCTTCGGTTGCCGACATAGTGGGCTCCCTGGACAGGTAAAGGTCCTTATATATATATATATATATATATATATATATATATATATATATATATATATATATATTTTTTTTTTTTAATAATCAAAATTTTTTATTCATTTATATAATACACAGTACATTTACATTTATACAACATACTATACCCCTACATTCAACCCAATAACAAAACACCAATTACCCCATGCATTCCATTTAACCGAGGTTTAGGGGGAAAAAAAAAAAAAATTTCTTTATTAAAATCTGACGTTCCTCCCTCCACCCCTATCCTTGTATTAATTACTCCAACTCCTTCCCCCCCCACATACAAACGTGATTAACAATATTATAAGTGACTTCCCTAAACTATAACTTGATGAAGAGAAAAAAAAAAAAATTTTATATATACTACTATCTGTGTTGCCCCTCACCCCCCTCCTTAATATAATTTGCTCCAACGCTTCTTCCCAAAACGTGCATTCATACTTAAATGAGATTATAAAGTGATTTTCCCCCTTGTTCTAATTCGTATCGTAGACCCCTATAATTCATAATTATATAATTTGTGCATATGTGAGGAGGGAAAAAAAAAAAAAAGCCCCTTCCGTGATTCTTCCCCCCCATCTTTAATATCAATTTACCCAACTCCTCCCCCCCATATCCAATATCCAAACGTGCTTGTATAAATTTATAAAGTGAATTTCCCCTTTATTCAATTCGTGTCATAAATCACTATAATCCATAATTAATAAATTAAAAGGGTCCTTATATTAAAGGTCAACAGCTACAGTATTTGTAGCTCCTAATTTTTTTTTTTTTAATACCGGCTGGAACTCCACTTTAACCACTTGACCTCTGGAAGATTTAGCCCCCTTCATGACCAGACCATTTTTTTTACGATACGGCACTGCATTACTTTTAGCCCTGGTACACATTGGAGCGATTTGGCATGCGATTTGACATGTCAAATTGTTCACAAATAGCACAATGGCACATTCCCAACCCCAAAGTCCCATGGGTTAGATTTGAAAAAGACTCCATCCAACCATATTCTCAAGTATATTATGGGGTAATAAAGTATCAACTCACATCCTAGACAACCTTAATCAATTAGTCTCACATTCATATCAATTATGGAAACTTAACCTCTAACACACCTCCACTTACATCTCTTATTGGTGACCCAAAATTCCCCCTTACCTCAAATGAGAGAGGAGACTTTTCATGGTGGACACATAAAAACCTAATATCTCTCTATAATTTTTTAGAAAACAACAACTTCACTTCATTCTCTTCATTGAAATCTAGACATCAGGTCCCCAATACTGAGTTTAATAAATTCCTCCAAATTAGACATTTTTAGGGTACATACTTCCAAACAGTAAACTCACTCCCACCATCATTTTTTGAAAACATTTGTCTAAAAACACCTAGGAGAGCAGGCCTGATATCTGAAATCTACTCTAATCTAGTCAATAATGTAGAACAATCCAAACTTCCCTATATGCTCAAGTGGGAACAAGAATGTGATTTCTCATTTACAATAGAAAATTGGGACAAATGTATCTCTAACTTACACAAATGCACAAGATCAATCACGATCAAAGAAACTGCAATCAAACTTTTTACAAGGTGGTATTATACTCCAGTTAAAATTCATGCTATTTTCCCTGACACCCCTCATACATGTTTCAGAGGTTGCAATTCAGCAGGATCCTTTTCTCATATCTTCTGGGATTGTGATCGAGTTACTCAGATATGGAAACAACTGGAAAAATTTGCCTCCAAAATCTCAAATAGCAACATAAACCTCACTAAATATAACTGTCTTCTATTTTCCCCTATCATCCGGTCTCGACATACATAATATGAGATTGATCCACACAATATGTGTTGCTGTACACTGGTTGATAGCATACCATTGGAAATCCCCCACAGTTCCTCTTTCACATTTGAAAACCAGAATTAACAATATTAATTTAATGGAAAAAATATTCCACACACTACAAAACACTAACCAATTCTACACAAAGAAATGGGACCCATGGTTTAATCATGCTAATCTCTTCTTTAACCCCGAATAATTCTACCAAATACTGAAGTACACTGAAGAGTATTATATGAATATAGAGTTTAATGTATAATAGGAATTGATATATTTATATATAAATATATTCCCCATATAAGAACAGCTTAATATATTTTGTTATTCCTTTTTGTAGAAATTACTTTGATTGTACATTTTATGGCATATGTCAATAAGCCTTTTGTACTATTTCTTTGTACCAAATAAAAAAAGTTTGTAAACAAGAAAATCTCGGTCTAGAAATAGTCCTGGTGTCAGGACCTGAATCACCTGCTGGTGGCACTGTGGTTCCCTGGGTGGAGGGTTGTAGTTCCAGGGATCCACCAGCGGTGTCTGCCAGCAGATCCCAGCCAGATGGATGATTGCTGTTAAAGCCTGAGCCTGCTCCTGTCTTACACCCTGCTGCCGTGTACCTCATTGTATATATACATATATATATATATATACATATATATATATATATATATATATATATATACATATATACATATATATATATATATATATATACATATATATATATATATATATACATATATATATATATATATATATATATATATATATATATATATATATATATATATATATATACACTATATATATATATATATATATATATATATATATACATGTTGTAGTTAGGTTGTTTGGTATTTTGTCGCTTGGTTTATTGTTCACTTCATGTTTATTGTTTGTTCATTTGCTGTGCGTCCTGTTTGTCGGTGTTTGGGTGGCTTTTGGTTTCACTATAAATAAATCTAACTTTAACCACTTCCCGCCCAGCCATTTGTCAATTGACGGCTGGGCAAGACATTAGTCGATCCGGGTGGACGTCATATGATGTCCTCCCGGATCGCACCTCGCACAGGGCCGCACTGTGGCGTGATCTGTCACTGGCTGATGACTGATCAGTGTACCGGTGTTCTGATAAAATGTCAAACCCGGCAGAATATTGAACCACGTCACTTGTGATGTGGAATCAGCTGTTTCAAAAAACCACATGCACTGCGCATGTGCACCGTGTCATCTGCGCATGCACAGTGCGTCATCACTGACATCAGGACACTGCAGGTCAAATTCGTCGGCCGACAGTCATCTTGCTACACCCCGCACTCGGCCACACTGAGCCTGCAATCAGAAGACGGCAGCCAACATCCTATTACACCCACCCAAGTCTCGCATTTCACACTTATTTTTAGCACTAAACTGAGCTTATATAGTGAAATACTATATTTTCAATTCCGTCACAATCTTTTCATGTTGAATTTTAAAAGCAGTGATGTTCTGTCAGATTAGTAAACCTGTCAGATCGGCAGGATTTCTGCTGCTTTTGAAATTCAACATCAAAACAGTGTCACGGACTTCTAAATACTGTTTTGCACTATATAAACGGAGTTTACTGTTAAAAATAAGTGTGGAATGCAAGACTTGGGTGGGTGTAAAAAGATGTCCGCTGCTGCCTTCTGACTGCAGGCTCAGTATGGCTGAGTGCGGGGTGTAGCAAGATACCCGTCGGTCGACGAATTTGACATGCAGTGTCCTGACGTCAGCGATGATGCACTGCGCATGCGCAGATGATGCCGTGTGCATGTGCAGTGCGTGTGGTTTTCTGCAACTGCTGATTCCACATCACAGGAAGTGAGGCAGTTCGACATTCTGCCGGGTTCGACATTTTATCAGAACACTGGCTCACTGCCGCCACCATGTGATTGCTGTGACCAATCACAGGAGATCACATGACAATTGTAAACAATGGATGGCTTCCTTTCATGCCATTCATTGTGTACAATTGTGTTGCTTGCTGTGATTGGTCACACTGATCACATGGTACAGACAGGGACAATCACAACTCATCTGTACCATATGATTGGATGTGCCAGTCACAGCTAATCACAACAAAACACAGTGAGTAAATCACTAAAAAAAAAAAAAAAAGGTTGCTTATAACAGTGGAATTCACTGGTATAAACAATCATAATATGTAAAAAAAAATCCCGATCCCTTCCCCAGAGTAGTACAGTGTTACTATGGTAACACTGTATTGCTTTGGCCACTGTGTGTAAAAATAAAAATCGTAAAAAAATGTAATAAAAAAAATACTGTCACCAGTAAAAAATTGTGAAAATTAACCACTTAAGGACCGAGCCTCATTCTGATATTTGGTGTTTACAGTTAAAAACTGTTTTGTTTTTTTTGCTAGAGAATTACTTAGAACCCCTAAACAATATATGAAAGAAATGGCGGTTGTTGCAATACTTTTTGTCACACCGTATTTGCGTAGCGGTCTTACAATCACATTTTTTTGGGAAAAAAATCAGCTTTTAAATTAAAAAAAAAAGACAACAGTAAAAATAGCCCATTTTTTTAATATTGTGAAAGATAATTTTACCCTGAGTAAATTGATACTCAACATGTCACGCTTCAAAGTTGCGCCCGCTCGTGGAATGGCGACAAACTTTTACCCTTAATAATCTCCATATCACGGCGATACCTCACATGTGTGGTTTGAACATTATTTTCAAATGCTCACGTATGTGTTCGCTTCTGCGCGCGAGTTCGGCGGGACGGGGCATGTTTAAAAATGTTTCTTTTCTTTTCTTATTTATTTTACCTTTTATTTTTCATTTTTACACTGTTCTTTTTTTTTTTAAAAAAAAGGGTCACTTTTATTCCTAATACAAGGAATGTAAACATCCCTTGTAATAGAAAAAAGCATGACAGGACCACTTAAATATGAGATCTGGGGTCAAAAAGACCTCAGATCTCATCTTTACACTAAAATGCAATAAAAAAAAAAAATTATGTCATTTAAAAAAAATTAAAAATGTCCCTTTAAGAGCATTGGGCGGAAGTGACGTTTTGACGTTGCTTCCACCCTGCAATGATATGGAGACGGGTGGGGGCCATCTTCCCCTCACTCGTCTCCATGTCAGGCTAGGGAGAGGATCCGATCGCCTCCGCCGCTACCGATGGCTCCGGTAAGTGGCGGAGAGAGGCGGGAGAGGGACTGAAAAAAGTGATCTCGCGATGAATCCGCCGCAGAGACCACTTCTATCTTGAAGAAGAAGAAGAGGATACCGGGGTTTTGGTAGCTAGCTGCTACCATAACAACGGTATTCCTCTTCAAAGTAGCGACGTAAAAGACGGCGGGCGGTCCGGAAGTGGTTAATTTCTTCATTTTCCAAAAAATTCTGACAAAAAATGACAACTTCAAAAAAATTGTTATGCCTCTTACTAAATACCTTGGACTTTCTACTTTCCAAAAATGGGTCATTTGGGGGATATTTGTACTGTCCTGGTGTTTTCAGGCCTCAAGAAATGAGCTGTCGGTACATTAAGATTGAGGGATTTTCAGATATACACCATAGTTTGTAGACTCTATAACTTTCCTACAGACTAAATAATACACACTAATTTGGGTTATTTTCACCAAATAAATGCAGAAGAATACATTTTGGCCTAAATTTATAAAGAACAAATATTTATTTGCAAAATTTTATTACAAAAATGAAGAAAAACATGTTTAAAAAAAAAAAAAAATATTTAGCAAAAATAAAAAACCCAGTGGGGATTAAATACCACCAAAAAAGCTCTATTTGTGTGGGATTTTTTTTTTGAATGGGTACAGTGTTGTCATTCAAAGTGTGAAAGTGCTAAAAGCTGAAAAAAATGGCTTAGGCAGAAAGGGGGTGAAAGTGACCGGTATTAAAGTGGTTAAATATATGTGGTCTGGTCTCAGAAGTGTAGCCATGCAGATCTGGTATGCTGATTCCTGACAGCTGACTGTAATCATCAATGAGTTTCACAAGCGGCTGGTAAAAGCAAGACATTAGAAGCTGGCTGGACCCAGATAGAGATTTAGTCCTCATGCACACGGACGTTTTTACAGCTGCTTTTTTGAGCTTTTTTTGCAGCTTAAAAAGGCCTGTCTATGTTAGTCTATGGCTTCATGCCCACCTAGGTGTTTTTGAGCTGCAAGTGGCATAGGCGTTTTTAAGCTGTAAAAAAAACCCAGGACCAGTGGGGTCTGAGAGACGTTTTTCAGCTGTAAAAACGCTCTAACGCTGAAAAACGCTCAAAAACGCTCAAAAAACGCTCAAAAACGTCATTCACCAACATTTTTTAGCGTTTTTGATCCATTGAAAAAAAAAAAAAAAAAAAAAAAAATTTGAAAAAAAAAAAAAAACCACTCAAAAACGCTAACGCGGAAAAACGCTCCAAAAAGGCTCAAAAATGCTAAAAAACGCTATTGCAAAAACGCTGAAAAACGCTGAAAAAAGTTTTAAAAAATCACTGCAAAGATACTGGCGTTTTCATAACGTTTTTTTAACAGCCTGTGTGCATGAGGGCTTAAGAGTATTTTTGCCCTTACTAGGTCTAACCATAGAAATACAGAAAGGATCATCAGACCAAAACTGGATAAAAGAGTCCAAGAAAATTTTAATTGTTGATTAAAAAAATTGATACAAAAAGAGCCAACACGTTTCAGGAACAAAACTAGTCCCCTCTCATCAACAGGGGATAAAACTTGGATGGACTTATTTTCTAGATCTGCTGTATATTAGAGCCAGTATTGAACTTTCCACATGGAGCAACAACTTGACAGCAGTTGCTGAGCAGCAGTGGAGCTTACTAGTTATCAGACAGCATGTGAAGCAAGCAGACCTAAAGTCAGGTGTGCTTTTTAGGGAAGTATGAGGAGCAGGGGATGGGAAAGGAATAAGGCTGTTGATATTTACATGAACAAATGAACTTTTTGAGTTTTCCTGTATAGCTACTGAGACATTTGGGCACCTATTGGTATCTACTATGAGCATCTGTAGGCCACCTTTACCTGGTTTATTTTTAAATACCAAGAGTAGTCATTATGAAATGTCACAATTCTTCATACCTGGACCAAGGTGTGACAGTTTGCTGAAGGGTGTCACATGCATCATCTTCAATATTTCAGGCCGGTTTCACACTAATGCGACAAACGCTCCGACATTGGGAGCTCATGTCGCATGACGTGTGAAAATCAATGTTTCCCTATGGGAGCCGTCTTAACTGGTCCGACACATGTCGGTCAGACTTTGAAAATGCTCCCTGTACTACTTTGATCCGACTTTGATCCTACTTCAGCCCATTGACTATCATTGAAGTCGGATCAAAGTCGGATCGCCATCTTGCATGATCCGACTTTGGCAAGTGACTTGTGCTCTGATGATCTTGAGGGGTAACTCCACGCAAAATTTTAAACATAAAACCGGCATGGGTTCCCCCTCCAGGAGCATATCAGGCCCCTGGGTCTGGTATGGATTTTAAGGTGAACCCCCTACACCGAAAAAACGGTATGGGGGTCCCCCCAAAAATCCATACCATACCCTTATACGAGCACGCAGCCCAGCCGGTCAGGAAAGGGGGTGGGGGCGAGCAAGCGCCCCCCCTCCTGAACTGTACCAGGCCGCATGCCCTCAACATGGGGGGTGGGTGCTTTGGGGCAGGGGGGGCGCCCTGCGGCCCCAGCACCCCAAAGCACCTTGTCCTCATGTTGATGAGAACAAGGGCCTCTTTCCGACAACCCTGGCCGTTGGTTGTCGGGGTCTCCGGGTGGGGAGCTTATCGGAATCCGGGAGCCCCCTTTAATAAGGGGGCCCCCAGATCCCGGCCCCCCACCCTATGTGAATGAGTATGGGGTACATCGTACCCCTACCCATTCACCTAGGAAAAAAGTGTCAATAAAAAAAACACACCAGACAGGTTTTGAAAATAATTTATTAGGCAGCTCCGGGGGTCTTCTTCCGACTTCGCGGGGGTCTCTTCTGACTTCTCCACGCTCTCCGGTTCTTCTCCCGCTCTCCGGTATCTTCTGCCAGGCTCCTCCGCTCTCTTCTGCTCTTTTGCTAGCCCGCCCTTTTGCTAGCGTTGGCCCGGTCTTCTCTGTTGTCTTCTTCCCTCTTCTCTTCTTTCGATGTTGACTTGACGCTCTCTTCCTCTGTAATGCTGTGTGAGCGGTGCGCAATGACTTATATAGGCATGGGGCGTGGTCACCGGGTGATGTCAACCGTGACCCTGCTCCTTATGACGTCACCGCCTGGGGCATGATGGGACGGTGACATCATAAGGGGCGGGGTCACAGTCATCTTTTGTAAAATTTATCATATCTGTCCTGACAGTTGTGTACCCATTCCTCCACTTCCATAAAAGAATTGACTTGTTTGATCCAATTCTTAGTTGAGGTTATTTGTGGCTTTTTCCAGAATATCAGGATTAGGCTTTTGGCGGCATTTAATAGGTGGGGGGCAATACTGTGCTTATATGACTCAATAGGGATTGGTGCAATATGAAGGAGACATTGCGCCAGGTTGTCATGAAGTTGCATAATGGTAATGTCTGAAATCAATTTCCTGATTTCATCTCAGAATGGCCTAATTTTTGGGATACTTCCAAAAAATATGAATATGTGATCCTTGCTGACCACAACCTTTCCAACACCTATCCAAGACTGAGGGGTATACCAAGGCCAATCATTTCTGGACTCTATACCACCTTGTTAAGTTTTTAGAGTTTGTCTCTTGCCTTTTAAAGCAGATAAAGGGGGCATGCTTTAGCATCAGAATGGTGTGTCTCTGAGATTCAGAAAATGAGCATTTCACCTCCGTCTCCCACCTTCTAAGAAACCTAAGGCCCGTGGGGGTTCCACAGTGATGCAGGAGCCTATAGGACGTGGACAGCAGACCCTTATCCACTGAGTTCTTTTATTTTTATTTTTAAAACATTCAAATTAAATGCTATTTTTCAAATGTATTCTTTTTTGTTGCATCTCCATACATAAAACAATACAACAATATTTTAAAAAGCATTTATTTAAATTGTAAAACCCTGCCATGCTTTGTGGCAGATACACAATTTTATTGCCATTATAAACAGTACAAATTATAGAATAAAATGTGTGCCTTTACCTACGGTAACACCAGTTGTTTTGAAACTATCACTGGTCAAATTAGAATTTCTTTTTATTCTGGTACATTTTTTTGTCTTTAGCTTGCATAGGTAATTAAAATTATTTTTGCATGATAACATTGCTATATGTATGCATTGCCTGTACTAATAAAAAAAACATGTCTTAGCTCTGAATTGGAAATACTAAAAATTATTTTCTAATCAATAAGCACATAGCTGAAATGTAAAAATTGCTTCAGTCCTTAGGGGTTTTATGTTCAGGAGCTAAAGTGGTTAAATAAAGCTTAGTTGCTATTACAAGCCAAGAATGTGCTAAGAAAACATCATACCCATATATTGCAAATAAACCATTCACACAAGACAAGGATGATCCTTATTGTGTGTGAGGCAACTGCATGTTCCTGTTCTTAAACCCTTGCCGACCGTAGGCCTTCATATGTTGTCCTCGGTTTGCAGTGGTTATCCCCGGATGGTGCCTGCAGCTACAGGCATCATCCCAGTATTACAATTTTCAGCCAGCAGTTCCCTTCAATGCAGAAGTGATTTCAGTGGCTGAACAGCTATTTGATCACTTCTCCAGGTGGCGGAATGTGGTCCCCCCCTCCCACCACCATTGCTGCCTTCCGAAGGTGGAGCCCAGGAGCGCTCCGACCAACAGCAACGACTGCGCAGCACAGAGAGAGAGTAACTGACGGTGTTCCTCCTTCTTTGTGACCCCAGAAACTGGAAGCAATGAGAATTTAGTTACTTCCATGTTCTTAGTAATTTTCTAGCAAAAAAACATATATTTTTACATGTGGAAGAGAAGTGTCAGAATGTGCCCAGTTGGCAAGTGGTGTTCTACCCAAAAAAAAATATGTACATGAATGTGCCTAAAAAAAAAAATAAAAAAAAACATTTGGAAGTTTTTTGTTTTTTTTTACTCACCTCTAAATGCCTGTTGCTAGGGGTCCCTCGTAGTCTGCCTCTTTCAGTGCCTGGGCTGGTGACATCACTTCCCCTTGGCACAGGAAAGGCTCAGCTCTGCTCCCTCCCTCTTGTCAATCATCTGGGACCCATTACAGGTCCCAGATGACTGAGCGGCCAATCACGGCGCACAGCGCCGCTCGCGCATGCGTAGTGGGTGCCCGGCTGTGAAGCCACAGCCCGGCACCCACAGTTGCAATGCCGGTGCCACCAAACAGAGAGGGAGACGAGCAGGGCTTCTATCCCCCGCATCGCATCGCTGGACCTTGGGACAGGTAAGTGTCCAATTAAAAGACAGCAGCTGCATTTTTTTAAATGGGAACTCCTCTTTAATTGTCAGCATAACCCACTGGTAGGATTCAGTAGTGGAGTCTGGTAAGGTCGTCTTGTGCTGTAGCCCATTCTCTTTAAGATTCAAAATGTTTTTCATTCAAAGAAGGCCCTCTGCACACAAGTCTGGCTATTTTCTTCTAACCTCTCTTGTTAATAAAGTTTCTTTGTCACGGAGCTGCCCCTCATTGGATAATTTCTTGTTTTATCTACCAGTTTCTCCCTCTAAACTCTAGAAACTATAGATTATGAAATTAGAATAATATAGATGTAGTCATGTGCTTGGCTAAGAATGGAGAGTGAGAGAAACACTGACTGTAGCTGCTCTCTGTAGCTACTGCCCTGAACTTGTTAACAGCTATATCAGTGAGAGGAGGAAGCTGCTGAGCAGAAAGAGTTCAATAGACAAGCAGCACTGCACTGTAGGAACTGTAGTCAAGAGGAGAGAGACTCTACTGTAATTGCTTTTGAACTGCATTTCCCAGAGAGGGATTGCCAGGAGGAAGGAAAACAGTTACGTTTTCTCAGGCATACAGAACACAGCTTCCTTTTACCAGGAGACTGATCGGAGCGTGCACATGTCTTTCCATTGTGCACCACCACTGCAGCATATCGGGGGCCTGAGCGGGATCCAGAGTGCTCAGTTCTGGGGGTGCTGACAGCCAGAGTAACCTGGGTGCAGAGCAGAGAGTGGACTAATCGCTATGTTTGTCTGGATGGTGAGCTGTAATGTTGCTGGGCCTGGTGAGCTGCTGCTATGGGGATTTACTATCTGCTGCTAGAGAGACTGAGCCTTTTAGGAATGGATCATACAGACATCTAGTAGACTTATTGCTGCCCGCAGGCTTGACTGGGACTATTCTTATGTGCACCAATGGTACAATTGGGCCCCAATGCTAGCCAGATGAAGAGGACTAAAGACTGCCTCTTTACAGCTGCTACACAGAGACTTTTCCTTATTGCCTATGCTAAGAGGTACCTCCCAGGGGACATTTCATCACATCCTAACCATCCTCCTAGAATCATGTACTCTAGATTAGTTATAGGATTATTATTCATATTGTAGTTAAGGCTTATATGCACTGTTTATTGCTGACTTTGCAGATTCATGAGTTAATTCCAATCTAGTGGAACAGAAATCTATTCTAAGTTATTTTGGCATAGTGATTGTCATGTACCTAGTAGATGAGCCCAATATGCAGAGGAAGGCATCTCTTACGCCCCTGACTTGTGGCCCCTGATAGTAAACAGGAGGCGCGGGAGTACAAGGTAACATGAGTGCCTGGCAGGATCAACAGCAGGAAGGTAGGTCTGGAGTTCCAGATGATGCTGTAGCTGGGGGTCAGCAGACTGGAGACAGCGGACTTGGCTGAAGACTGGAACAGGCTTGTATCAGGAAGAAACTCACAGGATACAGAGAGGAGGTTCCAGGGACTGGAACACAGGAAGGTCAGGCAGGCCGGGTCATACACAGACAGACAGTACAGGAACAGATGCAAAAGACAGGAGCAGAGTCACTGGACAAGCCGGGTCGGTAACAGGCAAGCACGGATAGACCAGAGGATAAGGCAGGTGCAAGGTCATGGACAGGCCGGGGTCAGATGCAGCTGGATAGCAGAGGTAGTCAAAGGGCAAGCCGGGTAATCACAGGAACAGATCAGATAAGCAAGAAACTCACAGGGAATGCTGTAAATCAGACAGCAGAGCTTCAGTGTAACAGCTGAGTTTAAATAGCCCACCCGGGGATTGTGTGCGTGCTCCCATGCGTGTGCATGCACATGTGCGCTCGCGCATAGGCATTCGCAATCGCGCACCAGTTTGTGTAGAACTACTGCTCCCAGCAAACCTTTCCTGACAGTGATTATACTGTCAGCATACTGTGTCTGAACCTACCTTCTGTGTGTTCATGTATGCTCAAACCACCATTTAGTGTAACCCATGCCAATACATTGAGTTTATTTAACACTAAACGATTTTGTGTCTATTTTCTGGTACTAATTCACAGTCAAGTTAAAAGTATCTATATCCATGTTCCTATAAGTACTTTTCAGTCAATCAGGTGTGCCAGAGGGTCTGAGGTTGTTCAGAGAACCCAAATTAACAAGCTGCTCCTTCAGGGGTAGCATTACACAGAGGACAGAAGTTTTATATGCAATAATGATTCTGATGTCCACGCATTACCCATCATGACTGAGTATCAGAAAACAATAAGAAGAAAGCAGAGCTGTCTTCTTCCTTCCATTACTTTCTTGCCCTTACCTGGGATTTTGTTAATGATGTGCTGAATAGCACCCAAGCACAGGAGGATACAATAATAACACAAACAGCTCAAAAAAATGGTCAGTTGCCTATTTTAGGGCCCTAGGATATTAATGGTCTCCCACTAGTGAGTTTAAGTTTATTGTCCCCTAACAGTAGTTTAATTCCCCAATAGATGAATACATGTTGCATACGACTTTACTAAGAATTATGCTTAGTCACGGTGCAGATAAATAAATATGAGTTCATGTTATCATCTAGCAATATCATCCTGTTATAAAACAATAAAAGATTAGCCAACTGTTCATAGACTAATCCTCATAGCCTGTTATGTTTGCTGCAATGAAAGAAAATCTACCATGACTAAGCAAAATTTTCTCTTGCACTATCCCAAAGACGTGACCCATTCTAAAGCCTGAATTTCAGCTTGTGTGTTGTGGTCTGACTATTTATCTACCTTAAAGTGATATTGAGTTGTAAAAGGTGGCAATCTGGCATCAGCGCACTGAAGGGGAAAGAAATTGCAAAATATGTATGTAAGGGTTGATAACAGTGGAATAACAATAGTCATAGCAGCCTATGGTTCTGCCATGGGGCCTGCTGGCGAAAGGGGGTTCCATTGAGTGTGGGGGGGGGGGGAGGGGGTTAATGAGATAAATGAGACATAGAAAATCTGTGTGCATGTGAAGATAACACAAATCCACTGCTGTATTATTATATTATTAAAGTGGTTGTTAACCCCAGTGGTGGCTGGTGCTCAAAATTTTTGGGGGGCGCAAACAAGCAAAATTCTGAAAAATACTTAAAAAAAAACATAAATTGCAGCCTCACTGTGCCTATCAAATTCAGCCACTTTGCCCATCAAATGCAGCCACTGTGCCATCAATTGCAGCCACTGTGCCCATCAAACTCAGCCACTGTGCCCATCAAATGCAGCCACTGTGCCCATCATATGCAGCCACTGTGCCTATCAAATGCAGCCACTGTGCCCATCATATGCAGCCACTGTGCCCATCAAATGCAGCCCCTGTGCCTATCATATGCAGCCACTGTGCCCAGCAAATACAGCCACTATGCCCATCATATGCAGCCAGTGTGCCCACCAAATACAGCCACTATGCCCATCATATGCAGCCACTGTGCCCACCAAATAAAGCCACTGTGCCCATCATGTGCAGCCACTGTGCCCACCAAATACAGCCACTGTGCCCATCATATGCAGCCAGGCGCATCCCCCGGCTGTCACTTTAACCAACCCCCCCGCGGCCGGGTCTGGCGGCACTTTACCGCTCGTGTGGCGGGGCTCTGCTCCTCTCCTGGAGTGACGGGGCTCTCCTCCTCTGAAGGCAGTGGGAGGAAGCGGCGACTCCTGTGTCCGCTCGATTCCTTCAGTGGCCTCCCCCGCCGTGTCTCCTCTTCCGCCAAAGTGTTAGGCATCCAATAGGATCGCCTAATGCTTTGGCCAATCGGGGGACAGGTCTCACTGACCTGCCTCCTGACTGGCAGGGAGGAACGTTAATGTGAAAATAGCGAAAATTCACTCGCTATGTCACACAACAGGGTGGGAGCCCACCCTATTTTGAAGCCTATTAGAGCTTCTGGCTCTAATCACGTGCTTCAAAATACAAACCCACCGCCTATCCCCGCCATAGTATTTCATGTGTCCGGCGTCCTGAATAGGGTGGGCGGTGGAGGTGTCGGGGGGAGGGGCGGCGCCCGTGGTTAACCCACTTCTACTAAATACTCCCATCCTCTCTGTACCATTATAATAATTGTCCCTGTGCCTGTGTTCTGTAAAAAATCTGCCCGATTGTACCTATATGAGCGTGGCTCCCGGCGCTCAGCTGATTGTCATCTCCCTCTCTCCTCTCTCCCCCTCTGCAGATTTTTTACAGAACATAGGCACAGGGACAATTATTATAATGGTACAGAGCAGATGGATAGCAGGCTGCGCATGACGAAATCATGCAAACTGACCACAATGTCAGGGCACAGCAGCCATGATTATCGTGGTCAGTTTGCAGAGGGGAGGGTATAGCCAGGCAGTATCAGTCAGGTTTTTTAGGGTATACAGGGGGCCAAATGACACAGCACAAGCACTGTGCTGTATAACATGCTTTAAGGGATAGGGATCTTTATTTTATTTTTTTGGGTTAACAAACGCTTTGAGGATGGCAGAGGTTATTGTTGACACTGACCCTGTGACATTTGAAAACAAGAATAGCTGACATCAGACACACAGAAGGAAACTTCAGTATTGTTGGCACTAGTCACACATCCCCTTTGTAGGCTGTGCAGCATGGGGTATTTATCTAGCTCTCCTAGTACTGTAGATTTATTGTCCCCTGGTCATCCTGGCCAGCACTGAAACTAACCCTTTATGCCCAGTGCAGTCTTTCTAAAACTGTAAAAATACCAACGTATCATCTCAGCTAAAAACTGACAGCTGTTTGTAGTTATGCAAAAAAAAAAAATCCACAGATTAAAGGAGTTTGTATTAAGGTTATAGAGTATTGTGTGAAGGGGTACTAGCAATTATACCATAAAGAAAATATTGTGATGGCCATTATTATTGCTTCTACAAATCTAGTTTATTTATAACAGAGTAATTAGCTGGAAAAGTTTAGTTAAAAGTTAATTCCATGCAGTAATGGCCGTTTTTCCACTTCAGTCTATAGCACTGGTCCCTAATAAAATCCCGACTATGCTGACAGCTCTCATGCTATCTGTCCTTTATTTAGACATACTTTATATAAAGAAGACTGACAGCAGGTTGCTGTGGGGCCCCATCAAAATTTTTCTATAGGGTCCCATGATAGTTTTCTGGATCTATTATTTCGGCTCTTTGTGTCAGGGCTGGGCTCAGCCCTTCCTTCTCTGAGCTGGCCGCTCAGCTGTCGGCTAATTGCCATCTCCTATCTCTCCACAGGTACTCAGCTGTTGATGATATCCTGCTCGTCAGTCCTGCCTACTTAAGCTGTCCAGCACAGAGGATCTCTGCCTTCGCCTTAGTCAACATCACAGAGACGTTCTCCTGCATTCCTGTTTAAAGACTTGCTTGGCTGACATCCCTTCTAGCTCCAGATCCTGCTTGCTGTTTTACTACGCTCATCTCCGGCTCCCTGACGCTTGTCTGACTATCCGTTACGGTTCCTGAACTCTGGCTATGTTTTGACTACGTTTTGTTCTATTTACTGTTATTTTTAAACAAGTGTGATTTAACTGTACTACTGTCTCGGTCTGATTTCATGGTTTCTGACAGTAGGTGAAGGCCATTAATTCAGAAGTTACAGCCAATCCACTTGTTGGTAATATTTTTTTCAGATTGGATGAGCAGGATCACCGCATGGATCAGTTTGCCATGGCGTTACAAACGCTCCTGAGTTGCATGGCTCACCTGGAATCTCCCACTGTGGCTGCTCCGGTACAACCTGAGTTGCAGGCTGTCCCTGCCACTGCCCCAGTCTCTGTGCAGACACCCACCTCGAGTGTTACCTCAATAAGTGGTATGTCTGGTTTTGCTCCGCTTCACCAGCGATTTGGGGGAGATCCAGTTCAATGCAGAGGGTTTCTCAACCAGGTTGAGATATACTTTGAGATGCTGCCCCAGGCATTTCCCATGGACAGAAGCAAAGTAGGTTTCCTGATATCTTTGCTTTCTGAGAGAGCATTGGCCTGGGCAAACCCTCTATGGGAGACGCAAAAACCTGTTGTCTTGAGTTACCCTGACTTTGTGGCCTCCTTAAAAAGGGTATTTGAAGTTCCCGCACGCTCCGCTTCTGCTGCCAAGTGCCTCATGTCCATCAGAGTATGAGAACTGTTGCCAACTTTGCCATTGAATTCCGTACTCTGGCAGCAGAGGTTGCTTGGAACAATGAGGCACTCATGGCTGCTTTTTCTCATGGTCTCTCGGATTCCATCAAGGATGAGATAGCAGCCCGAGATATACCCACTGAGCTGGAGAAGTTTATCACGTTTGCCATCCTCATTGACTCCAGACTCAGAGAAAGACTCTCTTTTAAGGAGCACTTGTGGTAGCCTCCTGTACGCTTTGCAGTCCCACCCGTGTCTCCCTCACGTCCCATGCCTCCTGGTACCTAGTCGGTCATTGAAGATGAACCCATGCATTTGGGCTTCACGCGTCTCTCTGCGGATGAGAGAACCTTTAGGAGGAGGGAGAGACTGTGCCTTTATTGTGGCCAGGCAGGTCACTTTTTGAAGTCTTGTCCTACCCGTCTAGGGAACGCTTGAACCTTGAGGTTCTGTCATGGATAGACCTTAGGTGGCATTGTTTCGTCCCCAGTTATCCAGAAGGATAAGCCCCTGGTCCCGGTTACCCTTTCTTGGGCTGAGTCGTCTGTCGAAATACAGTCTCTAATCGACTCTGGGGCTGCAGGCCTGTTCATTGATGCTGCCTTTGTATCGAAGTACTCGATTCCGCTGCAGCTGCGTGACACTCCACTTGCCATTGAGGCTCTTGACAGGAGACCCCTACAGCCTGCCCATGTGACTCATGAGACGGTTCCGTTGTCCATGGCCGTATGGGATCTTCACCATGAGATAATCTAATTCCAAGTTATTTCCTCACCTAAGTTTCCGTTGGTTATTGGTTATCCTTGGTTACAGAGGCGCAACCCCACTTTTGATTGGCTCCATGCTGAGGTTATCTCCTGCTCGTCACAATGCAGTAAGACATGCTTCCAGAAGGTAGCCAAGGTCCTGTGCACCTCTTCACTCTCCTCCCTGCCTGAGGAGTACCGCAATTTTAGCGATGTCTTTGACAAAGGTCAAGCCGGTAGTTTGCCTCCACACCGGCTGTATGATTGCGCAATTAACCTTCAACCTGGTGCCCCCATGGCTGGGTTTACCCTTTGTCGGTCTTGGAGGATAAGACCATGGAGGAGTAGGTTTCATCCGCAAATCCTTGTCCCCTGCTGGTGCTGGTTTCTTCTTCGTGAAGAAGAAGAGTGGTAAACTGAGATCCTGTATTGATTATAGGGGTCTCAATCGTTTCACAATTAAGAATGCCTATCCGATTCCGTTGATTACAGAGTTATTTGACCGCCTCAAGGGAGCAACGGTTTTCACAAAGCTTGATTTGAGAGGGGTATACAATCTTGTGAGGATTAAGGAGTGCGACGAGTGGAAAACTGCGTTTAATACCAGAACAGGCCATTATGAGTACCTCGTAATGCCTTTTGGCCTTTGTAATGCCCCAGCAGTTTTCCAGGAATTAATTAACGATGTTCTCCAAGATTTGTTGCAGTTATGTGTGGCTGTTTATTTCGATGATATCCTCATATTTTTCAAGTCCCTGGAGAGCCACCACACAGATGTCTGTCGTGTGCTTCAGAAACTAAGAGAACAATCTCTATTGTAAATTGGAGAAGTGCAAGTTCCATTGTGAACAGGTTAAATTCCTGTCATTTCCACTGCTGGTTTTTCGCTGGACCCAGAGAAACTTTCTGCAGTAATACAGTGGCCCCGAGCCGTGGGTTTACGTCCTGTGCAGCGTTTCCTGGGCTTTGTCTGCTATTATCGGAAGTTTATTCATAACTTCTCATCTCTGATCAAGACACTGACTGATGTGACCAGAAACCACGGTAACCCACAGAGTTGGTCTCCGGAGTCTGTTAAGGCCTTTGAGAGTCTCAAGGCTGCCTTTGTTTCTGCTCCTGTGTTGGCACATCCTGATCCTATGTTACCTTTTATCCTTGAGGTTGATGCTTCTGAGACTGGAGTTGGCGCTCTTCTGTCTCAATGTCCTACCTCTGAGAGCGCTTTGCATCCTTGTGGCTACTTTTCAAAGAAATTGTCACCTGCGGAGTGGAATTATGAGATTGGTGACAGCTGTTGGCAATCATTTTAGTCCTGAAAGAATGGAGGTACCGCCGTGCCGTAGGGGTGCAGAATTTAATCGTTGCATCACGATTCAGGTGTCCCTGATGCGGCATCGATGTATGCGACCCAGAAAAAACAATGTTGGGTAACGTCATCCCGACTTGAAGAGTGCTCTGAGCGTGGCAGTCAAAATAACTTTTGTAATAAATGCAGAGTTATAATCCATTAAGTGGCCACCGCTGTATGTGTTTTTTAAAATATATGCAGCTTCATACCTCATTTCTTAGTGTGTGTTTAACTGTATATGCGCTCAAGTGACTGCCTGGTCCGGCCCGCCTCCCTCCTCTCACGTCTCACGTCTCTCATCTCTCCTGACGTCAGTGGGAGTTCTCAGCCCTGCCCAAAATTAGCCGAGAGCTGAGCGGCCAGCTCAGAGAAGTAAGGGCTGAACCCTTACTTCTTCATCTCTCCACGGGTACTCAGCTGTTGATGATATCCTGCTCATCAGTCCTGCCTACTTAAGCCGTCCAGCCCAGAGGATCTCTGCCTTCGCCTTAGTCAACATCACAGAGACGCTCTCCTGCATTCCTGTTTAAAGACTTGCTTGGCTGACATCCCTTCTAGCTCCAGATCCTGCTTGCTGTTTTACTACGCTCATCTCCGGCTCCCTGACGTTTGGCTTGTCTGACCAGTTGCGGCTGGTGCTCAAAAATTTTGGGGGGGTGCAAACAAACTGAAAAATTCTGAAAAAAACCCCCCATCAATTGCACCCTCACTGTGCCCCATCAAATGCAGCCACTGTGCCCCATCAAATGCAGCCACTGTGCCCCATCAACAAACGCAGCCACTGTGCCATATCAAACAATCCCTCTGTGCCATATCAAACGCTCCCACTGTGCCATATCAAACGCTCCCACTGTACCATATCAAAGGCTCCCACTGTGCCATATCAAATGCTCCCACTGTGCCCACCTTATGCAGCCATTGTGCCCCATCGAATGCAGCCTCACTGTGCCCCATCAAATGCAGCCTCCTTGTGCCCCATCAAATGCAGCCCCACTGTGCCCATCAAACGCAGTCACTGTGCCCATCAAACGCTCCCACTGTGCCCATCAAACGCTCCCACTGTGCCATCAAACACTGCCACTGTGCCATCAAACACTGCCACTGTGCCATCAAATGCTGCCACTGTGCCCATCAAATTTTGCCACTGTGCCCCATCAAATGCAGCCACTGTGCCCCATCTAATGCAGGTCTGAGCCTTACAGGCAGCTCTGCTCGGGCCGGGCGTTCCACAGCCACTGTGCAGCATCGAATGCAGCCTCACTGTGCCCATAATATGCAGCCTCACTGTGCCCCATCAAATGCAGCCTCACTGTGCCCCATCAAATGCAGCCTCACTGTGCCCCATCAAATGCAGCCTCACTGTGCCATCAAACGCTGCCATTGTGCCCATCAAAGGCTCCCACTGTGCCATCAAATGCTGCTACTGTGCTATCAAACACTGCCACTGTGCAATCAAATGCTGCTGCTGTGCCATCAAATGCTGCCACTGTGCCCATCAAATGCAGCCACTGTGCCCCATCAAATGCAGCCACTGTGCCCCATTGACGTGGCGTTTCCCATAGTGCACTTAAAGAACATTTTTTTTCTAATTTTTTTTGTGTGACTGCTGGGTGGGGAGCGGCTCCCGTGCGCCCCCTATTCACGGGCCACCACTGTGCCTGACTATCCGTTCCAGTTCCTGAACTCTGGCTATGTTTTGATTATGTTTTCTTCTATTTACTTTTATTATTAAACAAGTGTGATTTAAATGTACTTCTGTCTCGGTATGATTTCATGGTTTCTGACACTTTGTTACCAAACGTCCTGAACGAGGACCTGGAAGTACATAATGTAGTTTGATGTTAGATGTTATATTACATACCACTGTGCAGTATGGATAAGAGCTTGTTTCCCTCCACACTGCAGTGGATCATTTATTTAGTCTCACCCATATTCACATTTCTTCAAAATTACCAGGACTATACCCATGGTGTACTTTGATGGCTATAGTTTGGCTTTTTCTAATATCACTTGCTCTTTTTATTAATAGTTATTATTTTTATTATTATGATGTTATGATGTGTTTGTAACAATTCATATTTATTATTATTTTCCACATATATAAAATAGTTTTTAATATATATATATATATATATATATATATATATATATATATATATATATATATATATATATATATATATATATTAGCATTTTTTCATTTTTTTTTCTTTCCATTAATTTTAATGTTTTTTTTTATACAATTTTATTGATAATACGGTTCTCTAATAAAATATGTATATAATAGCTTATATGTTGTTTTCAATGGTAAGGGCGCTGATGGGTTAACTGGTTTAAAACCTTCCCTTAAGCTCTGCCCACTCCCTGCCCCCACATTGCCCCCACATTCCTGTGACTTAATAAAGGACTTGCGCACGAAATGTGTGGTCACAGCAACAGGGACGTTTCACGCTGGCCATGGCTGCTTCCTCTTCCGGACGCCTCCCTCCACGCCAGTCATGGCGGTTTTCCCTTCTGGGTACTGCTCTTCTGCCCTCAGCTCCAGTGGTGTCATCCACACACGCCGGTGGGTCCGGCATGGAACACACTTTTTGCCTGCTTACCATTGCGGCAATTATGGTTGGAGCTTCTCCTTGGATTTCCCCAGTCTGGTCACAGAGATCCATCAGTGCCTGAGCCAGCCCCACAGCCAGCATGGTAACGTGCAACCATACTTTTATGAACTATGTAGTGTTTTTAATACTTTTCTGAATAAATTGCCAGCAAGCTCATTAAAGAGAAATTGTGGTTTATTGCAGCCACCATTCACCATTCCTCATTTTAGGTCCTGAGCGCTGTCAGCCCTATTTGTTCTCAGCATTTAAGCATTCAATCCTATGCCACTGGACAGCAGCACAGTTTAGCTGTGTTTACATTACATCACTGGGTGATTTTTCAGTTAGTAGCGCCTGGAACCCAGTTTCTATGAGACCATTATACGCAGTCCGGTGCTCCCTGGAGAATGTAACTCACAGAAGGACACAAAATGTTGAAAAACCCTTTAGATTGAATTGTAGTTCATCACAATGGCTTTGTCTTTTTCAAGGCCAATCCCTAACACATTAAACCAAGCAATATACAAAAGTCTGAGTATTGAATTTCCACTCTAGTTTGGTTGCATAGCTTCCACTCAAGAACTATGATCTTCATGGCCCAGTGTTATGGTTGCAGGAAGCATAGGTTTGGAGATTAGTTTTGGGGTTACAGTGAGGGTACATGTGGAAGATAGGGTTAGGGTTAGAGAGAGGTTTAATGTAAATGGGCAAATTGAGAATGTTTTCAGATGCATTCAGGTTTTCTTTTACAGGTTTTCTGAGCGAGATCTAAATTCATTCATTTGTGCATTTGACTTACAGCTGTTTTCTTTCTGACCTACATTTGAAATCCTGCTAAGCTACAGCAAACTGCAATTCTGAAGCAAACAAAAACCTGTGTACACACGTCCTGAAGCTGATGACACACAAGCGATTCTGTCGATAGCGTCAAAACCCCCACAGCAGGATCACTAAGAAGGCTGCCTGTGTGTACCTATAGAATTGCTCTCTGTAGCCACACATAGCAAGATGTCAATCTGTCGCTGGTCCGAATGCTGCTGAAAGGTGCAGTTCCAAAGAAGCAACCCCTTAAAGATGCTGCCACTGATGATTTTCACAAATTGTTGGTGGCAGGATCGCTAACAGCAGAGCAGCCAGTGTGTCAACAGCCTTAGGGTGTCAGGGAAGCTGGCTAATTAAGCTGTGAAGTTCCAGGTAGGATCAGGCAGTTCATGGTCATATTAATTAGCTCGCTCTATGTTTGATCACTGCAAAATAGTACAGTCATAGGCAGTTAATTGAAAGATAAATATAGTAAGCTAGTATTAAGAAAATACAGCTCAGCTGCCAGTGGCGGCCGCTCCATACAGAGTGCAGGGGCGCCACCCCCCTAATCCATGCGCCCGGCCCCTAATCTACATGCAGGGCGCGGGACGCATGGATTCCAATAGGGTTTTTTTTTAAGCACATGATTAGAGCCTGAGGCTCTTGTTGGCTTAAAAAAAGGGTGGGCTCCGGGCGCAGAGCTCTGCATCCCGAGCCCACCCAGTTGTGTAACAATAGCGAATTAATATTCGCTATTATCTTCCTGCCCCCCCCCCCCCCCTGGCTGGAGCACCAGCCGCCACTGTCAGCTTCCCACTGAATCAAAGAATACTATATAGTCTAGAAACTCCTGAAGAGTTTGAAAATATGGCCTAGCCCATTGTCTGGTGGTCCTGTATAGTGAAAATGGCTAGTCCCTTACGAAACAAGTAGGATTTATACTGCCTTATCCAAAGATACTATGTATTTTTTGGTTGTGAAAGTAACAGCTTAATCTTTAGCAGCCTAGGAAATAGGATATAGTGAGACAACAGACACTTTAGGAACTGGCTGGTACCACTATAGGAGAATTAGGACTAATAAATGGAATATCTCAAGTATCACTCATTGTAAAGTAAGGGACAGGGGCATAAATTCTCAGTGCATTCCTTTACCCAGTATAAACAGTTGACATACCTGGCTCTGAGTTGCTGTGTAACAGATACATTGTGTATAACAAAACAAATAAATCAGAGAGTGAATTCTACAATCTATTGTGTTATCAGTTACAACCCATCCTACTATATCATTATCTTAGCTTAGGGCTACTCTGTTTGCATGATATGTGCTCCAACTAGTACATAGATGAAAACATTACTTGTCATGGAAAAACAAATTTCTGCTTAGTCACGGGGCAGAGAAATACACACAGGTCAAATGATCAATCATCAGTTTCTACCTGCTGTAAAACAAGTGTGGAAAAGTATAAACTGTTCAAATAGTTGATTTCATACTCTGTTGTGTATAAGTGTTACATTGGAAAACAGCCTAGTGACAGCCATTATTCCTTATCCACAATGGTTATACACAACAAACTCAAATCACATTTCTCAGATGCTCTATTCCCTGAAACTAGGGGAGTTCAGTGTGATGCTGACAATACATCTTACAGTTTTATTGCAGTGAAGTGCTCACTTATTCACCATGATATGATGTAGGAACATGCCATTTATATTCCTTTCCTCATAGCACCCTGCATACCTGGACACATCCAGGAAATATACCTTTCTCTTCTTCACTGCATCAGTTTCTTGGAGAGGTTACACCTGATGAGGCAGAGGTGGCTGGGCACGTGATCTGCAGCCAGATGAGAGTCCCTCCACTGCCAGAACTGGTTTGTGGGCATACAAGAAGGAGCCCTATAGCATGTAGCTTCATTTGAGGACCCTGCTACTGTGGGGAGCATCACCCCAATTGTTACCAGAGTACTCTAGTTCTAGTGGGGTGGCTCCCTGTGTCCTTGGGCCTTGGATGCCTCCAGCTATTGCCCTGTGTTACCACGGCTACCCTGGACTTCACTTTTTAGTGTTTCCACTCCAACCTGTTCATCGTTCCCAAAACAAATGGTTGTGTTTGGCCCATTTTGGATCTGAAAATTCCCAACTTGTTTTTGCAGGTTCAAAAGTTTCACATGGAATAAAAATAGGTCAGTCATTGTCTCCCTCCTTTTGGGGGATTTTCTGGCCTCTATGGACATCACAGATACTTGCTTTCACATTTCCATCTTTCCTCCATACCAGGGGTCTCCAAACTTTCTAAACAAAGGGCCAGTTTACTATGCTTCAGGCTTTGAAGGGGCCGGCTGTGGTAGTGTCCTGGCATTAGTAACAATTCTCCACCACTGGTGTCAATGGGAGGAATAGTACCCCACTGTTGGTGACAGTGGGAAGAATAGTGCCCCATCGTTGGTGACAGTGAGAAGAATAGTGCCCCAAGGGCCAGATAAAGGCAAGCAAAGGGTCACATATGGCCCCTGGGCTGCAGTTTGAAGACCACAGCTCCACACCAATGCTATCTGCACTTTGCTATGGGTGCTCAGAATTTCCAATTGGTCACCCTTCTCTTGGGACTTACCATGTCTCCCTGGATTTTCACCAAGGTGCTTACCCCAGCCCTAGCGGTGATCTGTTCACAAGGGATACTTGTTTTGGGATACCCAGACAATCTTAAAGGACCAGTCCTTCAATGTGCAGACTCTGCAGAAATTCAATCCTTCGATTCAATCAAGGAGGCACCAGAAATCAAAGCAGAACTTGAGTCTCACTTCTGCAGGACTGCACATTCTAATCCTGTCCACCATACACATCCCAGGTGTAGAAAATTGGCAGACTGACTTTCATTTGGGTCTGGGGAATTGCCTCTCCTCTCCTTCTGTACAGAAGAAAACACTAAAGATCCTATGTCGAACTGCATGACTAAGAAAATAAAATTCTTGATTCAGTAAAATCTGTTTTGGGGGTACACTGCAAGACATGGAGGCTAGCTAGGAGTGTGAGGAGTTATATAGGGAATGTCCTTGCAACTTTTTTTTTTTGCCAGTAACGTGAAAGCAGCTGTATATACCCATGGTTAAAGACTAAAGATCCCTGTGTCCTGTACTATATGCCTAGAAACTGATTTTACTGGTAAGCCAAAAATCCTATTATTGTTAAAGCGTTTGTTAACACAAAAGAAAAAAGTAGATTCTGGTCCCTTAAAGCAGATTACACAGCACAGCGCTTGTGCTATGTAATCTGCCCCCCTCTAAACTGTAAAAAAAAAAACCCTAAACCTACCACTTCCTGTATGCCCTCTCTAAACAGACCACAATAACCAGGGCAGCTCCGCCCTGATCACCATCATGAAAGTGCCTTCCTCTGTGATAGGCTGCCTGTTCTCTGCTCTCCTCTCACCCCTCGCACCCCCTCCTTCCTCCCTGTTAGCGCCCTCTCTGTCTGTCTCCGGCCTGGCCCCGCCCCGCTGCTATTATTTTAATATTAAAATATAAAATTTGTCAATGCCAACCTCTATATTAGAGGCTGCCATAGCACACTGTGTATTGTGATGGAAATATTGGATATCATATTTATATCAATGAGATTCAAGTGGACCATTGCAAGGACTCCAATTTAAACTGCCTTGCCTCATAGGATGTGTATGTGTATGTGTGTATATGTATATGTATATATATATATATATATATGTATATATATATATATATATATATGTATATATATATGTATGTATGTGTATATATATCTACGTGTATATGTGGGTATCTATGTGTGGATATATATATTTTTCATATATGGGAATATGTTTCTTAATATCATGATAGAACAAAGCTCACCTTAAGAAATGTAGTTACCTTGATTTGAACCCGAGAAGCCCTAGAGGTGTTGATTAGATCAAAGGTTATTGGCAGACCTTAAGGCATTCATTCTTCAGGGGGCCATTAACATGCTTCCAATACACTGATGGGAATCAGGGAAGGTCCCCTAGGTGGTAATCAACTCACCAGGGGCCATTAACATACTACGGTCGGGACTGTTTGGGCTAGGAGATCAAAGGAGATTGTTCATTAATTCATAGACTGGTAGGCACCGAGGGGGTCGCACTGTAACAGCAATGTCCGAGCATGAATTTTGAGACATCTCTTTCATTTGTGGCATCTTCTGATTGGTGGAGAATGCATATAAAAGGAAGTGGGCTAAATGGTTACAAGCAGTCCAGCCCGAGAACATCTGAGGGACATGCTGTCTGTGTAAAGTATCTATGTCTATCTTTCTTTCTAACCTTTTTTTTAATCCTAGGATTTATCTTATAACTTTGTATATCTTGTATATGTCCATTGAAAACAATTATGAGTTTATGCCTGAATTAACTTAGAATTAACTTTGCAGCCTAGAGCCCACACTATAGAGATACATGATAAATTCTAATCATTCTAACCTTCTTTTTCTGTGTAAATAAATGTAATTTTTATCTTTTTTCCCTGTTATCACTCGTTTTTATTTTTATATAGACAAAGGTTTAATCACTTATATTTGTATCGTTAATCGTTTAAGTGAGGTATAGATATTTCCGTAACAAATGGTGCCCGTCGTGTGAGGAAGCTTCACGTTTGAGTGATTTTGCGGGTGGAGGACAAGTCTAACTCCAGAAACAGTAAGCATTTTTATGTCTTTGTATGTCTGTCTCCCCTGTATGAACACCCAAACTAGCAAGCTTCTTTGAACATTGTTTATCTATATTACCTTTTGTCTGTACTAATACTTTGATGAGACTGATATGAACAGTATAAGTGAAATAAAATTGTACTGAGAGTGTATGAGAAGGCATCCTGCTCGTTTGGGCCAACACTGCAGGAGGGTGTCTGCGTGAATGATAAGGGGTTCTGATTGGACGTTTGAAGGCAGTGGAAAGAAGTAGGATCTGGGCCTTTCTGCCAACAAGCGCTTCTGGTTGACCCTTGCATGAGTCTAGGTCAAGACGCTTCCCGGTCTTTGAGATCGAATTGCACCTGTGGGCCTAGTACACACTGAATGATCTTCGATGTATGTATCTATCTTTCTGTGTAAACTACTAACTGGGGATCGTAAGCTTTGTGATTAGATCTGTAATGTTGTAACTCCTACAAATCGTATTGCAATTAGGTGTGCATCAGTTAACTACCTCCTGTACTACAAGCACGCATTAGTAATAACCTTTCGTTAAGCATTTCTTTTAGAGTACTTCAGAAAAGTCCACGGGGGGAGATTAAACTCTTATAGTTTGGAAAATCTCCAGGCTATTTCTTTTTGAAGGACTATAGTCAGAACAGGGAAACTAATGACCCCAAGGGAAGAGATGATAGATAGATATGGACCTTGGGTTGTCAAAGGCAACCTGTAAAAAGGTTGGGGAATCAGTTCAAGGTCCGGAGTCCGTAAAGGATGGGTAATCGAATCGCTTCAAAGAGGGCGTCTAACCGTGGGGAACCATACCACTTGACCCCGAGGGAAGAGATGATAGATAAATATGGACCTTGGGTTGTGAAATATTTGCAAGATTGGGATAGTTGGACTGGGAAAAAGTATTCTAAAAGAGGTACTTTTAAGCCGAACGCTTGGGAAGCCCTGTGGTACAATCACCGCGGGAAGATGACACGAACAAATGAAAGAGATGCGTGGAGCGCGTGGATGGTAGAATCCATGCATAGAACTGATGATGTGAATATTTTTACGGTGGGAGTTAAGGAGAAAAAACACCAGATGATGCTGCGGAGTAGGGACAAGCAGGGACAGCCACTAGAGCCACATCCCCAGAGTAGTGACAGCGATGAACAGGGGGATGATGAGGAATGGCCAGGATTGGGGCCTCATACAGTCGCCCGGTCCTTGTTGGCCAGATACTCAGAAAGTGATAGGAATTGTCATCTATCAACAGATGAAAAAAAGGGGAAGCTACAACTTGCTGCCAAGTTTAACACCCCAGTTAAAACCCCCAATGAATCACAGAAAAACTCTTCCTGTGAAGCATTGAAACCACAGGAAGGAGATAGCACAGCAAACCAGGGGGAGGGAATGCTGGAATCAGGGGAGAAAAGTCTCCCCAGTTCCAGAGACCAGATACCATCAAAAGGGAAACTTTCTTCCCCTCGGACGGAAGACCCTCCCGAATATAGTAATCCCCCATTTACGGGCTGCGAGCCAGCCTTCTCCCCTAAACGGCAGTTAACTAGCAACCCTGCTGCTGTAAGCAATACTGGCAGTTCTGCTACAGAGTACACAGCCCATGTACCTTTATACCCCCAAGTAACTAGCATCCCACAGCAAGGACCTGTGTGGTGTCACTCTGATGGTGAAAGGATATCACCCAATGTGGGCATACTGGTGTACCATGGGACTGTTAATGCCACCGTTCAGGGCACTTTGCAGTTGGATAAAGTGCCCCCACCTGGCAGAAACAATCTTCCAAAGTCTTATTGGGATTCTGTGACAGAATCCCAAAAGACCAATCCACAACTGATATCTTTTTCAGATGACTTATCTGTCTATCCTGTAAGAGAACAGGTGGTTTATGACAACAGTGGGAGATCCACGGGAAAGATGACACATCACGTGCCGTGGACTCCCTCTGAGATGAAAGGATTTCTGAGTGTTATCCCCCATCCAAGGACAGATCCCATTAAATTTGCCAAAGAGCTTCTGGACATCCAGGCAAGCTACAATGCAAACTGGGGTGATATGCTTCAAATAATGAAGAGGGTTTGTGAAGAAGGGGACTTGGATGAAATTCTTAGTAAAACCAATATTCCAAGAACCCTGTATGTGGACTCCAGCCATCAAGGAGATATACTCACTAAACAATTAGCACAGTTGATTAAAACAGTCTACCCTCCCCAGTCTTGGACCAAGGTGTCAGGAGTGATCCAAGGTCCAAAGGAAGATTGTATGACATACTACAATCACTTTAAACAAGCCGTGGAATCAGCTGGTGAGGACATTACTAACAGTGCCCTATCACCCGTATTGATACATAGCTTCATGACCGGGTTGAGAGGAAACATCAGAGAAAAATTGATGACTGCAAATCCAGACTGGAGAGATAAACCCCTCTCCTCTTTGTTGTCACTTGCAACTGCGATTGAAAGCAATATAGCAGATTGGGAGTCACAGAAACCTCAAAGGATCTGCATTGTCACTGATCAGTTGAACAGTGCAGATCTCGGCCAAACACCAAAAGGGAAACCAGTTTGCTTCAACTGCCACAGACCCGGACACTTCAAGAAGGAGTGTACAGCTCCAAGACAGAGTAGGCCACCACGACATGGAGAGGAAATGGCCATGCTGGCATTAAGGGAGGAAAGTTTCCAGTCAGAAGGGATGCTTTCTGTCCCGCTTACGGCAGAGGATGTGGAATTAAATTTCACTGAAAGAAGCTGTAGTAAGAGCACGGGAAAAACACCGCAAATCTTTGTGGCCAGGTGGTTAGCTAATCAGTATGAACATTTGAAAGTGCAGATTACATCCCTGAAAGAAGCGCTAGAAATAACCAAAGGTACCATCCGTACTTTAGAAGCTTCTATGTTAAATTCTGAGGCTACCCACCAGCAATTAGTACTAGAAAACAAAAGATTACAGGAAGACGTTCATCAGTTGGGAAAGAGACTGAAGGATGTAGAAGGTGGGGCGAAACCATTATCTGTCAGCTTCCAGGAGCCTTTGGATCAGTTTTTAGATAGAGAAGATAACAAGGTAACTTATTTGGGTAGGTCTGAATTCAGGGGGACGTCCTCCACACCTAGGGTATGTATCAACAAGAATAAATCCCAGGAAGGTAAGGGCTCTTTAAAAATTGCCCCTATATTTTGTAAGCCGCAGGTAAAAGCTACGAGTGCAGAAAAGTCCATCCCACAGTCATCTAAAACAAAGCCCTTTGTTAAGAGATGTTGTACCACTTTAAATAAGATAAAATGCCACTTATGCGGATTACTGGGTCACATTGCGAGATTCTGTCTATCCAGTTCCAGTCAAAAAGTCGGTAAGCATAATCCATATAGGACCACAAGACGTGATTTTGAAGTGTACTCTGCACGCTTCGCCACATGGCCTAGAGGTAGGAAGTATGGACCACCTGAGTCAGGGGTCCCATTCCAAACTCATGAGAAGGGGCTAATGAAATGGGATGGATCTCTGAAAGAATTTCAACCTTACCAAACAGATGTTATGGGTTTAAGAAGAAGTACAGGGTATTACAGGAAACATGCTGATATGTGTGATGTCTAGAGTTCATCTATAACCTAGCCATTTGTGTGTGTGTGTGTGGAATATGCAATATATTTTGTGTTGTGTGACGTTTGTTCTCAGCTGCTGACAGCCCACCCAAATGACCCCCCTTCTTTCTCACCAGGTCTGTGAAAAGGTACAGCGAACTGTATTGACATGCAAATGACCTGAGCCAAGATAATTATCTGTACTAGTGAATTGAAAGATACATGTATTAAAATGACTTTGTTTTTCAGGAAAACAGTACTGGAGAGGTTCTTTGTGATGAGGTATTATGATCTGCTGACAAATGGTACTGCTAAAAGGTTTTTTACGGATTGCTAATTTTTTTTTCAACCATGGTGAATACATTTTTTTTTTTTTTTGGAATTATTGGTATACCATAAAACAAAAAATCCACGTGGTATTAATGTGTATTAAGTAATACATATTAATGATAAGTTGAGCTCAACAATTTTTTGGTATCTTAAAAAGAAAGTGCACTGTTTATGTAATGTAATGTATATTTGTGTTTCATATGCTAATGTATTGTTACAGGTATATAACCATTGGATTATTTTGTTTCTAGGAGGAAAATGGAATATTTATTACTAAATTTTATTGGTGTTTTATTTCTCAGATTTGATAATTGGGTTTCCTGGCTTTAAAGGGCACATCGGTCGGCTCATGTACCCACTACTGTTCAGTGATCCCTCAGTGCTGCAAGGGATATTTCTTTGCCCTTTGGCCAGTTGTGTTTGGTAGCAGAAGTTCCTTGAGTTGGATACACATTATGCAATTTTTGTTTTCCAATTTCCTTCAGATGTGTAGTATGAGGGCCTGCCTGATGGCATACAAGTTGAGAGTGTATAGTTTTGGGAGAGCCTGGAGAAGAGTTGTGCAGGAAAATTGTGTAAGATATTGCACTCTGTGTTCTGGATGGAGAGGTCATTGCTGGGAAGGAAGCACCTGGGTATTATTTGGGACATAGACGAGTTTGTTTCTGGGTCCTAAGGAATACCAATGTAACGTTAACCAGGGAACTAGAGGGTTCCTTGAACCTAACCATAGGTAGAGGTGCATTGTATACCCTGGGCATGGTCTCTGAAATCCAGGCACAGGGATGGAGTTGTGGGGGCACGCTGTATTCTCCTCAGTGGATACCCATAGGTGTCCTTCCTGTCCTAGACTCCTCGGTACCTTAACTAGTGGTCTGTGTCCTGCATGACAGGAAGACCAGTGCCCCAGAAGGTGTGCAGCCTCTATAAAGAAACTTGTGTACCTGGTGGCAGGTGGTTTTCAATCCGGGTATTCTGACTATTTCCCATCCTTAGGAAAGAGAGGCTTAATGGAGACTGTCTTTGGAGCTGGAGGTGGGGCACTGGGTACCCTAACACACTATGGAGCTGGAGCTATTCAGGATCACATTGGGGGGGTCTTGTGCTACATATCAGGGAAGGGGTTAGGAAAGCCAACTTGCTCTGTCCAGCATCACTTTGCAGGGACAGACAGGTGGGGGTAGTATCCAGGTTGCCTATGAGTCGTAATAGATTGGTGGATGACTCAGTTCCAGGATCGTCAAAAATCTTACTTGCACTGTTCTCATCCCTAATGGCAGGGATGGAACATTGTGCAGATATCACGGTCAGTCTGGATACTATCCTATCAGACTCTACTGGATTACACCCCGGAGTCCATCTTGTTCTGATGGTTTGAGTCTGGACAGCCTCAGATGACTGGTACTGATGAGTGCTAGAGGAAGGTAGGGGTTGTGCTATTGGAAAAGGCAACAATGCTGGCACAGGGGGGGGGTCATGTCTAATGGATGCCGGGGTAGTGTCCCAACTGGTCCTAAACAAAGTTAAAACTACTTGAGACTGGAGACCAGGGTACTGGTGCTAGTATCACATGTCTAATGATGCACCGTCTTCAGCATCAGATTAAATGGTACTCAGCAGGGTACACTACCTCGGGGAGTCTATAGTACACCTCCTCTGGCCCGTGGCATGGATATAGCAGGAACACCGGGTTGTACCCCGATCACCCCTGAAGAAAGGTTTTATAGCAAACCTGACATCCCCTTACACCTACAGAAACTTCCTCTGGTATTTGGGGCTGAGATAAAAGCTTGGCTGATGGATTTCGGACAACAGGATGAAATATTAAATGTACTAAGAGATGCTGAGAAACAAGCCACCATACGACTCACCCATGATCAAAATAGATTAATCCAAGTATCCCACGCTTTAGACGCAGACGCTAAGATTTCCTGGTGGGAAAGTTTATTTGGGTATAGTCCGAACGCTACAGCTTTCCTAAACATTTTGCTCCACCCTGTTGTTGTCCTAACCTGTGCAGCCTTATTGCTTTTCCTGATGCAGGTAATAATGTGCATTACTATCAGGAGAATGAATGCCAAAGCTATGAGAATGTGTACCTCAACAAGGTATCTTCTCACAAGGAACAGAAAGGCCACTAACTCAGAAACAAATCTCTGAGGAAGCCAGATCCAATCCAGACCAGTACAAAGAAGTTGCGCATTTAAGAGAGGACCCTAGAACTATATTTTTCTTGTTCCAGGGATAAGCCTCTTCAATTTTTAGTAATAAAGTGCAGTCAGGTTTACCTAAATTCCAAAAGTTTTAATCATTTTTTTTAATTTTTTATTTTTTTTCCTCTCCCTTTTGTTGTTAATATCTGTGTACCTGACCTGCAAAAATACTGTTCATGGGAGAGGAGTTTTTTTAGAAAAAACATTTGTTTTGTTTTTATTTATTTTTTTTTATTATGTTTTTTGTAACCAATGTATTCATTCTTTTTTATATACAGATTCAAGGCTCTTTAACAGTCTTGGTTGGAGCAGCGTTCAATCTGTAGTTTTTTCCATCTTTTGTTCTTTTTTTTCATTATTATTCCCACTATTTTTCCTGTTCATTTTCATTACTCACCTCTCTTCTATTCCTTTTTCTTCTTTAATATTATGCTCTCTGAGTTTTTTCCTTTGATTTCTATCATCTATCTTCTCAAGATAATGTAACTAAGACATCAGTCATATAATTTTTCTTTAAAAAAGGACTTTGCCTGCCCGCAAGTACCATATTTTAACTAAAGTATCCCTGGACATCCAGTTTTATGTCTTAATGTAATTTCACCTCCTCTAGTCTACCTACTACTTTAACCTGAGCCCCGTGAGCAGGTGTGGTGAACCCAGGGACCTGGCAATAACAGACAGTATTGTCTATCCCTACCATCAAGGGCCATGGATGATACTGGCTGTTGCTCCGACTCTGTACCCTGTGGGAACCCACTCTACTCGTCCACATTACACCCTTTATGAGTATTTAGTCTTAATGGCCAACACTCTGTTCCTGTCCAGCATTTCTCTGTACACTAACGTTCTCCTCTCTCTTTCTGTATTCATGCACGACTGTCTGGAGACCCGCCCGACCCCACCTGAAGAAGCAGCGACCACCAAGTTATTTCTTGAGATAAACGTGTCACGAATAAGACTTTCCTGGACTTTCCTTCACCATGCTGAAAAGTGCTGTCTCGCGGTCCGATCCAATCGATGCAACCATTACATGGTCTTACAAAGATACAGGACTAGATATGCCAGGATCCCGCCATCAATGTTGGAGTTCCGCTCCTCCAAGGCAGAGGAGTGATGAAACATTGCAATACAGACACTCATGGTTTGAATGTGGAGTCTCCAAAGGACCAGGATTTCTTTGCTATCTTAAGCCTACTTTGAGGAGTTCCGGCGTGTTCAAGAAAGGAAGAGGAGGCCGCAGTGGTGGTGGGGAAGGGTCGGGGCTTCTGGGCTGTTGTGGGTGGGTGCAAGATCATTGAAGGAGGACATAAGTTCAAGAATGAACTTCAGGGGGAAATGTGATGGAAATATTGGATATCATATTTATATCAATGAGATTCAAGTGGACCATTGCAAGGACTCCAATTTAAACTGCCTTGCCTCATAGGATGTGTATGTGTATGTGTGTATATGTATATGTATATATATATATATATATATATATGTATATATATATATATATATATATATGTATATATATATGTATGTATGTGTATATATATCTACGTGTATATGTGGGTATCTATGTGTGGATATATATATTTTTCATATATGGGAATATGTTTCTTAATATCATGATAGAACAAAGCTCACCTTAAGAAATGTAGTTACCTTGATTTGAACCCGAGAAGCCCTAGAGGTGTTGATTAGATCAAAGGTTATTGGCAGACCTTAAGGCATTCATTCTTCAGGGGGCCATTAACATGCTTCCAATACACTGATGGGAATCAGGGAAGGTCCCCTAGGTGGTAATCAACTCACCAGGGGCCATTAACATACTACGGTCGGGACTGTTTGGGCTAGGAGATCAAAGGAGATTGTTCATTAATTCATAGACTGGTAGGCACCGAGGGGGTCGCACTGTAACAGCAATGTCCGAGCATGAATTTTGAGACATCTCTTTCATTTGTGGCATCTTCTGATTGGTGGAGAATGCATATAAAAGGAAGTGGGCTAAATGGTTACAAGCAGTCCAGCCCGAGAACATCTGAGGGACATGCTGTCTGTGTAAAGTATCTATGTCTATCTTTCTTTCTAACCTTTTTTTTAATCCTAGGATTTATCTTATAACTTTGTATATCTTGTATATGTCCATTGAAAACAATTATGAGTTTATGCCTGAATTAACTTAGAATTAACTTTGCAGCCTAGAGCCCACACTATAGAGATACATGATAAATTCTAATCATTCTAACCTTCTTTTTCTGTGTAAATAAATGTAATTTTTATCTTTTTTCCCTGTTATCACTCGTTTTTATTTTTATATAGACAAAGGTTTAATCACTTATATTTGTATCGTTAATCGTTTAAGTGAGGTATAGATATTTCCGTAACAGTATGTTGTATTTAAAAATGAGCGCTGTAAATACTGAATATCAGCTGTCTTCACGCCGGTCACGTGACTCGCGGCCGCTTTCCAGCTCCGATGGGTGGCTTCTGCAGAGGAGACGAGCGGCCACGTGATCTTCCTCTGACTTCAGAGGGAGATCACGGCCCCTCCTACAGAAGAAATCTATCAGAGCTGGAAAGGGGCCGTGAGTGATGAGAACGGTCTGAAGACAGCTGATATTCAGTTTTTACAGCGATCGTTTTTAAATACAACATACACAGTGTGCTATGCCAGCCTCTAATAGAGGGGCTGGCATAGACTTTTATTAATGCCTTAACAAACACTTCAAAGGATAATGCTTATGGCAGAAACATGGATACCTGTGTTGGCTGGCCATACATATATATATATGCTGTAAGCAGTCAGCCTGTGCCTGCCTTGGTTTTGAAGCCCATTAAGACTGGCAGGAAAATACATGCAAACTCTTCCTGGGTAGATGATGTCTACAAAGGTCAAAAATGTGCCCAAATCAAGAGCGTTTATCCATCCAACATAACTAGCTGAAATGGGTAATAATCATATCTTTGAGATAAGACAACTATGAAGAAGTGTTAAATAGTGCTGAATCATTATAGCCAGATCTTGCTGAGTCACAGAGTACGCAATACTATTATTTGTCATAAATGACTTAGTGACATCTCAGAAGCTCCAGGCACAGTTTTTGCTCATTGGCTCAGGATTGAACCAGATATCAGTGTGGAAGTAAAGGACAGAAATTTGCTCATGAGTTGTTTTTGACAACATGCCAGACATATACGGGTAGCTGTGTTTATTTCAAGAATTTGTTAATTTGTTTTGCATTGCACTGCTCTGCAAAAATCAGTTATCTCCCAGGAACGAGTCTGACAAGGTTGCCCCGAGGAGCCATTGAAAATACCTGCACACCTGCACACCTGATACTTCATTCATCCAGTGTAAACCAGAGCTTTATTACATGTCCCACTGTTTTTCAAACAAACCGTAATTATGGCAAATTTTAGTACTAAACTATGGCATCTATAGAGATGGTAGAGTGGCTCTGGACTGAATTTATGCAATTTTTGACTACAGCTTAGCTATCCTTTCATTTGCATCCTATTCAGGTAAAAAACCCTCAGTGTGCAGCTGCCTCCCCCCGCAGCCCCCCCGATACTTACCCAATCCCGATCCAGTGATGTGCATGAGAGCAGCGGTTCTCCCTGGTCTCTCTCCTCATTGGCTGAGACACAGCAATAGGAGCTATTGGCTCCTGATGCTGTCAATCACAGCCAGTGAGGAAGGAGCGGGAGGCAGGACTGAGCCACACTCTGTGTGTCCCATAGATACACAGAGGAGGCTTGGAAGTGAGCATGCATGAGTGCCCCCAGAGCAAGCAACATGCTGTGGGGGCACTTGGTAAGGGGGAGGGGCCAAAAGCGTTGGTGAGGGACTTGAGAAGAGGAGGATCAGGCCGCTCTGTGCAAAAGCATTGCACAGAGCAGGTAAGTATGATGTGTTTATTATTTTAAGGAAACAATCAAACCTTTAGAACCACCACAAGATGTGAAAAACTTTCCTTACCCATATAGAAGCAGTAAGCAGGGCAGTTCACTGCACAGGATGAAAGCCAGGATGAACATCAGAGCCTATCAATGGGTAGGCTGTATTCCTTGAGAGAGTTTTCAAGCAAAAATAACATGTTTGACTGGAATGTCTCCCTTCTGGTAGCCACTGTATAGCTCTGGGTACATAGTTTCCAAGTGTCCCAGATCTTGTGGGACAGCCCCACAGAACCCAAGACACTTGGCACCACTGCAGAGTGGCAGTGGGATGCCAGGTGCTGGAACACTTGCTGCCTTCTATTTCAGTACCCAGCACTGAATCAATGCAGTACTATCAGTCTCATTTTCATCCAAAAAAATCACTATCATCTTGGCCCGACTAGCTGGGAGAGGCATCCATGTGGGAGCCTGCAAACAAGGAAAACCACTGACAACCAAGGAAGGGGTAGGGGGATTATTGTTAATTCCACTTGTAGGCAGGTATTGGTTACTGCTTCCCAAGCGTGAAGTTAGGTGTTACCTGTAATCCCCAGTTTTTCTTGGAGGAATTTGCTGAGTTCAACCCCCAGTTCTGTGCGATATAAAAGGGTCAGATGTCCGGACCCAGAGAGAGACGATGCAGAGTGAAGGAAGGGGAAAGGGAAGAATGAATTTGGTCTAGGCCTGGTCCACTTTGCGAGGCTCACCTGATGCTGTTACCAGAGTCTGAATGGCCAGTACCATGAAGTCGGAGCTAGATTCCAGTCCAGACGTGGACTTAACAAGTATTGGACTTTCGCTTGAACAGGTATGTTGGGGAAGTTACAAGCCTGAAGTTAGGGACTAGAGGTGTTAGGAAATGTTTTTCTTGGACTGTTGATGGTCTCTGTCATTATGATAATTTATTCTTCAAGTAAAACATTTGAAACGTTGCTTTGTCTGGTCTGAAGTTTCTAAAAGGGGTGCAATGTAGTAACTGGCACACACAGTCCACAGATTGGGTCACTAGACACACTGGGGTATGAAGACAGAGGTACAAGGAGTTAATACAATGTAAAGACACAAATGGTTACCAAGGGTAACAAAGGTTTCTCTAGCAGCCTGTCGTAAGGGTGTACATGTGGCAGGTGAGATAACCTCTTGCAGTGAGGGAGATGTTGTCCGCACTCCTTCAGCAATGATCCCTCTATAGCAATGGGAGCAGATCTGCACTGCCGGGACCCTCATCCTGTACACAGATATGGAAGAGAAAGAGTTAAGTAAAGTGCATGCATGGAGTCCACGCTTGGTGCACGGCGGGGCTCCTAACTGTTACCAGCAGTAAGGTAGCAGAGATACGCTGGACAGGTGAAGAGGGCAAGGGCTCTGCATGTCCCTCCTAAATTACCAAGTTTTTTTAGAACAAGTGCTTTGTACGTCAAGAGAGTTTACTAGAGATCATTCATGTTTAGTTATATGTCCAGGTCATGAGCGAGGCTCAAGTAAAGGTACCCCATGTGTAGTGCGATGACCCTGTACAGAGTGCCTAGTGTAGCCCAGAAGAAACTACCAATGAAATGGAGGGCTAATTATTACTGCCACTGATCACCAATGAAAGGATCTGCATGGGGATTGATTGTTATTGCCACTGACCTCAAATTCTGTTTTGTTTTTTTGCTTCCACTGACACCTATGTGGGGAGTTAGTATTATCGCCACTGACACAAGCAGTGGGGGTTGCTTTACTCCCACTTTCTCTTAAGTTCACCAACACAGGCCTTATTTTGTTTCAACTGTACCAACGCAAAGCCACAGTACTAGCCATACACCAAAAAGTGATGTCCACCTTTTGGCCACATTCGCTAGCGGTGGATAGGCAGTGCACTGTGCTTGTTTGATTTTTTTCTCTTGTTCTGTTTAAAGCCCTACTCAGGGCTAAAACAATTTTTACCACTCATCCCTTCCACTCCTCTAGTACATCCTACTAGCCATTTTTTCCTGTTACATTGTGAAGCCACATTTGCGCACTTACATTGCTTGAAATGGGCTTCAAGGTATCCCTCCAAATTATTTCCAGATTTTTGTAACTACAGTGCCGAAAAAGTATTCATACCCCTTGAAATTTTCCACATTTTGTCATGTTACAACCAAAAACCTTAATGTATTTTATTGGAATTTTATTTGATAGACCAACACAAAGTGGCACATAATTGTGAAGTGGAAGGAAAATGATAAATGTTTTCAATTTTATTTACAAATAAATATCTGAAAAGTGTGATGTGCATTTGTATTCAGCCCCCTTTACTTTGATACCCCAAACTAAAATCTAGTGGAACCAATTGCCTTCAGAAGACAACTAATTAGTAAATAGAGTCCACCTGTGTGTAATTTGATCTCAGAATAAATACAGCTGTTCTGTGAAGTCCTCAGATGTTTGTTAGTGAACAAACAGCATCATGAAGGCCAAGGAACACACCAGACAGGTCAGGGATAAAGTTGTGGAGATGTTTAAAGCAGGGTTAGGTTATAAAAAAATACCCCAAGCTTTGAACATCTCATGGAGCACTGTTCAATCTATCATCTGAAAATGGAAAGAGTATGGTACAACTGCAAACCTACAAAGACATGGCTGTCCACCTAAACTCACAGGCCGGGCAAGAAGAGCATTAATCAGAGAAGTCAAGAGGCCCATGGTAACTTTGGAGGAGCTGCAGAAAGCCACAGCTCAGGTGGGAGAATCTGTCCACAGGACAACTATTAGTCGCGCACTCTACAAATCTGGCCTTTATGGAAGAGTGGCAAGAAGAATGCCATTGTTGAAACAAAGCCATATGAAATCCCGTTTGCAGTTTTTGAGAAGCCATGTGAGGGAAACAGCAAACATGTGGAAGAAGATGCTCTGGTCAGATGAGACCAAAACTGAACTTTTTGGCCTAAAAGCAAAACGCTATGCGTTGCGAAAAACGAATGCCCTGTACACGGTCAGATTTTCCAAAGGAAAATGTGTGATAGGACCATGTTGTCGGAAATTCCGACCGTGTGTAGGCTCCATCACACATTTTCCATCTGAATTTCCGACACACAAAGTTTGAGAGCTTGCTATAAAATTTTCCGACAACAAAATCCGTTGTTGGAAATTCCGATCGTGTGTACACAAATCCGACGCACAAAGTGCCACGCATGCTCAGAATAAATTAAGAGACGAAAGCTATTGGCTGCTGCCCCGTTTATAGTCCTGACGTAGGTGTTTTACGTCACCGCGTTCAGAACGATCGGATTTTCCGACAACTTTGTGTGACCATGTGTATGCAAGACAAGTTTGAGCCAACATCCATTGGAAAAAATCCATGGATTTTGTTGTCCGAATGTCCGATCAATGTTCGACCGTGTGTACAGGGCATAACACTGCACATCATGCTGAACACACCATTCCCACAGTGAAACATGGTGGTGGCAGCATCATGTTGTGGGGATGCTTTTCTTCATCAGGGACAGGGAAGCTGGTCAGAGTTGATGGGAAGATGGATGGAGCCAAACAGGGCAGCCATCAGAAATGTTGGGGCCCCTTACACAGCTTTAGACCTGGGCCCCCTGGGGCCCGACCCCAACATTCTCAAGGGCCCGCCCACTGGTCGTCCCACCGAATCCGCCCACAGGCCATCCCTTCGGTGCACCCACTTTTATTTTAACACACTTACACCTTTGGAGACTGGAGGGATGGATGGTGCTGGGCGTGGGTGGGGATGTGTTGTGGAGACTGGAGGGATGGATGGTGCTGGGCGTGGGTGGGGATGCGCTGTGGAGACTGGAGGGATGGATGGTGCTAGGCGTGGGTGGGGATGTGCTGTGGAGACTGGAGGGATGGATGGTGCTGGGCGTGGGTGGGGATATATTGTGGAGACTGGAGGGATAAATGGTGCTATGCGTGGGTGGCGATGCGTTGTGTAGACTGGAGGGATTAAGATGAAGATGATTGAGTTGCATTGTGAAAATGGATGAGGGTGACTCTGGGTGGGGATGAGAGTTACACAGTGAAGAGGCTCTCCAAAATATAACTCATCTGCACCCAGAGTCGTCCATTTTCACAATGAAACTCAATTATACCAGCTTGTCAGCCTCAGGGTGTCCCATCCAAGAAGGAGATAAAGTCCAAATAAAATCTACAGGCAGCACAGGGGGCACAGGGGGCACAGTCAGCAGCACACATTACATTTTTGCGACTTACCCTCCATGCTGCACTCTCGAATCTATCTGCATGCACCTGTTATTGCTGTGTCCACATGCATCGTTGATGAGCTGGCAACTCCCCCTGCCCCTGTGTCGGCCAATCACATTGCAAGCAAACCCAGCAGTAGCCGGCAGGCTCCGCCTCAGCAGGGAATGGATGAGGAGCGAGCGAGCGCTGGCCATGATCACCTGCTGCTGGGGATGTTGCCAGTCTGAAAGATGGCGTCGGCAGGTGCTCGAGTAGTGGGCTTGTTAAATTTCATTACTGTGTGCAGAATACTTACAACATGCGGGGGGGTTGCTGGGGTGAAAGTAGGCGGCGGAGGCTTGTCTTGTTTATGCTTCTCTGCAGCTGCACGCAGATTAGCGGAGCTGGTACAAGATGAATTTCATGTTCTGCTGTAGGGGGGAGCGGGCCCTGGCTGGCCGGGCCCCTAGGGACACTCGGGCCCCTTACCTGCCTGTACCCCCCTGATGGCAGCCCTGGAGCCAAATACAGGGCAATCTTAGAAGAAAACCTGTAATGCCGTGTACACATGACCGGACTTTTCAAACGGACTGGTCCGACGGAACGAATCCGTCGGACAATCCGATCGTGTGTGTGGGCTTCATCAGACCTTCAGCGGACCTTTTCTGTCAAAAATCAGACTGACTTTAGATTTGTAACATGTTTCAAATCTTTCCGACGGACTTGAGACCGATCAAAAAATCAGTTCGTCTGTATGCTAGTCTGACGGACAAAAAAACAATGCAAGGGCAGCTATTGGCTATTGGCTATGAACTTCCTTATTCTAGTCCCTTCGTACGTCATCATGTTCAAATGAACGGACTTTTGAACGGACTTTAGTCCGTTCGTTTGTGGGCAAGTCTGGTCGTTCGAAAGTCCGTCGTAACTACGTCGAAAGTCCGTCGGAAAGACCGTCGGATGTTTGATGCTGGAAAGTCCGCTCATGTGTACACGCATTAAGTCTGCAAAAGACTTGAGACTGGGACAGAGGTTCACCTTCCAGCAGGACCACAACCCTAAACATACAGCGAGAGCTACAATGGAATGGTTTAGATCAAAGCATAGTCATGTGTTAGAATGGCCCAGTCAAAGTTCAGACCTAAATCCAATTGAGAATCTGTGGCAAAACTTGAAATTTGCTGTTCACAGATGCTCTCCATTCAATCTGACAGAACTTGAGCTATTTTGCAAAGAAGAATGGGTAAAATGTTCACTCTCTAGATGTGCAAAACTGGTAGAGACATACTCAAAAAGACTTGCAGCTGTAATTGCAGCAAAAGGTGGGTCTACAAAGTATTGACTCAGGGGGGCTGAATACAAATGCATGCCACACTTTTCACATATTTATTTGTAAAAAAATTAGTAAATCATTCATAATTTTCCTTTCACTTCACAATTATGTGCCACTTTGTGTTGGTCTATCACATAAAATCTCAATAAAATACATTTACGTTTTTTTGGTTGTAACATGACAAAATGTGAAAAATTTCAAGGGGTATGAATACTGTATGTGAGCACAGTGATAAGGGCAGGTGAGGTGGTAACTGCACCAGCAGCCCTACCTGGCACACCACACCAGATTGTATTTACATGTTTAGAGCTGCCTGCTTCTATATGTCTATAGGGCCGCTGTTGTGACAGCATTGCTGATTCAAAATATTGAGAAACCTTTGATTTCAAAATATCAATTTCTTCACTTAAAGGGGTTGTAAAGGTAAAAATTTTTTCACCTTAATGCATTCTATGCATTAAGGTGAAAAAACTTTTGACAGTACCGCCGCCCCCAGCCCCCCCCGTTTTACTTACCTGACGCCTCGAATCTTCGCTCCTCGTCCTCGTCAGCTTCATTGCAGCTCAGCCTGGTCGCTGATTGGCTGCAGTGGATGGATTGAAAGCAGCGCAGCCATTGGCTCGCGCTGCTGTCAATCACATCCGATGACGCGGCGCGCCGGGGGGCGGGGCCGAGTGATACAGCGAGCGGCTATAGCCGCCGGCTGTATCACGGGAGCGCGCCCGCAAGCACTCACCACCGTGCGAGGGAGCTCGCATGAAGGTGGTAAATGCTTGCGGGGAGGAGCTGAAACAGCCGCCGAGGGACCCCAGAAGACCAGGTTCGGGGCCACTCTGTGCAGAACGAGCTGCACAGTGAAGGTAAGTATAACATGTTTGTTATTTTAAAAAAAAACAAAAAACATCTTTACAACCCCTTTAAGCAAGTCATTCACAACTCAAATATTGAGCTATGGGTGGTCCTGTCGATACCACCTGGCTGGACAAAAGTTGGCTAAAAAAATCAGCTGAGCCGGCTGGAAAATTATCGACAGGGCAGTGGCTACATCCTATCTGATGCAGTCACTGTTCGAGTTTTCAGACAGCCATGAATGCTGTGGCTGTCTACTAAATCCATACCATAACAATGCCATAACAATGCACACATACTGTACATGTTTATGGAGTTTCCAGAATGTTTGGGTGGAAGGATTTTACCTACATGTCCATTCGCTGGTTCAGATGGCCAGTAACAGCAGTAATGTGCTGAAAAGTGATTAGTGAAATTATAAAGGTAATGGATAGCAGCATTTTATAGAAATTGCTAGTAATACAGTATATCATAAGTAATTGGCAATTAGTATATGGCATAAGCCCTGAAGCCTGCAGGCACACAAGATTTGACACTTTGGGTAACACTCTACTGTTAAGCATCTTATTTACACATAACCTTTCTTGTTTTATTGGTCCTAACTCATATTAATATATTGTGATAATGTGATTTTAAGCTCTAACGATCAGGGCCCCCTGATCGTTACCAAATTGTATTGTAACTGTAATGTCTGCCTTCATTTTGTAAAGTGCTACGCAAACTGTTTGCTCTATATAAATCCCATATAATAATAACCTTATACCTTATAATAGATGACTATTTGCTACGGATGATATAAAAAAATACAGTATTTTTCGTTCCACGTGACGCACCTGACTATAAGACGCACCTAAGTTTAAGAGGAGGAAAACAAGAGAAAAAAATATTCTGAACCAAATGGTGTACTAAAATATTTACCAGTGCCCATGAAATGCAGCCTGACTGTCAGAAACCATGAATCAGACTGAGACAGAATTACAGTTAAATCTCACTTGTTTAATAATAATAAAAAAAGGTAAATAGAGTAAACATAGTCAAAACATAGCCAGAGTTCAGGAACCAGAACGGATAGTCAGACAAGCCAAAACATCATAGAGCCAGAGATGAGTGTAGTAGAACAGCAAGCAGGATCTGAAGCCAGAAGGAATGTCAGCCAAGCAAGTCTTTAACAGTAACACAGGGGAGCGTCTCTAGAGATGTGACCAAGGCGAAGGCAGAGATTATCTGGGCTTTACAGCTTAAGTAGGCAGGACCGACGAGCAGGATATCATCAACAGGTGAGTCACTGTGGAAAGATAGGAGCTGGCAATTAGCTGACAGCTGAGCAGCCAGCTCAGGGAAGGAAGGGCTGAGCCCAGCCCTGACAGTACCCCCTCCTCAATGACCCCTCCCCCTCGGAGGACCACCAGGCTTGAGGGGAAAACGTCTATGGAAATCATGGAGGAGGACAGGGGAATGTACGTCCGAGGATGAGATCCAAGAGCGTTCCTCCGGACCATACCCTTTCCAATGCACCAGGTACTGTATGTACCCACAGAACCTACAGGAGTCAACAATGGACTGTACTTCATACTCCTTATGGTTCTCAACCTGTACAGGGTAAAGACGAGGCATTGAGGTGCAGACCAAAGGTTTTAATAAGGAGACATGAAATACATTTGAGATACGCATATTAGAAGGAAGGTCTAATGCATAAGCAACTGGGTTAATCCTGCAAAAAATACGGAAAGGCCCAATAAACCGAGGTGCGAACTTCAGAGAGGGAACACGAAGTTGGAGGTTGCGAGATGACAGCCAGACCCTGTCCCCAACCTGGTAGGAAGGATTAGGCAGGCGTCTGCGGTCAGCATGGAGTCTGTACCTATCATTAGCATGTCGCAAAGCCTCCTGGACTTGTGCCCAAGTGGAACAAAGATCACAGAGATAATGCAGGAATACTCTGCAGAACAAATGAGTCAGGCAACATGGAAGGCTGGAAACCATAGTTCGCCATAAACAGGGACAATCGGGAAGCATAATTCAAGGCACTATTGTGAGCAAACTCCTCCTGTTCCTATATGAGGTGGTTTCAAGACTAGTTTTGTAACATGCCAACAGATGGCAGCACAAGACTGCACGCACAGTCACAGGGAGCACCAACCTTCATAAATCACTGTGCCAAAAGATATCATCCTGTGTACATCAGGAGTTGTGCAACTGGTGCTATACTGACCACATGCATTACAACATCTGCTATTTCATCATAGACAGCAAGTTAGAACAAAGAGCAAGCGTGAAATTCTGTTTGAAACAGGGCAAATCTGCCACAGAGACATTTGACATGATTTGCCAAGTTTACGGCAAAGCTGCAATGAGTCGTTCTAGGTGTTTTGTGTATTTTTAGTGTAGCACCCTCTAGTGTGCTAGGAGTTATAGTGCCTTTTTTTTAGGTAAATTTCCAGGCTTGGGAGCCTGGGAGCCAAGCCTGGGTGTGTTTTTGTGATCGGAGAGGGGAGTGACTCAGAATAGAACTGGGTGACTCACAGGTAGCAGGACCTCCCACTTCTTTCCAGAATCTTCTGGTGTTTTCTGTAAAGAGAGGTGGAGAGGAGGAGGTGGAGCCATCTGGGGTATTCTGAGGAGCCCTGACCAATCCCCAATCTGGATTGGCAGGGGCAGGCCTCCTTAAATACCCAGGGTCAGTTCAGCTGGGGAGGAGTTGATCAAGTGGAAGATGGAGATGGAGTGTTAGGCTGTCAGGGCCTTTGAGGGAGCTCCCCAATCTGGTGGGGGTGACCTTGGTCCTGGGCTTGGGTGAAGACAGGACCCTCTTACAACCCACTGAGGTGTCCTGACCAGGAGGCACAGGAGGAGCAAGAGAGGACAGTGGGAGAACACTACCAGACAAGTTTCCAGGAGTTCCACAGAGGCGGCCAAGTGGGCAGGTGAGTGTTCACATAGTCGGGGGAACTGGGAGGCATGCCTGAGAGGACTGAGATGGAGCAGTCTGGGAGGGGTGCAGAGCCAGTCTGGAGGATTGTGGTGGCATGGGCAGAGGAAAGGGGAAGCTGCAGCCAGGAGGGCTGGCAGTGTCTGAAGAGGTGGTACTAGGAGCAGTAGCCACAGGGAATGCTAGCACTGGAACTTTCTACTTTTGCTAAACCATAGGGGCCCGCGGTCCCTGCCTGCAACGGGCATCTGCTTTGGGTCTGGCTGAGCCAGTGTCAGGCCTGCAGTGCTAGCTGATCCAGGAATTGCAAGCAAGTGATGTGCTGGAGGAGTGAGGAGTGATAGTCTACCAGCAAGGAAGTGCAGGAGGAGAAGAGGAGATTGCATACATCGTAGTGTATATAGTTGGTCCCAATTTTGATTCTCAATTACCTGGGCATCTCATAAGTTTTCTATCCTCAGCCAAATTAAATTCCCCTCAATAAAATACAAAAAAACAAGTGCAAGGACTGCTTTCATATCTCTGGATGCTTGAAAAGTGTGTGCCTGGCTGGGCAGGGTGACAGACAGACTACTATGCTCAGCCGCCCCTACGAGGGTACCGCTACATTAGGAATAATAAGAATTGGTCTTCTGACCCCATGGAAGCAATCACAGGTACACTTAAAAGTTGAGTAATGAGGCAATACCCTTCTAGCAGCAGCTCATCTTGACATTCCTCAGCATAGCAGACTTGTCTGGATATGTTCCAGACAAGTAGCCATTTTCTTGATTTGACACAGGCCAGCTTAACTTTTGGGTTTTGGTTTGTGCCCCTGGCTGTAGCAAGACCCCAAAGAAAGTCCTTATCAATGCGGTATCATCTCCAAGTCAAAGCCCAGGAAGGAAAGCAAATATCCTCCCATTGTAATCCTCACCAGGCAGCAGCCTGGGAGAGTAAGGCCCTTCTTGAGGGTTGCTCCGACCCATTAGACATCTGTGGCATAAAACCCTCAGTGATTGGCCAAGGCAGACAGATATTTATAACCCAATACGTGGTGACGGCTCACACTAATGAAAAGAGACAACTCAACAGCATCAGGCAAAAAAGTAATCTATGCTCTAAGTTTAGGTAGAACCTAGCAAGCACCACTAAATTTAGCAAGAGATGCTCCTGCTTAAGACGAGATCCCTTCAATATTTTTGAAAGAACTTTAACCTTTCAACAAATTAGAGGTAGACAAATACATGTCTGTGACATGCAATATTGATGTCTTCATGTCTAATGGGTTTGCTACTGGTCAGTTTTGGTGTTTGGTGCTTTTATTCACCCTTAGGACAACATTCAGAAATAATTTATTTATTATGTGAGATCACTTCCATTAATTATTGATCCCAAAGTAATTCATTAACTATATCGACTAGACACAAAGGTAACCTGGGGAATGGCCTAATGTAGTAAGTGTACACAAACAAGTAATGTAATAAAGCAATCACAAGGTCATGTTACAATCACTGTGAACCATGTGACTTTTTAAAGTAAATGATGTCTGTCCATTTATAATAAATATGTAACTGAACTCTGAATTAGGCTGGAGTTTGGTAAACTTTTTATATGGCTTAGTAAAGGCAGTGCGAGGAAAATGGAATGCCAGATTCAGGTACAGCAGAGCTAGAATACACTTTATTGGTACCAGTAAGGTCTTGTAATCTATGGCAACAGTACAAGAACACAGCAAGACAGCCCGTTAATAGAGGCCTTATAGAAAGTAACATTGCAGAGTTTGAAATGTTAGCACAGTTCTTTATCAGATTAAGCTTTTGCCTATTGACTTTAGTACTGTCTTCTGCCTATACATCAGATTTAACCAGTAGGACAAAGTTGGCAGACACACTCTGGGGGCATCACACAGCAAAACCTATTTTTAATGAAGGGGTATCAGCCCTGTGTTCTTACTACTAAAACCCACCCACTATCCTATTCTCCACAACACAGAGTGCACAAAAACACAGTAAAACCACAACCCCACATTCCATGAACACTGTTTCCCTAGTTTTTCCTAAAATATTCAAACTATAGACTCTGGTATGTGTTTGCTAGAATTTGGCTAACATCAGGACAGTATACAGTCACTTAAATAGGCAGCAAATAAAAAAAGCACAAGGCAGGTTTTATAATGCAATAAAAATTAGAGTGTATTTTTTGAGAGACAATAGCCACAAATAGTGTTTAGTGGCTGGATAGCATGTAGGCAGTTTGGTTAGGCCACAATAAAAAAGGGATCGTTAAGGCAGTTTTTTTCTTGCAATAAAAAATTAGAGTGTATTATCAATGAAAAAATAACAACAAATATTGTTCAGTGGCTGGGCAGTATGCAAGCAGCTTAGCTACAATAAAAAAAGGTGGAATGAGGCAAGTTTTATCTTGCAATAAAAATTTGAGTGTATAATCTTACAGACAATAGCCCCTAATATTGTTCAGTGACTGGAGAGTAGGGCTAGTCTGCAATAGAAGAGGGACACACAAGGCAGGTTTTATCTTCAAATATACCTGAAAGTGTTTTATTTGAGAGACAATAGCCCCTAAAATTGCAAGCAGCTTGGGTAGGTCTGGTGGGAACTGGCTTACGGGGGCCATACATATCTATATATAGTGCGTGGTGGCTGCCTTCTACTATCCTAGAGCGGACAGCCTTACATTACTACAGCATGCTTTATCTTATTGAAAGTAAAGAGAGGGAGTTCAGTCTGCAGACTCCTGGGCTGGTTGCCTATATATTCAGTACTTCTTTGTGCTGTGTATATATATATATATATATATATATATATATATATATATATATATATATATATATATATATACAGTATATACACAAGGAGAAGCAGGAAAACATTAGTGAACATTCATTTGCTAATGTCACACAACTGGGTGGGCTCAGGGTGCAGTGCCCACCCTTTTTTAAATCAATTAGAGTCTCAGGCTTTATTCATGTGCTTAAAAAAAACCCCATTAAAATCCATGCGTCCGGAGCCCTGCATGTAGATTAGGGGCCGGGCGCATGGATTAGAGGGGTGGTGCCCCTGCGCTCCTAATGGACAGGCCACTGCTGGTGAGTATTGTGATGAGGACTTGTTCTTTTGTATTTTAAAGCAGTATTAATTCCAAGAACATAAATGTAGTATATTGCAGCATACCAACTCTCAAATGTGATGGCTGCATTAGTGTTATTTGTAGAGTTTTTCCACATATTTTTACTTGGTAATCCAGCATAACACATTTCTTGTCTTAGGGTGTCTTCACAGTGCTGGAGGAGCACAGGGGAAAAACCTTTGGACAGCAGCATTGTCAGTCTGTGGAGACTGGGGTAGTGTTAGGTTATGCCGCGTACACACGGTCGGACTTTTCGTCTACAAAAGTCCGACAGCCTGTCCAACAGACTTCCGACGTACCTTCGGCGGACTTGCGGCAGACTTTCTTACGAACGGACTTGCCTACACACGACCACACAAAAGTCCGACGGATTCGTACGTGATGACGTACACCGGACTAAAATAAGGAAGTTCATAGCCAGTAGCCAATAGCTGCCCTAGCATGGGTTTTTGTCCGTCGGACTAGCACACAGACGAGCGGATTTCGGGGTCCGTCGTACTTACGACGTAAAGATTTGAAGCATGTTTCAAATCTAAAGTCCGTCGGATTTGAGGCTAAAAAAGTCCGTTGAAAGTCCGGAGAAGCCCACACACGATCGGATTACCAGCCAGCTTTAGTCCGTCAGCGTCCGTTGGACTTTTGTAGACGAAAAGTCCGACCGTGTGTACGCGGCATTAGTGTTATATGTGCCAGCAGATTTAGATGGACTTGAGTAAAAAAATTAAAGAAATCTAAAAAATAATAATTTTTAGGCACTTGCAGCAACGGATTTTTCCTTTTGGGGTAAAGTTTCTACATAAATTAATAAACAAGTGGTAAAAATAACGGGAAAAAAACTAAAAAAAAAAAGATTGATGGCTGCTGGTAGTGATTAATATTAGGGTGATTTTGTATTCCTTTATAGTCTAAGTATTTTCCCTTTTTTAATTCCTTTTTCTTTTTTTTGGTGATCAGGACCCCTCCCCTATTTTTGATGAGCTTGCTTCCTGCTATAAGGCAGACCCAGTAAATACATCTGGTATGTTCATATCTGTGTTTTTTTTTATAGTACCATACCTTATATGAACATCAGTGATCCTATAGTTCTTTCTACGTAGGTACCAAGGTTACCACTTTCTTGTCCTTTCTGTATGCTTAGGGGATCATCTTATGCTGTTGTTGCTCCAGTGCTGAGGTGTGCCCTGTATATTATGCTGTACATGTAATGCAGAATGATATTTCTACAGTTATTTATATGTATCTCTGAATGTTATTTTTCTTTGTAGACAACTGCTGTATTATTTTCATGGGTCCTGATGAACCTATTTCTTTTCTTTTTTTTTTTTCAAATCTCTTTATTGTTTTTTTCCTTTAAATCAACAAAACAAACCGAATACAGTGCACAATACAAAACACAATACACGTTGGTCAAAGTATATATTCATCATTGAGATCCTCATCGGATCACAATACCATTTTCCTATCTAGTAAGTAGATTAGCGTCATAATAAACAAAATACTATCTAGAACATAAAACCTTTCAGTCACTGCAATGTCAGCCCTATCATGTATAGCTTTAGCAAATTGTATCATAAATAATCCATATAATCTATATATCGGTATCATATCTAAAATTTAATATTAAAGATTAAAAACTAATATTGTTGGGGGATGCCGCGTAGGGCTCCTCCAACCACTTAGCCCAAATTTTTTCGTATTGACGAGGACAACCTCTGTTCACATAGGTATCTCTATGTAATGGCAAACTGTTATTAACCAGTTGTTTCCTGTATACTAATGTGGGTGGGTAAGGTTTCTTCCAATACAGGGCAATAGCTTTCCTGGCATAAGACAAAGTAATATTAGCGAATGTTCGCTCTGCCTCTGTAGAAAGAATATCCTTAACAAAACCCAACAAACACACTGACATAGAGACTGGCATGTGGGCATGTAAAATAAAATTTAGCAAAGCCACCACCTCCATCCAAAACCCTAAAATATATGGACAGGTCCAGAAGATGTGTGTGAAATCTCCCAGAGCCACACCACACCGCCAACAGTCGGGAGAACACGTAGGGTTCATCTTGTGAAGTCGGCGTAAAATAAGCTCTATGCACCAATTTAAATTGAATCAAACGGTCTCTTAGTGAGGCCAAAGATCGAAAGGGAGAATCCCACACTTCATCCCAGTCATCATTGTCTAAATCAGGAATGTCCCGCAGCCATCTCGCCATAAGGCCCTCTAACGCCGGGGGAGAAACTGTAATAAAGTGAGAATACAATCTGGAAGCAGGTTTCTCCAAACGATGAGACCGAAGTACCATTTCCAAAATAGACTGTTCGATAGTTTTGGCTTGTGCAAAATGGGCATTGAAGACATGGGAAAGCTGATAATATCTAAACAAATGGGAACTGGGTAAATTAAAATTTAAGGTAACAATAGGTCTGATGAAGCTATTTCTAGCGAATTGTGCTGACTCGAAGATATACAGTATATTCACATTGGCATATCTATACTGTTTGTAATGTTTGTTACTTCATCATGATGTATGGTTGACTCAGTTTATGAGCAAACAAAATATAATTGTTTTTAAATTACAGACATGCACACATACTGTATGATATTTTAGATTAATTTACAATAAAATGTATTGTTTTTATATGGATGTGTACTCCTTATCTGGCCAATATAGTCAGATTTTTCTTTTTTTTTTCCTGCTTTGTAACTTAAAAAAGAAAACAAATAAAGCCACAGAATCAATAAACTTGAAAGTTGGAATATAAAAAAAAATTGTTTTTGGAGTATAATACCACTTTAATTTATTAATAAGTTGTAATTCTTACTGGCTTATCACCAGTAGCCTCTTTTTCTGTAATTCTACAGACATCCGATGTGTTACAGCTTTTGCTGAGCTCCAAGACTCATCATGCTATTGGTGTTTTGTCTGTGTACATTTTCCTTACTGTTTCAGCATCTTTTCAAGATTTTTAAAATCTCCCCCAAATAGGGACAGAGACAGTAATAACAAACTTACAGTAGTTCCAACTCTTCCCAGTTTTGTAAGAAATTACATTTTTTTTATTTGCAGTTCCACTTTAAAAATACAGTCTCCCAATTAAGCTCTAACTCTTATTTAAAGGAAAATATACTGGATACAAGTAGAGCAAGGAGCAGTTTTGTGTGGCGTTTGACTAAAGCCCTGTCATAATGCATTTTGGAAGGTTTTTTATATGGCCCATAGCTATTATTGTATATGATTTGTCTACTACATGAAGCTAGGCACTATACAGCATCGTAAAACAAAATGTTACCCATTATGTTCTTGTGATAGCCTGGGGCACCTTGAGTAATGCAGAGATGTAGCGCACTAGCAAGCTGTGGCAAATGGTGGGTGTGGCCTAACAGAGAGATGTGCTTAAAGGGTGTGTTTAAATAAAACCTGTGTTTATTTTATGACATATATATATATATATATATATATATATATATATATATATATATATATATATATATATATATATATACCACATTCCTACAATACCTACAAACACACAGGCTTAACTCTAACCTCAGCACCTCACATTTCTCAGAAATGAGAAATCATGTGGCATATGAAGCGTGTCTCAGCAAAGAGCAACTGTGGCTAGTTTTCACTAGATATTAGGCATGGAATAAAGGAACATGGTTAAATTTAGTCTAAGCCTACCTGTCAATGTCTGTGCTTCCTTAAATTTGTGGGCAGTGTCTGTGCCCCCCTTCATTAGGGTTCAGTGTCTGTGCCTTACCTACATTGTTGGTCAGTATCTACGTCATCATTACATTGATGATCCATGTCTGTGCCCCCGTACATTGGTGATTGGTGTCTGTGCCCTCTTACATTGGTGATCACTGATCAGTGTCTGTGCTCCCTTTACATTGGTGATCAGTGTCTTTGCCCCTTATTTTGATGATCAGTGTCTGTGCCCCCTTACATTGGTGATCAATATCTGTGCCCCCTTACATTGGTGGTCAGTATCTGTGCCCCTTCCATTGATGATCAGTTTCTGTGCCCCCTTACATTGATGATCAGTGTCTGCTCCCCTTACATTGGATGATCAGTGTCTATGCCCCCTTACATGGATGATCAGTGTCTGTGCCCCCTTACATTGATGATCAGTGTCTGTGCACTCTTACTTTGGTAATCAGTGTCTGTGTCCATTACATTGGTGATCAGTGTCTGTGTCCATTACATTGGTGGTCAGTGTCTTTGCCCCTATACATTGGTGGTCAGTGTTTGTATCCCCTTACATTGGTGGTCAGTGTCTGTGGCCTTTTACATTGATGGTCGGTGTCTGTACCCCTTACATTGGTGGTAAGTGTCTGTGGCCTTTTACATTGGTGGTTAATGTCTGTGCCCCTTACATTAAAGGTCGGTGTCTGTGTCCACTTGCATTGATGGTCAATGCCTGTGCCCTCTTACAGTGGAGATCAATGGCTTTGCCTTCTTACATTGGTGGTCAGTGTCTGTGCCCCGTTGCATTGGTAATTAGTGTCTGTGCCCTCCTAACATTGGTGGGTAGTGTCTGTGAGTCTTACTCACTGGGGGACATCTTGAGCCAGTGCCAGGTTGCAAACTACCCAGACTACACAACACAGCAGTATAGAGCCCCGCACCTTCTCTTCCTGGTCCAAGTCCAGTGAATTTAGTCACACCACTCAATGCCAAATATCAGCTGAAAAAGTAAGCACCATTTTAGATGTATAAAGAGGGAGATAAAACCATGTGTTGCTACAGACATGTGTGTGGCTCCAGTATAATGTAGAAAATATGTTGCCAGCACACATTACCCATTCACAGCAGGTGTGCATTCTGTGCTGTATAAATGCGCACCCACTAGTGTGTATTGTGTAGGGCCAGTGAAATGTGTTGTATTTTTTCTTTTCTTAACTGTATTGCACATCACATGAGCCTAATAAAAGGGACCTGCGAGGTTCTGAAATGTTTCAGTGCTGTATTATGATGCTTTTGATTTTTAAATAAAGCTTTTGATATCATAAGCATCATATGACAGCAGTGCGATATTTATAGGACTCAAGTTGTGCTGGTGACACATTCTCCATGTTTTTCATGTGATGCCAAAAGTTAGTTGCTATAGCACCCTAACCACTATGGTTGTTTCTAATAAGGTGTGTGGTGGAAATATTTTATCTGGCCCCAACACAAATCATAAGGCTACATCTAGGTTAAAGGTGTCCAGTCTTGGGTATAGAATTTTTGGAAAGTATTTAAAGCAGAGAGAAAAAAAAATAAAAGCAATGATAAGATTTCTTAGAAAGACTGGGTACGTTCTCCCGAGATCTATGAACACCAACTGCAATAAATATACATGGTGAAAGACTTTATTAGAAACTTGTTGACAAGCACAGCTACTGCTGCATTATTAAACATAGGATCACAGAAGGTGTAAGAGAGATACATTTTGTCACATGATGTCACCCAGATTGTAGAAAGGAATATAGATGGGAAGTAGACTGTCTGGATCCTCATGGGTGGTACACAGCTTAGCTGCTCTCTTTCACGCTATGCTTGTCAAACAGGTACTCGCCCATGCCGTTCTCGGGCAGCCCAAGGCGTTTCAGGTTGGTGATGAAATCTCCAAAACGTTTGATATCCTTCACCTGTTCCTCCAGATATTCCGATTCCAGGAAATCACACAGCTGGAAAACAAAATGGCGTTGGTTAAATATCAAGATAGAAGAAAAAATATATATATACGTTTTTGATAAACCTGTTGCTTCCCTCCTACTGCACCAATACAACTACTTCTAATTCCTGTCATTTACATTTTTTGTTAGAATTCATGCTCTCAGTGGGGAACTAAAGGTCGGAACCAGCTGCCTGTAAGGCATATGGGTGGATCCCAACATATTGGAGTGATCTGTGAAGTCAGGCTTTAGCCCGCTGTCAGCTGAGTCTCTTGGTCACAGGAGAGCACAAGTAAGTACATTCCTGTGACCCACATGAGAAGTATGGCCAAAAGAGCTTTGACCATACTTTTCTTTTAATAAAGTGTTGTAAGGACCTGAAATGTTGTATTTAGATATAAGAAATCAGTTGTATCACTTACTTGCTATTTATTGAAGATGATGGAATATATGGAATAAAGAGCTACTGTATATTGGCATAACTCATTAGCCTATTGAGCAGATACTTACATGGGGGTCAACTTTGTCCGTGGCCAGCTTGTGCAGGTCCAGAAGAGCCTGGTTCACGGTCTTCTCCAGCTGCAGAGCAGCCTGCATGGCCTCCAGGGTGTTACCCCATTCATCACGCTCTGGTTTCTGAAGTACAAAACAATCTTATAAGGCAAAATGTTTATGTGTAAACAATATTTATTCATAACATAACAATGTGTAAGGCCTCTTTCACACGGATGATCCGTATGTCCATTTTTCATCCTTCCGTTTTCGGATGAAAAACGGACATACATGTATCCCTATGGAATAGCGGATGTCAGCGGATGAATGTCCACTGACATCCGACACGCTCCGATCCGAAAAAGTGTAACGGAGGAAAACCCTATTTTTCCATCCGTTTTCCATCCGTAGTGTCCGTTGTCACCCAATCTCCCATAGGGGAGAGCGGCGCTCTAACAGGTCCGTCGCTGCACAGTGTGTCATCTTCCTGCTCAGTGGGGATTGGCGGAGCGATCCCCGCTGAGCAAGTGGATATTCACGGGGCGGATCATCACTGATCTGCCCCATGTGAAAGAGCCCTATATGATATTTATTCATAACATATATAATTGCTACACAGCCTTTTTGTACCTTAGCGGTCTACTTAGGCTAGGTTCACACTTAAAGTGTTACTAAACCCAGTACCCTGCACTCACTATATCTGGTCTCTCACAGTACACAGAACATAGAAATGCATTAATTTTAGTAAATATAACCTGCTAAATGCCTTTTCTCATCAGAAATATATAGCAGTCTTGTGACTTCAATCAGTTCCTGGTTAAAGCTTGCAGGAGGAGTTTTCATACTGCACTGAGCTGTTCTATTAGGATGCACTACCCCTGGCCCTCTGTCTGGACAGTGCTGATTGGCCCTGTGCTGATCACATGCACTCTCCCAAGAAAAAAAAGCAATATACACCAAACTGAGCATGTGCAGCCTGACTGCAAAGACTCTGTCTTATCGGGACCTGTTTTGGAGTCAGTGGAATAAGAAGAGGATCTGGGCATACAGGATTAAACAGCCTTTTTACGCAATGCAGAGGATTAACCCCTGAGGCTCCACAGTGAGTATAACAAGCATGCTTTACTGTATATAATGCTTTCACTGTTGTGGGTTTAGAAATGTGTGTAAATCGCACGCATTCCTGTGCCCACAGGCAAAACACACTGCCCTTTAGCAGATGCGCAGGTGTGCCATTAATCCTTAAATGGACAAATATGCAGCGCTCAATGGGTGCTAGCAATAAAAGATTGTTATGGGAAGTGTAAACAATCAAGTTCATTTATTGGATGCACATGAAGATAAAAGTCTGACATTGCAGACAAACAGTAAAATCAACCTTGGTTAAAATCAATTAACACAGTCAGAACTGAAGTACTCCGGAAATAGTAGTATCAGCGATCCGCCATGACTCCAGTAAGAAAAGGGTTAATGTCAGCAAGTGTGCTGTGTGTGTCAAGCCTCAGCGGCAGACTCTGTGGCTGAAATGCACATGAATGATGGAATAGGAGGGTTACAACTCGCTGGAGCAACAAGGAATGCCAAACTCACTGTGACCAGAGATGTGATGTGAGCCGCGTTAGAAGATTCCACTGGTCCCGCTGGCTGGCCAAACACGCTGGGACCTGGCTTATTGAACGGCACTTTGGCTTGTGCAACTGAATCCAAGGACCCGCATGTGCAACTGAATCCGTGTGAAACATGTTAGTCAACGGAGCTTGCGATCCGCACAGCATTGATTTCTCCTCACTTCCGGCAATCTTCGGCTCTGATCGGCTCAGCTCGGGTTCTTCCGGTCCTTGGATTCAGTTGCACAAGCCAAAGTGCCGTTCAAGAATCCAGGTCTCAGCGTGTTTGTCCATTTGCTATTTACTTCCCTCCAGGAGTTGGCAGCTGCACTGGGCTCTAGCCTTTTGATGAAGTATCAGTAAGACAAGACAATGGTTTTATAACGATATCAGTTTTAGCGCTTAAGGACCCACATTGTTTTTTTCGTGACATTAATTCTTAATTAAGCCGCAGCTGCGAGTTTGAAAGGATGCAGAGACCTTTTTCTGTCTTTCCTTCAGGTACAGCAATCCATTCAAATGAATGGGCTGCTGTGCCCGCACATACAGCATACAGCTAGATGTGAACATAGCCTCATAAAACATTCATTGCACATGGTCAAAAACATTGTGCATGCTGAATGAGAAAATTGAGTATTGTCCGTGATACTTTTTTTATTTGCACTAACATACAATTTTTCAGGACAAGCTTTCGGGGTATGTCCCCTTCTTCAAGGTCCAAGCAGTACTGATTCACAAATTTTTAAGCAGAATGTTAAAGAAGAAGAAAAAAAAAAAAAAAGAGAAAACCAAACACATGCATGCTGAATGAAATGTCCCATCATTTTTGTAAGAGATTAACGCCTGTATCTTAAGCTCCACCTAGTGGCAAAAATGTGGTATCATTTTTTTCGTTGCGGTATTTCAGAAAACGTTACTGCATTTGGCCACTAGATGGAGCTGAAGAAACAAGCATCAATCTCTTACAAAATTTATGGGACATTTTGCTCAGTGTCCATGAATGCTTTTGATATTTGAGCAACTAATGTTTTATAAATTGAAAAATTTGTCAAAATTGGCTTCTTGCCAGCTGTATATAACTGGAGTGACAATTTTCATGAATTACGAAAAACAGAGATGTACTATAAAATGGACCAAATACTCTGCTCCAAAAAAGCAACCAGGGATGGAGGCACAATATTCCCCGTTTCATTTAAAGTCCCAAAAATATTCCCTTTTTTCTTAAATACTCCTGGGCGCTGTCATATTACCTGTACAACATATGTGCAATGAGAGAAGCCTATCTGATTACTGCATTCTGGCTCATTACTGACAAGGGCACATCACCAGCATGAAAGACATGTCTCTTCCCAAGTCCATGAAAATTTGTTCTTTTATGTTCTTACCTTGATGTCCTGCAGGACAACACGTCCCCCACGCTTGTTTTGATATTTCATGAACTTCTCAGCATGCTCCCTCTCCTCATGACTGTGCTCCTTGAAGAACTCGGCCACATTGTGAAGGGCAACATCATCACGATCGAAAAAGGCATACTGAGGATGGAAAGGAGATTATGGTTTAATGTAAAAATGTACCTAAAAAGCTCACAAATCTGTGTTATCTAATGCCTAATATCTTATATTTGTGGGGTTGTGCATTTTTTTGTTCTCTTTGAGAGATGTACAGACAGAAGAGAGGCCACTTCCAAATGCACCTCCATTTGTACTATTACTAAATAACAGCATGAGAATGCTTCTAGTTGTCCAAGTACAGTTAGTACTCACTGTTACTTTATATCAAGTATTCCTAATCAGACTTTGTACTGGAGAATGTACTTGCTTATCTGCACCGATAAGAGCGATAAGAAAGGATTAATCATTAATAGCAGTAAGCAAAAACACAAAATGAGTCACGTTATGTGTGGTTAAAAAAAACATAAACTTCCCTATTTCTCATGTTGTTGAATAAGCAGTTTGTGGAAAATTGGTGCTCAGTCATTTTCGCAGAACCCAAAAAAAGGAAGTTCTCACCAGTACTAATGAACACAAAAACACACTTGTAAACCTTTATTTTGTGCAATAATCAGTAGCAACCAGAGTTCGGTTCCGTTGCAGTGAAATGCTACAATATATATTGCCCTTATGGCCTGTACACACGGTCAGACATTGATCAGACATTCCAACAACAAAATCCATGGATTTTTTCCGACGGATGTTGGCTCGAACTTGTCTTGCATACACATGGTCACACAAAGTTGTCGGAAAATCCGATCATTCTGAACGTGGTGACGTAAAACACGTACATCGGGACTATAAATGGAGCAGTAGCCAATATCTTTCGTTTCTTAATTTATTCTGAGCATGTGTGGCACTTTGTGCGTCGGATTTGTGTACACACGATCGGAATTTCCGACAACGGATTTTGTTGTCGGAAAATTTTATAGCAAGCTCTCAAACTTTGTGTGTCGGAAATTCCTATGGAAAATGTGTGATGGAGCCCACACAGGGCCGGAATTTCCATCAACAAGGTCCTATCACACATTTTCCATCGGAAAATCCTATCGTGTGTACAGGGCATTAGTCTCCAAGCATTGCAAACCAGAACCACAGCCATCAAAAAAACACTTGCAACAATTGTGCAAATAGTGTTGTCTTTGTACGTCACCCAACAAAGATGTACGTCGCCCAACAAAGGAGCAACAACAGTTTATCCATCTGTATTTTGTAGAAGGCATTTCATTTAGGTGGGGAGAGATGGGATATGCTATAAGACGTGTCCATGGACCTTTTTGTTTAATTATGACTAATTTCACAACACTAACCATTCTTGAAATTGAGTGTTTTAAGTGTACGTATAGACAGGCAAATCTTTCATCAGGAACAATAAATTAGGAACTGTGAATTACACAATGACTAGGTCCTCTGACACAAAACTGCATGTGATTTACTGAAAATTGCTGGCTTACTAGAAAAGTGTTCCAGTAATAGTTATAAAGTGCTGAGTAATACCAATGAATAATCTGGAATGGATATCAGGTCAGATGACAATGGCTTCCACTGTTTACCAACAAGCCCTTGCACAACCATACTGACAGATCTTCTATTGTCAAGACTCTGCAGGCAGCATCTCAACAAAGTATAGTGGGCTCCATTCACAAAGTGGCATTTTACGTTAAGAAATGGGAAGCTCCTTAACAGCCGGTAACTGTGATGTCACGTGGTGGCCGCCCGCTCCTTAACAACTCCTTAACAACTGATGAGTCATCAGTTGAATGTAAAAAACTAAATGCCGGCAATAAAAATTAAGAAAAAAAAATTCCCGGGTTTGGTATGGATTTTGGGGGGGACTCTACGGCCACCCGCTCCTTAACAACAAGCTTGTTTACGGTTGCGATTTGGGAAAACACCTAAGTACCCCAAGCAGTCTGTGAATGGAGCCCATTATCTTCTTAGTATAAGATGCTGTTCTATGTTTAAAAGTAGGAATTGGCCTGACCCTGGTAGATTGAGCCACTCCAAGATACATTGTCAGGGAAAACAAACAATGATGAAACCGTACTGTAAGTTTCTTGTCAGTCTTGGTGCTGAAAGTGTAATCTGACCTTGCCAAACTTGTTTTCAGCTTATGGAACTTCAAATGTTGGGAACAGAACTAAATGTGCCATGTTGGTATTGTTTAAAAAATGTTTTATATATAAGACAAGGATCTACATTTTATTACACACAGTATACAGTATATTTTATAGTCAAATACAATTATAATAACTTAAATAAATAAATAAATATAATTGCGCTTAAAAAGATGATAGGTCTTGTAGTCCTATAAATGATGTAGTATACCAAACTGTCTAATACTAACCACAATAAGCTACATAAAATACAAGATATAGATGTAAATAAAGCACTGTAAGAAATATGTCTTATATACAATATTGTAAAAAACAAAACAAAAAAACAAACAAACAACAAAATCCTTACCATGGAGGAGTAGGTGTAGGAGGCGTACAGCTCCAAGTTCAACATACGGTTGACGGCAGCCTCGCAGTCGCTATGGTAGTTCTGGCGCACCTGGGACCCCATTTCAGCGTTTCGGTGGTTTTGGGTGGCGCAAAAAAGTCAGAGAAGATCAAATTGGAAGATGTTTGGAAAAAGAGCAAAGGACTCAGAGAGGGTTCCGTTCAAACACTGTTGAAGCAAGAACTCTACTCAGAGTCAGGTGTAGATTTGATCACAGCACAAAGGAGCTCTGTATATATAGGCAACCAGCCTGAGAGACTGGGGACTTCCCCCCTCCCTTCACTTACATCATCTTCTAGAAGCCAATCACATAAAGCTTGCTGTTATGCAAGAATCTTGGCCCTTGGCCAGGAGACGACAGTAGAGCGAAGTTCATGAAGAAACATTACCTTTTTTTTTTTTTTCTAGCATTAGCCAACTTTTATATTTAAATGTAATGCTGAATTACTGCATGGGAAAAGGTCCTGTTCAGATACACTGAATTATTACATTAGGTTGGCTCATATCATAATAATTATACACAAATATAGACAGTAAACAGAATTTCAGCATTTGGTGTTTGAGTTTCAATGAATGTTTTTCTAATATTCTACTGAAGGACATGCATCAAACAAATCAGGCACACAATTAGATGTAAATCAGGCTGCCTTTACGTTGAAAACAGTCTCATGGAACAAAAAATAGAAACTGCACTGCTTTTAACACATGTAAAAATAAACAGCTGCTGGCAGCTAAATAGCAAGACAAAACTATGCAACAGTATATATAACATGTATGTTGCTGTGCTAAAGCAGTGATTATAAATACTAAATCAACAAAAAGTCCCAATAGAAAGTGAAGAAAACATGAATTTGTGAAGACTTTAGAGTCCAAATTTGTGTGCCTTGGCGACAAACACCATGGATGGAATTGAATGACAGTTATGCTAATCCATTGCAGTAATCACCACTTGAAGCGTCACCAATAGTCAAAATGCAATCTTACCAAATTGGAATGTCTCCACAGAGTCCAATTCGCCTGTTGTAAACACTTAGCGGGCAATCCAGTTAGCATCACTTGGTTGCAGTATATCAGACTGACTCACTCTCCAAGGTGTATGAACTCAGTAGGGACCATATATTGCAGACATCCACATAGAATCAAAGCAAAGGAAACCACATAGCGTAAATACACTAAAAACTTTAATATACATACATGGTACAGGTTCCACTCACATGATAAAAAGGAATATGCGCATAAAAACACAATTTCTAGGCTGTACAGCAAAGATTCCAAGTCTGGGGTGGCGTGACAGTGTCACGTACGTAGGCTTGGACCAACCCGTTTCCTCCCCTAGGACATCATCTGGGGCCCCATTCATGGTGTTTGTCACCAAGGCACACACTTTGGACTCTAAAGTCTTCACAACATCATATTTTCGTCACTTTCTATTGTAACTTTTTGTTGATTTAGTATTTATTATCACTGCTTTAGCGTGGCCACATACATGTTAAAGAAGAATGACATCAGGGATGGGGCAAGGGGGGAGGTGGAATCCGTGTGGGAGGAACTTCAAAGGCAAGAAACAAGTGGGAAATTTCTAGTGGAGGTATGTTACATGCCCCCCAACTTGAAGGAAGAAGGGGAGTTGGAGCTCCTTTCACAGTTAGAAATAGCATCTAGGCAGGGAAATGTCATCATAATGGGGGACTTCAGCTATTGACTGGGCAGCAAGGACAGCTCACTTAATAAAGACCTGTAATTCCTTAAATGTCCTAAAGGACTACTTCCTGTCCCAATTGGTGGATTCCCCTGACCAGAAATGATGCATTACTAAATCTATTAATTACAAGTGACTCAGATCTGATCACAGATATGCAAATATGGGAAAACTTGGGATCTAGCAATCACAGGATGATTGCTTTCAGCATAAATCATAGGAAAAGAAGGCACGAGGGTAGTACCCGAACACTAAATTTCAGGCGAGCCAATTCTTCAAATAATGCAAGATATTAAATGGGACCAAATCTTAGATACATTAAACACAGAAGAAACATGGGAGTGCTTTAGGAACATATTAATTGGTATAGCCGAGTGCATTCCAATGGGCAATAAATATAGGCGAACAAAGGTTAAACCTGGGTGGCTAAACTGCAACATAAAAAGTCTCATTAAAGACAAAAAAATGGCCTTTAAATAAAATAAAACAGGTGGTTCACTTTTAGCATTCCAACAGTACAAGGAATGCAACAAGAAGTGTAAGAACGCAACCAGGGTGGCTAAGATAGAGCATGGGAGACACAAACCGGAGGAGAGTAAAAAAAAATCCCAAGAAATTTGGGTGACAGAAAAATGAATAACATAATTCCCTACATAACATTGCAAAGAGCCTCTTGGCATAGCACTGAAAATTCCATCAGTAGCAATGCCAGGAGCTGGATCATTGAAATTCAACTTTCATTATCATTAGTAGAAGTCTCTTAGTTATTGGCAAAAACAATACTGAAATGCAAGTGAGGGAACAGAGACAGAGCATCAAAATTCTGGTATCATATTAAACTTTAGAAGTTCTGTTACTGGACACATGCTGAGAACGTAAAGAACACATCCTAAAAAGAAAAAGGCTCGGTATACTGTATGAATGCTGCATGTTCCTTCTTATTTATCTTGGACTATTTATCTTAGACTTATATTTCTTGGACTGACCAGAAAATAATTTCAGTAATTAAGGAGCATGTTCACTAATGTGTGTTTTTGTAAAGCACGTTACATTCCCATAGGGAAAATGAGGATTTAAAGTGTTAAACATTCAGAACCTGGCCCCTAAAACTCAAGGTCAATAAACCATAAGGCTGAAATGTGACTGCTCTAACCCCCTATTTCACTGAGCAGAAATATTAGTGCATTGTTCTAAGCAAACATCATGTGACTGTGTGTTATATGCTGCTTGTAGGGTATTTTTCCACAGGTTGCTGAGTCATTTCCAGAACTTTATGCTGAGTCACTGTACATCGACCCAAAGATGTGTCGTCTGGTCTGTCACATGTTAAAGTCTAGAGTTCGAGAGATAGAGAGAGACAAACTGTACAACTCGCAAAGCACTCGGACCTTCTGTAAAATGTATTAGTGTTATAAAACTTAAAAAAAAATATTGTTTCCATTTTAATAAATTCATGAGACAGTATTGTTAGCACAGTAGTTAACCACTTCAGCTCCAGAAGATTTACCCCCTGACCAGGCCATTTTTTGCTATACGGCACTGGGTTACTTTACTGACAATTGTTGTGCACTATAAACAAAAAAGCCTGACAATTTTGAAAAAAAATCCAATATTTTTTACTTTCTGCTATAAAACATATCCAATAAAAAAATGTAAAAAATCTAATTTCTTCATCAATTTAAGCCAGTATGTATTCTGCTACATATTTTTGGTTAAAAAAAAATACCAGTAAGCGTATATTGATTGGTTTGCGCAAAAGTTATAGCGTCTACAAACTATGGGATAGATTTATGGAATTTTTATTTATTTATTTACTTTTTACTAGTAATGGTGGTGATCAGTGACTTATAGCGGGACTGTGATATTGAGGTGTACAAATTGAACACTAACTGACACTTTTGACACTTTTTTTAGGGACCAGTGACACTAAGACCCCTTTCACACTGGGGCGGTTTACAGGCGGTATTGCGCTAAAAATACCGCCTGCAAACCGCCCCTAAACAGCCTCCGCTGTTTGTTCAGTGTGAAAGCCCGAGGGCTTTCACACTGAAGCGGTGCGCAGGCAGGGCGGTGAAAAAAGTCCTGCAAACCGCTTTTTTGGAGCGGTGAAGGAGCGGTGTATTCACCGCTCCTTCACCGCTCCTGCCCATTGAAATCAATGGGATAGCGCGGCTATACCGCGGCAATACCGCAGCTATAGCCGCGCTGTACGAGGAATTTTAACCCTTTTTCGGCCGCAAGCGGGGGTTAAAATCGCCCCGCTAGCGGCCGAATACCGCTGCAAGAACGACGGTACAGCAGCGCTAAAAATAGCACTGTTGTACCGCCGACGCCCCCACCGCCCCAGTGTGAAAGGGGCCTAAAACAGTGATCAGTGCTAAAAAATATGCACTGTCGCTGTACTAATGACACTGGCTTGGAAGGGGTTATTTGGAGCGATCAAAGGGTTAGCTGTGTGCCTAGCTGGTGTTTTACTGTAGTGTGGGAGGTGCTTTTACTAGGGGACAGCATAGATCTTTGTCCCTGCTTTTCAGGAACACAGGATCCATGTGTTCCTTACTGACAGAATGGTGATCTGCCTTGTTTACATAGGCAGATCACTGCTCTGCCTGTGTACCGAATGATCAGCGAGTGCCGGTAGACATCAGTTCTGCGGGACCCGCCGATCAGCTCCCACTGTGTAGAATCACAGCAGGAGCGAGCTGCCAGTGGCGCACACTCACGCCCAAAACCCAGAAGTGCAGGATCACTTATATATACATGATCCTGCGCAGCGCGGCCGCCCTATAGCGGTCGGCAAGTGGTTAACTTGCTACTAAATTTGCTGCGGCACAGGCAGGCCAGACAAGGTACCTGTACGTCGCCACCTTTCTTCTGGGTTCCAGGCGTGCATGTGTGCACACCCTGCCAACCCATGCTGTGATTGGCATCAGATTTCAGGCAATGAATTTGCCTGAAATCAGCTGATCGGACGTGTCCAACCACACACAGAGTTCTGTGTTTACACACAAAACTCTGTGTGCATAGGAACAGCGATCTGACTGTTTCTTCTTCCTGAAAAGAAGTGAGAAAAAACAGCCAGATCAGAAAGTAAAAGCATCAAATATTTTACACATTACACTTGTCAGGCACACAGTTAACCCCTTGATTACCCTTAGATGTTAACCCTTTCCCAGCCAGTGTCATTAATACAGTGTCAGTGTACAGTATTATCACTAGCAATGTCTGTGTCAGTTAGTGACCCTCCCAAATAGTGCCTGTTAGTGCCAGATTACTTGCCACCTAATCACAGTCACAATATAAGTCGCTGATCACCGCACTTTACAGTATAGCGTCTATAGCTGCATTCCAGTATATATACTGTAGCATAGATTGTAGACGTTATAACTTTCACACAGACCAATTATCATAATTTTTATTTTATTTTTACCAAAGGCATGTAGCAGAATACATTTTTTTATTGGATATGTTTTAGAAATTTTTGTAAATTGTTTGGCTCGCAGTTGTGGCAGTGGCGGCATGGCCCCATTGAACTGGATGGGTGATTTTGACAGGCGGTGACACCTGTCAAACTCTAAAGCCTGAGTTAAGAATGCCACATCCAGCTGTATTTCTGGATTTACTATCTTCACTACCAGGAGCCATGTATGGCCTTTGAACAGTCTGTACATTATTGTGCTTTACTGCAGACAGATACTGATGAGTGATCATTTGACCTGTGTTTTTCTTTGCTCCGTGACTAAGCAGAAATGTGTTTCCATGACTTAACATATACAGTACATCCTTGCTTGCATGCTAACTTGAGCATATACTGTATGTGGTAGCATAAAAAAATAGATTGTATTGCTCACTTATTTAGACTCAGATTTCCCTAATACTTTTTTCAGCATGTAATAAAAGGAGCACAGAGTCCGTGAGATCAGCAGCCTCTCTAGGTAGGAGGGTGCACGTAGGGTTGCCACCTGTCCGGGATTCACCCGGACAGTCCGGGTTTTGAACGATGTGTCCGGGTTTCAGTCCACCTGAAACCCGGACACATTATTTAGACCGGGCTGTGGCACCCCAAGTAACCAAGATAGTTACACACAAATCTGTTGCTGTCCAGGAGCTGCGGGCGGCTGTCTGGGAGCGGGTTCAGCATCACTGGGGGGCAGGGTGATGATGTCAGCAAAAGCAATTTGGCCACACCCACATTTTGCTGCAACAAGCTATGTGCACTACATTACTAAATGTTCGGGTTTGGCTTAAAGAAAGGGCGGCAAACCTAGCTGGAGCAGTAAAAGGGCGGAAATGTAGAAAACAATTACAAGACAATTTTATGGTACATAGTTCATAGAGGCTCCAACTAGGAATGATGCTCTGCTGGACCTGTTAACCTCAAACCTTGCAGAGCTTATTACTAATGTTCATATAAAAGAACATCTGGGTAGCAGTGACCATAACACAATTTAACTTGACCACTTGCCGACCAGCCGCCGTATAACGTTATACGGCGGCAGGTCGGCTGTCCTGCTCAAATCGCCATAGCTGTACGGTGGCTCGCGCCAGCCGAGATGGTGGGCAGGCGTGCGCTCATGCACGTTGTGGGAGCGCGCCCGTGAGTCGGGCTGAATCGATGTCCGCCGGCGACCTGCGATCGCCTAGTACAGAGGCAGAACGGGGATCTGTCAGTGTAAACAAGCGGATCCCCGTTCTGACAGGAGACATGACAGAGATCTACTGTTCCCAGTGATCAAGAGCAGTGATCTCTGTCATGTCCCTGCCAGCTCATCCCCCCTACAGTTAGAACACACCCAGGAAACACAGTTAAGCCCTTGATCGCCCCCTACTGTTAACCACTTCCCTGCCAGTGTCCTTTTTATATTGATCAGTGCATTTTTATAGCACTGATCAATGTAATAATGTCACTGGTCCCCAAAAAGTGTAATCTGGGGTCAGATTTGTCTGCCGCAATGTCGCAGTCCCGCTAAAAATTGCAGATCGCCGCCATTAATAGTAAAAACAATTAAAAAAAATAAAAGTCCCTAAATCTATCCCATAGTTTGCAGACTGTTTGTAAGTTTTGCGCAAAAAGTGTTTGGATACACTGTGTTTATCGTAACCATTTTGAATATTTATAATGGTTACGATAAAAAGTGTATCCAAACACTTTTTGTTATGTCACAATAGGGACACCTCTCACCTTAAGTTTTGGGGTATCGAACCATATTTTAGACACTGGCGGGGGGGACATAAGGTTAGGACCCCCAGTCAGCTGGAATCCAAATGGATTTTTACCTTAGACATATTCTCGCCAAGAGGCCTGAACATTGAATTTGACCTCAATTGTTTTCTTAGTGATTTTTAACGATTTTAGATATATATATTTTTATTACTATCTGTCTAGTCTAATAATTTTTTACCAGCACCTGAATTTACCCGCAATTTTACCTCAATCGTGTCTAAGCTCATAGGAGCTCTTACATATTACAATCTTTATGCCATGGTCCCTTTGCCTGGCTATAATGTTATCTTGTTTATATTGCCCGTAGATTTTAATATTATTTGTCTATTATGTATTGTTTCCCCCCCATGAGACCACTAGCCATTATGTATTATATTTCTTTAGTTGAGATATGGGAATGCCTCCGCAATACCGTTAGCATAGAACAACCATTTGGAGATGGGGACTTCCCATCGCTGTATGGCTATTATTTGTTCCTTGCAGCACAGATTCCTATCCCTTCCGACCGGGTTCGAAAATTTTTATTTTTTTTAATTAATCTTGTTTAATTTTTTTTTAATTACCGTATATACTCGAGTATAAGTCGTTCCGAGTATAAGTTGAGGCCCTAATTTACCACAAAAAAATGGGAAAAACTTAGTGTCCCGAGTATAAGCCGAGGGTGAGAAATGCACAGCTACTGTAAGTGGAAAAGAGGGTCAACAATGCCCATTTGCAGCCTCACTGTGCCCATTTGCAGCCATAGGTCCCCCGAACTTCAAACTCGGTAGTTAAGGGTTCCTAGATGCCCCCTAGCTGCAGCCATAATTTGGGGTCTCTGAACCCAAATGGTCCCGAAATGACATTGCTGCAGATGGACACAGTTGACCGAATTTGGGGCCCTGTATCTCGGGGCCACTTAGTGCTAGGAACCCCAAATTTGGTGTGCAAACTCAATGGAACTAGCACCATAAAAGATCCAAAGCTGAGGATTCTAGCACCAAGTGTCCCCGAGATACAGGGCCCCAAAATCGGTTCAGAAAATGTCAACACTTTTCTGCAGCAGAGAATGACATTTTCCGAACCGACTCTGGGGCCCTGTATCTCGGGGCCACTTGGTCCTAGGAACCCCAGCTGGCTTGGATATGTTGTGGTACCAGTTCCACTGGGTTTGCACACCAAATTTGGGGTTCCTAGCACAAAGTGGTCCTGAGATACGGGGCCCCAAAGTTGGTTCGGAAAATGAAATTTTTTGCTGCAGAAAAGTGCTTGAATCGAGTATAAGTCCAGGGGGGCACTTTCAGCACAAAAAAATGTGCTGAAAAACTCGACTTATACTCGAGTATATACGGTAATCTTTTCTAATTAATATTGTTTGATTTTAGACAATTTTAATATTTTTTATATACTCCATAGATGATTTACAGTTCAGAGATCCTTGTAGTTTTAAAGATGTTTTTAATAAATAAAGAACTCGCTCCGGGAACATTTCCCCTGAATACATTTTATACTCATCAGAGTATGCTGTTACCAGTATGATCTTATTGTTTTCCTCCTCTGCTGACAGCTCATGCCATCACAACGGCCTATTGACTGGATAACTTTCAGCTGACTAGATGGAACACCGCCCATAGCCTTATTGACGAGTGTTGGGCGTGGTATTAGATAACCAACAAAATGGCCGCGCCCATCAACTTCCGGGAAAATGGCCGCTATGTTATTTCCCATTTGACTACTAGAAAATGTCCGCCCATTATAGTGTATGGGGCAGCTATTTAAAGACATCCTAAGTGCCTCCCTGTATCCCCTGATGAAGTCACGTGGTATGTGACGTCACGCGTAGGGACGGGACAGACACTCTATGCTAACTGGAGATTACGAGTTCGCCGCTCGTCAGAGATAAGGCACCTGTTTGATTGATGTTATGTGAGTACTTTTATGCTAATAAAACTAAGCTTTTAGCCTACAATATTACACTATTCTGGGACCTTCCTTTTTTTTTTGTTTCCATTTATATCCGCGGAGGGACTGAGTTCCTGCATAAAGATGTCGATTATAGGATAAAAGGTTGTTACTCCCAGACATTGGTCTTATGCTGTTACCCTGATACCTGGAAGGTATAAAGTTCCTGCAATAGGATAAAAGGGCTGTCACTTCCAATACTGGTCTCATGCTATTGCCCCATTACCTGAAGGTAAGGGGCCATTACTTATAAGTGTAACACCAATATAGATCTGTTCCAGTCACCTCACCCTCTAAAGGAGGATTGTCATATGTTCACCAATCACTTTATTTGGACATTATGAACTTTTAATCACAAGGATTGCTTTTTGCACATGTCACTTTGCTTTATGTTTGCTTGCTGTGTGCATGGTATGCACAATATGATATTATTCACATATTTTGCACTTTATTTAAGATATTTCTTGTAGATGTCTGCACTGTGTGTATCTAATAGATATATTCTAGATCAAGTACACCTTTTGGTGCAATTATCACTGATCGTGCTTTTATACACACCGTGTTTCTTTCACATGTTTTGATCACATGTGTGCTGATTGACCCTTTTGTTATAGTCACTAAGTGTTATGGATTTGATACTAGCACTGTCACTTTATGCTTATGGCTCATTTTTATTACTCCATGTTCTTTGACTAGTGTATACACCATTAGCACCATCACTTTACAAATCTTTTCATTTTGTAATATTAATCTTGTGGCTGGATTAGCGCAGCACCACGCTTCATTCTTTTGTTTTCACTGACCAGTAGGGGTAGGGTGTACCCTATTCGGTGCAGGCAGCTTTTCCAATAGCCTCTTTTGTCCACACATGATAGTGCAGAAATAACCATACATTTTTACCTGTCCAGGATTCACCTGGACAGTTCGGATTTTGAATCATGAGTCCGGGTTTCAGTTCACCTGAAACCCAGACACATGAAACCCAGACACAATATTCAGAGCAGGCTGTGGTTCCCCAAGTAACCGAAATAGTCATACACAAATCTGTTGCCGTCTGGGAGCTACGGGCAGCCGTTTGGGGGCAAGTTTGACTGAAGGGTGGGGTGATAATGTCAGCAAGAGCAGTTTAGCCACACCCACTGTTTGCCAAGGCGCTCTCTGTGCGCTACATTACTACTCTCCTTGGGGCACCAAATGTATCCAAGGTGTTTTATAATCCTATAGTGTTTACTGCAAAAAAATAAAGTATTGCCCTGTGCTACAAAAGTGTTCGGGTTTGGCTTAAAGAAATGTAATTGCCGGGAACCACAGTACGATTACTTCACCTGTGCCTGAAAATCATCAAATAGTCCCTGAGGAGTAATCCTTGTGCTGTGGCTCCCGGCAATTATATGCCCCGGCGGATTGATATAGACAAGGGGACTGGGACTATAGTTTAATTGTCGGGAGCCACTGCACAAGTCTTACTGCACTGCTGACTGATTTAACTAGTTCTGTTCCTTCTTCAGCCCCCAGCTGCTGCCCGATAAGCATTAGCTATGTTGCTTCCCCTGATCCCCAGCTGCCACAGTCCGATCTGAATTAATCATGTGTCCGGGTTCCAGAGAGACAGAAAACCGGACACATGGTTCAAAATGATTCAAAACCTGTACTGTCCGGGTGAATCCTGGACAGGTGGCAACCCTAGCCCTGCAACAGCTTAAAGCCATTGGGAGAAGAGGAGGGAAAGTTGGCTGGGCTGCAGAGGGTCCACAGGGGGATTGGTTCCAGTAATTTCCCTGCCTCTGTTGAGCCTATGAACTTCCCCCACCAATGTCAGGATCGGGATCTGAAGTGAGGACCTCTGTTGCGTCTGGCTGTGGTTCTTCCAACTGTGCCACCTGAGATGCTAAACATTTTGCAGCCTGATCCCTTGGACAGCCTTAGTTTATATCTTGTTTCTGGATGAAACTTGACCTCCTTGCTCTTTGCATGAACTTCCTATTTAAGCCATGTCTGTGCACTTCCTGTTTGCCACATTATTGTGCTCTTCTACAGCCAATATCTTGTTCTTTGCGCTCCTGCTGCCATCCATACCTTCATTACCACACATTACTGATCTTTGGCTTATTCCTTGACTATGTTTCTACTTGATCCCAACTAAGGCTGACATTTGGGGGGCACCGCATTGAGAGGGGTGCCACCAGGCAGGGCCAGGACAAGGGGGGCAGAAGTGGCACAGGGGCACGCTTGAAATTACTGCACAGGAACAAGATTAGCACCTTCCCTGTCTCCCCTCTGGATCCTTAAGCCACCCCTGTATGTAAAGCCCAGATTGGCTGTTCTGCTTACAGCTAGGGAGGGAAGTGTTTGCTCCCAGCATGAAGAACAGGGCAAGTAGTGGGAGTAGCAGCAAGAGATCCTGACAGCCATCATAACAATGGCTGCACAGTGCGGAATTTCTTTCTCCTCCAGTACTGGGACTCACCTCTTCCCCCTCCGCATTTTGACCAGGGCTGCTGTGTGTGTACAGCTGTTCACTCACCGTACACACCATTCACCTTCTCCAGTGGGGGGGGGGGGGGGGGCATGGCAGCTGATTGTTCTCTCACTACACATCATTCACCTTCTCCATTGAGGGGGGGGGGGGGGCATGGCAGCTGATTGTTCATTCACTACACATTATTCACCTTCTAGGGGGGCATGGCAGCTGCCTGTCGTCCTCTTGGCCTTTCAATTGGTGGGCTGTGGGCAGGGTTATCTGTGTTTGGGTCCCCTCTTATCACCCCCTGTAGTCCTCTTAGCTGGGGGTCTTTTTTAGGTAGAGGGGAGAGAGGGGTTCCTGAGGGAGGGTCTCCTTTTATCACCCCCCTCGCAGTTTTCTTTAACTGGAAGGGGAAGGAAGGGGAATTCTTGTATTCCTGGATAGGGTCCCCTCTTATAACCCCCTTGTAGTGCTCCTAGCTGGGGCTCTTCTTTATCTGGAAGGGGGGGAGTTCCTAAAGGGGTTCTCCTCTTATTGCCCCCTGCAGTCCTACTAGCTGGGGTTCTTCTTTAACTGGAGGGGGAAAGAAGGGAATTTCTGAATGGGGTCTGCTCTTATCACCCCCTGCAGTCCTCCTAGCTGGGAGTCTTCTTTATATGGAGGGGGAGGATGGGAGTTCTTGAATGGGGTCCTCTCTTATCACACCCCCACAGTCCTCCTAGCTGGGGGTCTTCTTTAACTGGAGGTTGAGAGAGGGTAGTTACTGGAGGGGAGAGGTATGGGAGGTCCTGTATTCCTGGATGGGGGTCCCCTCATCACCCCCCTGCAGTCTTCCTAGCTCGGTGTCTTCTTTATCTGGAATGGGGAAGGAGGGAAATTCCTGTATTCCTGCATGAGGGTCCCCTCATATCACTCCCCTGCAGTCCTCCTATCCAGGGGTCTCCTTTAACTGGAGGGGGGTCCTGTATTCCTAAATGGGGTCCCTCTGTGTCTGTCTGTATTCCTGGATGGATGAGAGGGGGTCATTTCTATTCACCTCCATGCACTCCTCCTATTAAGGGACTCTTGGGGTGGGGGCAGTATTCCTGGATGGGAGGGAGGGTCCCTTTGTTCACCCCCTGCACTCCTTCATGGTAGGGAATCTCTAAATATTTCCCCTGTATGCCTGGAAGTGTGTGTATGTGTGTGGAGGCGTTTCCCTGATTCCATTTGGGGGTCTCAGGTTACTCCTTGCAATTCTGGATGGGGGACTCTGATTACTCCTTCATTATGGGGGCCCCTAAATACTTCTAGATTCTCATTAGTGATTGAACTTTACAGGGTTTAAAGTTACTCCATGTATTTCCAATGAGGAGGCAAATTTCATTACTCCATTTTGGGGGTCTCTATTTAATATGCCTTCTCATTTATGGAGGTCTCTAATTCCTCCATTATGGCATCTTGTTCTTCAGTGTAGACATCTCTTGTTACTTTGTGTTTTCAAGTACTTAGACCCCCTCTTTAATCTGTTTTCCAATACAGGATACCCCCTGTACTCTGTGCCTTCCAGTGTTTAGGTCTCCTGGTTTGGAAGGGGTCTCTGCATAGTAAACTGTGTTTACTTGGCTTCAGTTTGTTAATGAACAGGCAGCTGCTCAGCACAGAGCACTTGCCAATCATTTACTGTCCAGTGCAGCTGAGGCTGCAGAGAGAGGAACTGGGGAATCTGTCCTCTGTCCCTTTCCCCAAAAGTGAGACATCAGGGGTCTGTTTAGACCCATGATATTTCACTAATCCCCCTAATAGGTCTCCTGAAATAAAATTGTGTGGCACCCTCTAGTGGGCTAGGAAAATATAGCAGGTTTTTTCCTAGTACAGGTAAATTTCCAGGCTTGGCTGGTAGCCAAACAAAAAAAGCGCCATTCCCCCCACCCATAACTGCCCATCGCAGTAAGCAGCATTGGAGGGTGACATAAGGTATAATCAGGGCCAAGGTTAAATCCAAGGGAAAAAAACAAGCATACTTACCGACCAGCTCGCTGGTAGCCAAGCCTGGGTGTGTTTTGTGATCTGGGATGGGAGTGACTCAGAGTAAGTGCTTTGTGACTCACCGGTGGCATCACTAGGACCTCCTACTTCTTTTTAGAATCTTCTAGTGTTTTCTAGAAAGAGAGGCTGGAGAAGAGGTGGAGCCACCTGGGGTGTTCTAAGGAGCCCTGACCAATCCCCAACTTGGATTGGCAGGGGGCAGGCCTCCTTCAATACCCAGGGTCAGCCCAGCTGGGGAAGAGTTGATCGGGTGGAAGAATGGAGATGGAGTGTTAGGCTGTCGGGGCCTTTGAGGGATCTCCCCAAAGGCCTGCCTGGGCTCGGGTGCGGACGGGGCCCTCCAAGGAAGCGTGGGGATGTCCTGGACAGGAGGCACATGAGGAACAAAAGAGGACTGTGGGAGAACACTGTTGAGCAAGTCTCCAGGAGTTGCACTGAGCTGCAGCCAGACATCAATCACACACAGAAGGGACATCATTCCATGCAAGACAAACACAATCCTCTCTGTTTAATAATGTGAAGTGTCCCTGTGTCTGTGTTTTATAAAAAAAATGCAGCTATATACCTGTTTTCAGAGCACTGATAAGCGCTCACGTGACCCGCTGCCTCTCTCCTCCTTTCCTCCTAACTGACATCAGCGGGGAATCCTCAGCCCCACCTGCTGCAGCTGTCAGACTGAGAGAGGAGAGAGGCGGCAGGTCACGTGAGCGCTGACAGGTGCTCTGAAAACAGGTATATAGCTGCATTTTTTTAATAAAACACAGACACAGGAGCACTTCACATTAATAAACAGAGAGGATGGAGTGCATTGTGTGTAGTGGGATAAAGAGGTTGTAAACCTCTCTGTGTCAGTTGTACCTATTGGTAAGCCTAGAATAAGGGTTACCTATAGGTACTGTAAATATCTCCTAAACATGCACCGTTTACGAGATTTTTACTATATACTGCACTGATGATGTCGTCAGCGCATGCGCTGTGAAGAAACGGCCACCTTTGCCATTTCTTCAGGAGCGTGTGCCATGACCGGCGGCTCCGGCAAGCATGTGCGGGAGTGACGTCATTCGGCTCCGGACAGTCACAGAGCTGGAGTCCCCAGCCTCAGAAAGAAGAGGGGGGACGATGGATGCGGCCTGCAGCGGGGACGGCACGGGCTTCATTTGCAAGTGTGTCACATAATGTGCTAGTATGCGATACATACTAGCACATTATGCCTTTACTTTACAGGGGAAAAGAGAGAAAGAAAAACCCATCAGGGTTTACTTCCTCTTTAACCACTTGCCGACCACTGCATGTCGATATACGTCAGCACAATGGCAGCGGTGGGAAAATGGACGTACCTGTACGTCCCCTTTAATTGGCGTGCACGCCATGTACAGTTTGACCGTGCCCTCGGGGCCTGCGGATTCGAAGTCCGCCGGCCTGCCGGCGATCATGTCACGGAGGCTGTAGAACGGGGAGATGCCTATGTAAACAAGGCATTTCCCCATTCTGCCTAGTGTCGTGACAGAGATCACTGCTTCCTGTCATCGAGAGCAGTGATCACTGTCATGTGAGCGGCAGCCCTTCCCCCCCACAGTTAGAATCACTCCTTAGGACACACTTAACCCCTTCATCGCCCCCTAGTGTTTAACCCCTTTCCTGCCAGTGTCATTTACACAGTAATCAGTGCATTTTTATAGCACTGATCGCTGTATAAATGACAATGGTCCCAAAATAGTGTCAAAAGTGTCCGATCTGTACGCCATAATGTCGCAGTCAGGATAAACATCGCAGATTGCCGCCATTACTAATTAAAAAAAAAAATAATAAACATGCCATAAAACTATCCCCTATTTTGTAGACACTATAACTTTTGCGCAAACCAATCAATATACGCTTATTGCGTTTTGTTTTTTACCAAAAATATGTAGAAGAATACATATCGGCCTAAACTGAGGAAAAAATAGTTTTTTTATGTATTTTTTGGGGATATTTATTATAGCAAAAAGGTAAAAATATTGTGTTTTTTTCACTCTTTTTTTGTTTATAGCACAAAAAATAAAAACCACAGAGGCGATCAAATACCACCAAAAAAAAGCTCTATTTGTGGGAAAAAAAGGACGTCAATTTTGTTTGGGTGCAACGTTGCATGACCGCGCAATTGTCAGTTAAAGCGACGCAGTGCCAAATCGCAAAAAGTGCTCTGGTCAGGAAGGGGGTAAAATCTTCCGGAGGTGAAGCGATTAAAAGCCACTTTAAGTTCACTTATGAACAACTCTGAAATGATAATTAAATCTGCAGGTGACAAGAGGGGGTGGCATAGTTATACAGGATAAGACAGACTATATAGTGGAAGCTTATCGACTCTTATCTGATCAATCAACCTACAAAAAACTGTGTAGGCACCCCATTACAGAGTACAGAAAAGAAGCAGAATCTCTCCTATAGCCAAAACAGGAAGTGGGAGAATATCACTCCAAAGTAAAGGACTCCCTGGTTGTCACCAGAACTGCTGTCTTCATTGGAAGATTTCCCCTCTATTCCTGTTCTGAGGACAACCCAAAATTTGGGATTTTCTTTTACTTTCACGTTTGGTGATTACAGTAAACAAGACAAAGAGAGGGTGAATCTGGCTAACTGGGACATCAATAAAAACCAGACAGATGTTCTAATCCCTCTCCACTCTTTCCAAAACTATAAAAAAAGTTTTGTCTTCGTTATACTTTAAGTATAGGAGCTTTAAGTATAGGAGAGGATTTTGTACAACTGTGCAAGACTGAATGTAAGACTTTAGTTCAGCTTTAAGAGATTTATGTAATTAAGAAAAATAGTAACTAGATTCCCCTCATGTTTTAACTGGGTTAAAGGATCATGTCTGTGTAAGGCAGCCCATAGATGAGTCAGTTTTTACATTCTCCTTCCACACACCTGAGCTATTCACTCCCTTCTGAGCTATTGTATTCTGACGACAGGGAGACTTCCCCACCATCATAGTACACTGATCAGTGTTGTAGACTATAACCTGCAGAGCTGATCGAGTGGGGACAATCTGCCAGGGCGGATGTACAGAAGCCGATTTGTAGATAGACCAAAGTGTCCATACATGGATCGAAAATCAGCCAGTCCCAGCCGAAGCAGACAAATTTTGATCCATCTTTGGCTGGCTTAAAGTGGTGTTCCGCCCCCCCAAAAAAATTAAAAGCCAGCAGCTACACATACGCAGATACTGGCTTTTAACGATAGGCCGCTTACCTTTCCTGGAGTCAAGCGATGTTGGCACCGCAGCTGATGTTTCCATCAGCTGTCAGGTGCTGCTGCCGCCATTGCGGGTAAGGGTACCCGGCAGTGTAGCCTTATGGCTTCACTCCGGGAACCCTACTGCGCATGCGTGATGCCTGCTTCTCTCTCCTACTTGCCTGGTGACAGGGAGAGGAGCAGGGATGCGGAGGGAGCCCCGGTGTGACGTCACGGGCCACGGCTTGGATTCCCAGAAGTAGGAACAGGATACCTGTCAAAGACAGGTATCCTGTCCTCCCCCCCCCCCCCCCCCCCGAAAGGTGCCAATTGTGGCACTGGAGGGGGAAAGGAGACAAATGAGCAGAAGTTCCACTTTTGGGTGGAACTTCGCTTTAAGTAACTCCCTTAGTAACAGGCAAACTGCTAGATACACAACAACTTTACATAGAAGTGAGCGGCTTTATCTACCAATAGATGAGCAATTTAATGTAGCCTGTGTTGTAACATAGTAACATAGTTACATAGTAGGCGAGGTTGAAAAAAGACACAAGTCCATCAAGTCCAACCTATGTGTGATTATATGTTAGTATTACATTGTATATCCCTGTATGTTGTGGTTGTTCAGGTGCTTATCTAATAGTTTTTTGAAACTATCGATGCTCCCTGCTGAGACCACCGCCTGTGGAAGGGAATTTCACATCCTAACTGATCTTACAATAAAGAACCCTCTACGTAGTTTAAGGTTAAGCAGCTTTTCTTCTAATTTTAGTGAATGGTCGCGTGTCTTATTAAGTTCCCTTATGTGGAAACGTTTTATCCCTATATCCGTCACCAGTACGGTATTTGGATATTGAAATCATATCCCCTCCCAAGCGTCTCTTCTCCAGAGAGAATAAGTTCAGTGCTCGCAAACTTTCCTCATAACTAAGGTCCTCCAGTCCCTTTATTAGCTTTGTTACCCTTCTCTGTGATTTACACACCCCTGCCACATTGCACAGGCCGTGCAGGTGACACCACAGATTCATATTTCAGCTTTGTGTGTCACCCGCCTGCCCATTGGACCATAATGGTTCAATGTCGGGTGAGCTGGCGGGTGGCATAGGAAGCTGGAATGCTCTTGGCTTAGGAGACATGGTTAGTTCCCTAAAGTTGCTCTCCTACCAGGTTACACTTTGTAGCCTGAACACAGCAATAGAATGTTTGAAAGAAGCACTTATTTATGTTCCTGTTATCCTGGAAGTTTGTTTTCCCTCTTGTCAATTAAGGACTCAAAAGTTCTCTTCATCCTGCGGAATATCCGGGAGTGTTGGTGGCTCTCTTAGCCTGACAGTAGCAGATGCTCCAAACCCCTCCGCTGCTCCACACTGGCCTTTAAAAGTTAGAGCTCTGTATAGCTGTCTAGTTAGGAACTTCAGATACTATCACCTGTAGCTCCTCTTAAAGGCGAATTCCACCTTCCTGACCATGCCAATGTTACACCGATATTTGGAGTATAACATGGCTAATGGATTTTTCAACCTGGTTCTAAAACCTGCCCTAAAATAAAGACACAGACTGCTCAACATGCGTTTTAATACGGCCACAGCAGCCAATTTATTAATACTTAATAAATAACATAACAACGAAAATACCGTTCAACAATGTAATTCTAACAATTTAATTCTAGCAATTTTACTGAAATCGTCCATGTCCTCAGCCGCACCCCAACTGGCTCAAGTACGTTACAACCTCACCATACTTCCATTCCCCCCCCCCCCCCCCCTGGGGACCTAGCTCCTGGGGGGTGGGTACCACTACCAGCCACATGTAGGTGCCATACCTTAGATGGACCCCACAATGTTGCAACAATGTCAATAATCACTGACCCCCCCAAAGACCCCCTGACCCGCCAAGCTGCTATGACAAAATCACCACCAACACAAGTGCTCACTGGGTGTTTCTTTTTTTTATTATTAACAGAAACACAAAACAAGACATATACTCCCCAAACTTGACACCTCATGAAAATTTTTTTTTTTTACATAAGGGCGGATGGGAGGGAAGTTTCTTCTCTGCCTGAAAACTCCCAGAATGCCTGATCTGCCTGTCTGTCATTTACCACCAACAGCAGCACCTCACCCCCCTGCTCTGCTGCCTCCAATCAGGTAAGTCCCCCTGCCCGACTGACCTAGCCGACCCTTTTTTGACCCAGTTCCTCCCCTAGTCATGCAGGCCCTTTGGCCATTTTTCTTCTCCGGGTCTCACTTGAATCACGGTGCCATTCTCCAGCCTCCAACCCTCTATCTGCCCCCCCCCCCCATCCTCAGTCATATCATCTACTTAGATCTGTGTTAGGAAAGACTACAAGTTCCATATGCCACCATAGCAGAGCTACTTGTAGATTTCAATGGAGTACGAGTGTGGTGACGTTGCTGCACTCAGAGTCCATTGATTACTTTCTCCATTCCCATAACCAAAGGATTGTACCTTTCATACAGACCTGGGACTAAAGGAATAGTCTATAGGAGCCTCTGCATTACCCCAACCATCCACAGATCACAGTTTCCATGCTTTACAGGCTCCAATGCAAAAAAAATGATTAAATGCAATTTTTTTTCTTTTTGCAATGTGTGTGCATTTATTATTATTATTATTATTATTATTATTATTTATTTTTATTTTTTTATTTATTCTAAAGGTGATATAAGCCTTGAAAGCCTCAGTTGCCTATGGCAATTTCATCGTTTTACATGTGATTGGGTAGTTAACTTTTAATGTGATGTCACTTCCTGGTAACTCTTTCCCTCCTGTGTTCTGTCATTGGCAGACTTCAGCAATGGTGATCATCAGCAGTGATGTGAAGTCTGTAGCGAAGGCTGATAAGCAGGAGGTGGTGGGTGAAGTGCAGGTGAATATATAAATGGCTTACTGATGACTAATGAACTTTTATGTTATAAAACACGGGGGGCATAGTAGGGGAGAAGGAAATGAGTGAATGATCAGCAAGTGTTAAAATGTTATTTCACCTCCTATTATTTTTATTTTTTTTGTATTAAAATAAGAAACATGTTATTATACTTACCTGCTCTATGCAATTGTATTGCACAGAGTAACCCTGATCCTCCTCTTTTCAGGTCCCACCCCGGCGCTCCTTGCTCCACCTCTTCAGCGAGTGCCCCTATAGAAAGCTGCTTTTTATGGGGGCACTCATGTGGGCTCGCTCCCTAGCCGCCCTGTCTGCATCTGTTGACAGGGAGGCTCGGCCCCGCCCCGCCCCATGCTCCCCCATCACAGAATTTGATTGACAGCAGCAGGAGCCAATGGCTCACACTGCTATCAATCTACCCAGTGAGAAGGGAGAAAGCCGCTGCTCTCGCGCACATTGCTGGATCGAAAATGGGCTCAGGTAAGTATAAGGGGGTTGGGGGGATCCTCTGCACAGAAGGTTTTTTTACCTTAATGCATAGAATGCATTAAGGTAAAAAAAAACTTAAGCCTTTACAACAACTTTAAAGCTTGTTAAAGGGAGACTCCAGGTAAAAACACAAACAGACTTTTCTACTGAGGTCTACATTGCCCTATATCAGTGCCTACAAATAACTGTCTTTATTCATTACCGGTAACCAGTATGCAATATACAAAATAAATGATAACATCAAGAATTGTGTGTGTGGTTCTGTTATATATAATACCTCTAATGTGAGGGGTTAAAGAGAACCTGTTCTTGGTGTAAAGCTTAACCACTTGACTTCCTGAAGATCCCCCCCTTCATGACCAGGCTGATTTTTGCATTATTTTAACTGACAATTGCACGGACGTGCGACACTGTACCCAAATAAAAAGTATTCCTTTTTGCCCACGAATAGTTTTCTTTTAGTGGTATTTGATCACCTCTGCGGTTTTTATTTTTTGCACTATAAACAAAAAGAGATCGACAATTTTGAAAAAAAAACAATAATTTTTTACTTCCTGCTATAAAACGTAGCCAATAAATAAATTTAAGAGATCAAACTTCTTCATAAATTTAGGCCAATGTGTATTCTGCTACATATTTTTGGTAAAAAAAAATCCCAATAAGTGTATATTGATTGTTTTGCGCAAAAGTTATAGCATCTACAATCTATGAGATATTTTTATTTTTGTTTATTTATTTTTTACTAGTAATGGCGGCGATCAGCGCCTTATTATGGGACAATATTGCGGCAGACAATTTGGACACTTTGTGACAGTTTTGACACTTTTTGGGGACCAGTTATATTATTAGAGTGATCAGTGCTAAACAAAATATGCACTGTCACTGTATTAATGACATTGGCTAGGAAGGTGTTAACATCAGGGGCAATAAAAGGGTTAAATGTGTGCCCTGCCAGTGTTTGTGCACTGTGTGGGACTAGGGGAAGGCATGGATCCATGTCCATGCTTTGCAGGAACACGGGATCCATGCTTTCCCTACTGACAGAACGGTGATCTGCCTTGTTTACATAAGTAGACCGCCGTTCTGCCTCTGTAACAAACGATCGGTGGGTATCGCGTCTGCGGTACCCGCCACTGGGCTCCAGCTGTGTAATCACAGCAGGAGTGAGCCACCGGTGCTGCGCATGCGCACACCCTACCCGGAAGAGAGGGATCAGGCATGTATACACGATCCAGGGCACGGGTAACACCCTGTAGTAAAACTGCAATGGGGCGGCCCTGAAGATTAATAACAGATCTGAGGAGTTTAAGGCCTCCTTCACATGGCTGGTTATCTGCATTCTGTGGATTCCAGTGGCAGATTCTTTCCAGTATAATGACCTGATAATGTGAATAGCAGCGGCCGGTCAGTCTCTAAACTAATGACAGGCTGACAGTGGTCACCACTATTCGCATTTAGCCGCACACCGCGTGTTTACCTGCAGATGTCCGAGCCTTGATGCAGTCAGCTGTGTCCAACTCCGACATCCACAGGTAAACGATCGGTGTGCGGCTACATGCGGAAAGCGGCATCGTAGTTCACAGATTTGCTCTGTGATTGGAGGAGAGCTGGTCATGTGTGTCTGACAAGTGAAATAACCAGGACTCCCAGTTTTTTTCTCATAACTCCATTTTAATAAATGGTCAAAAATATTTTTTATTAGAATAATATACATTCTCTGTAGAACAAGATACAGAAGTTTGGTGGTTTCTATCAATCTAACTTCTCTGTAGAACAGAAAAATATCTTTACACATACTGTATGCATAACCCGTCATATGCATCAATCCTCTGCACACTGCTATACGTTTCTATACATTTCTTGCAAACTTTGCATACAAACAGGGATTTTTCATGTAATGATTGGAAAATTATTAGATTAAAAAGAATTTTATTGGTACAAAAACGAATAGAATATACATAAACGTACACATCAATCTATATTTTGAAAATATTAAATAGTTAAAAAAACATCAGATACATGAGTACATATGATGCACCCTACTGCTAATTACAAGTACCACCCCAGATTGGTGCGATGGCGTCCTGTTAGCAGATTTCCAACGCGTTTCAACTTTAATTGTTAGTGGTGAAGTCTTCCTCAGGGAGGGACTGCATCACATTCTAAAATTTCAAACAACAACATGATTACTAATATATATATGGATGTATATCGCCTGTATCTAAAACAATCGCATTTTAACAAAAAAGTGGTATATGCGACTTACATTAGGGCATGTAGCTGTGAAAAATCGCTCTCCCAGTTCTGACAAGGGTCCTAACACCCACTTGTTGGTACTGCTCAAATATCCTCTACGGGGCGGCCTGGTATATTTAAAGAAACCAATATTTGGCAGCCATACTGGTTAAAAAACTGAAAAACATAAATGATGTTTCAAATCAAAAAAATATAAAGAAGAGGATAATTCAAAAATAGATCAAATATAAGGGTGATGGTGGCATATGGGAAAACAGATTTCCCAGAGCCACCATAAGGCAGAAAGATCCAATACCTTGAGTTGATTGTATGGGGTGTAGAGTTCCAAGTAGCAGAGAGCTCAGGTCCTGGAGTACCTCTCTGTAGCAGAGCCAGTTGTGGAATGCTGCCTTTGGCCGTCCCTGGCGTCCTAATGTATGGGGTGTGGGCATGGTAGAGCGGTAGGCGTGACCTTATTCTAAGTAGGGTCTCTAGTTCATTGGTGATACAGTGGAGGAGGCGCGGCTTCAATTAGCCGCCGTCACTGTTAAAAAACACCTTTCTATCATGTGTTAGAGGGGAGCGTCCACAAGCTTCCCTGTTGTCAGGGCAATGGACGCTTAACCACCTCCCTTGCTGTCTCCTCCCCTTCCGCGACGCGAAGCTGTCATGCTTCCCTGTATCCCATAGAGTGTGGGCGCGGGCTGAGAGATCACACAGGCGGGGAGAGAGGTGCGTCAGGTTGCCGAGGCAACGTTTACATATTTGGAGTCTATGGTGCGTATGACGTCGGAGTCACATGGCTCCGATGTCAAATCACTGGAGAGGGAAGAGCGCTGTGTGATCTAGCAGCGCTAGTGGGCAATTTGTCCATATCACACAGGGCGTCGGAGCGTGATGACCCCGCTGCCTGTCAGAAGGACATCTGAATATGTGCAGCAATGTATATGGCACTATTTTATACAGATGTCATAGATGTCACTGATATGTAAGACATGTATAAGGTATTGTCACTGTAAGAATGACAAGTGAGTTCAACCCTCATTGAAATAGAGAAAAAAAGGGGGATAAATAAATAAAAAATGTATATTCAAAAAAACTGCTGAAAGGTAAAAATGGATATAGAGAACAATGGGAATTTATACTAGACTTGCCCAAGCCCCTCTATAGTGGTTTAACTGTCATTCAATGAATGACAGGACACCAACATTAGGACTTATAACCACCGGCACAGTAGGAAACCCCGCGGCATCAAATAAGAATTGACGCCTTAGGGGTATTTGGGCCACGGTGAGTCATCGTGGCCCCCCCTGTGCCGGGTAGGGATAAGGGGCAGGAGAACAATGGTATCTCTGACCCAGTATTTCAGGACTGGGAGGCAGAATCATATAACACAGCTACATGCAAAAATGCATCTGTAGTGATAGCAGCGATCAAAATGATAATACTATATACACAGTAATTGTAAAGAGAGGATTATTACAGTAATGACGATAAATAAAGTTCAATTGGAAAAAACTCTCCTATATAGTTTCTGGCTGGGTGGAGTGTAGAATCCTGACAATTTGAAGCATATGATCATCCACTAGGAGACCGTTAGCCTGTTGTAGATGGGGCCCTTTGTTTCTCCATGGGGGGTACCAGAATATGGCTCACATTGTAGAGAAACAAAGGAACGGAAAGGCGAAGAAAGGAAAAGTGGATTCTTAGTTAGTCCGTTTTCCCCGAGCTAAAACCCTCCAAGAAGGGTCTGAAACTTTCAGTTTCGTTCAAGCCAGGGGGGGTGGTGGCCCTAAGGTACCTTATCCAGCGCATTTCCCGCTGGAGGAGGACCTTGTTCGTGTCCCCCCCCCCTAGTGGCAAATGAATCCTATCAAGGACTGTGAAGTTCACCGAAGGTAGTTGATAGTTATGGTGTCTGGCAACATGCCTTCCTAAGGGTAGATACAGGTTGCCGATATGCATACTTTGCATATGCTTATCGACACGTTTTCTTAGTTCTTGTCTAGTTTTGCCTACGTAGAAGGCACCACACTGGCACTGCATGAGGTATACCACACCCTGTGTTTTGCAGTTGGCAAAGTGACGCAGGGAAAAGCTTTCCCCATTGGGCAGTGCCAGCGTGGTCCTCCTACCGATAACTTCACATTGGGCACAGGAACCACATGGGTAGGTACCCCATGTTTTGCACGGGTCCTTTCTTGCCGTGCCCTTGTATTCACTTTGAATAAGTGCATCTCCTATTGAGCCCGGTTTTTTGTATGTAATTTGTGGTTTGGGACCAACTAGTCCTTTCAAAGTTGGATCATCTGTAAGGATGGACCAATATTTGGAGATAATTTTGTTGATTTTAAGATGCTCATTTAAGAATCTTACAATGATCCTTGTTGTATCATCATCTTTGATGGATTTTTTTGAAAAGATCAAATCCCTTCTATTGGTTAGCTTGACTCGGTTGAACGCTTTTTTTAAAGATGATTTGGAGTAGCCTCTCTCCATGAGCCTGATGGTAAGTTTGTCCGCTTCATGTTGAAAGTCTTCGTTGTTACTACAGTTTCTTTTAAGATATATGGGATAGATCTTTTCAGGGGTTCCGGGTGAAAACTGTTTGCATGCAACAGAGTGTTGCCGGCAGTCTCCTTTCTATAAAGTTTGCTTGATAGTCCACCCTCAGAGTTTTTAAAGATGGTAACATCCAGAAAATTTATTTCATGGGTGTCAGATATCATGGTGAAGAAAAGGCTAAAATCATTGTTGTTCATCAAATTTAAACAATCCCTCAATAGTTCAGGGGGGCCGTCCCAGATGATGAAGAGATCGTCTATGTACCTCTGCCACATGCAAATGTGGCGAGTGTACACAGACGCTGCCTCCCCCTGTAAAAAATCCTTCTCCCACTCCCCCAGGTACAGGTTGGCATAGGAGGGCGCGCAGCACGTCCCCATGGCCACCCCCTGCACCTGGAGGTAGTGAGAGCCCTTGAACAGGAAGGTGTTGTGTCTGAGGATATACTCCAGCATAGTTAAAATAAATGCATTAAATTTCCAGTCAGTTGTTGCCCTTTGTTGCAGGACACGTTCGATTGCTGCTATACGCAGGTGGTGTGGAATGCTGTTATAGAGCGACTCCACATCCACTGTAACCAGTAGGGCTGAATTGGGAATGGATATTCCATCAAGGATTTGCAGTAGATGTATAGTATCCCTGGTGTACGATGGTAGTTCCATTACATGGGGTCTCAAGTACTGATCTATTATTTGGCTGATCCCCTCTGTAATGGAACCATTCCCGGAGATAATGGGTCTCCCTGGTGGATCATTTAGTTTTTTATGCACACACCACACACACACCACACACAACACATAACACACCTATATATTTGGATTGCAGAGCTTGGTGGTTTCTCTGTAGAACAGGGTACAATATGCTTTGTCTGATTCCATCAAAATTCTCTGCAGAACAGTGTAACAGGCTTGGTGGTTTCCATCAAAAGCCTTGACTTGAATGCTCCTATGGATCTAAGGAATGAAGGCATCTTCTGGAATGTCCTGGTGTGCCAGCAAAATATAAAAAAGAAAGTGTGTAAGTTATGTTTGTTACGTGCATGCTGGCATGTGTTTTTAAGTTGCACTGTAATGCATTTTTTGCAGGTGTTCAAGTGCATTTTATTATACCTTTCTCTTTTTTGTAATGTATACTATTACTATGTCCTATTTTTTTTTTTTTTAGTGCAAACCAATGGAGGGCATTAGTGTGATCTGAAACAATAGGAAATATGCTATTTTCCTTGTGCTTGCATTTAAACTGTATTGGGCAACACTGCTTGTGTGACAAACCCGTAGCCTAGGTTCACACTTATGCGGTGCTATTAACCTGAGGTTTTTAGTGTGATTGCAAGGAAAATGTCCAATGTGACTTCATGCGGATTCAGGTGCGATTTGGATACAGTTATGATTCTCTTTTTATCTCTCTTTCTCTGAAAATCACCTCAGAAAGACACTATGGCCTGCTAGAGATCACACTGTAACTGCTTAGTCTTTGAACACCTATGCGTTTTCCATGCAGTTGTCATTACACCCTATGGAGATGAAAATCGCACCACACACACACACAGGACCCTTTTTAAAAATGTATTGCATTTGGAGTGCATATACATGAACGGCCATCATATAAAGTCGTGTTATTTCACTTGTCATGTGATTCTATGTGTTCTGGAATGCATACGAAATCGCATCAGTGTGAACCAGGGCTTACTGGGTGATCAAGTATTGTGGATAAATCAAATCTAGTTCTAGTTGAATGCTCTTACCTTCATATATGCGAAGTCACGTCTTGCTTGATTGTAATTCCACTGGGCATCCTCCAAGATTCTGAAACATAAAGAAGTAAAACCTATAAATATAATGAACAGACAACTAAAACTGGCAATAGACTTTAGACAGCTGATGTGATTCTGAACCCCATAGAAAAGAAACAGAATAGAAAGAGAAGTAATAATGGAAACATACTTTCTGGCCCAATCCTCCGTAAGTCCAGATCTGATTGAGAACTTTTTAATAAAGTTGGCAGCTGCATTTGGACCGTCCAAGTCATAATCGCCGTTGGTGCTATAGAAAAAGTCCTCCGGAATCTGATTTTCTATCTGCAAAACATCAAAATGAAATACAATAAAAAAACTGGAGAAGAAGCTATTGTGGAAAGAAGTAAATTTAGGGGCCTATTTATACCAGAGGGCAGATGTCTCTATCTGCTCTTTATTATACTCCATAGGGCTATGCACACTATTGGTCCACATTTTACAGTTAATTCACAATGTGGGGGTCACAGTGTGTACTCTGTGGTAGTTCATTGAGCTGCTCTGTGATTGGAGGAGAGCTGGTCATGTGTGTTCGACCAGTCAAATAACCAAGCTGTCCTCCAGTTTTTTTTTCCTCACAACCCCATGGCGCACTTTATAAATCCCCCCCTTAGTTATATACTGATAGACTTACCTTCATCTTTTTAAAGATGGCCTCTGCATCCTGCCAACTCCACTTCATGTCAGAAAGGCACCTGAAAAGGAAAGTGTTGGTGAGATTAGTAATAGACAATAGAATGACAGGACATATATATAAGGTTTATACACAAAACTCAACATTTGATTTTCAAGCAGCATGTATATATAGTGGAAACAATGGTAAGTACAAAATTTCCCTGGGTCAACTCCATTTTGTCAGAGATCCAGCAAATCGATTATCTCATTGGTAAGGGGCGATGTTAATTTAAACAGCCTAGACTTCATACAGAAGAGCAGCAAAGGACTACACTCTTCTCTGAGCAGGACACAATTCCACCATGGACAAGTACAATAAAGGTTTTGTACCACCAGGAAAAAGTAGGCCATTAGAAAAGGAAAAACTGTTGTCAAAGGGCTTGTGTAGATGGATTTTGGGCTTGTGCCTATGATATCAGTTTAATATTAGTTTAAGATATTTCTGAAACGATTCAGAATTCATTGACAGGTGTACATGACCTGCAGTTGGCCTCCTTCTTACCTGCAGTTGACCTGCTTCATACAGCTTTTACATTCCTATAGACTTGTTTGTGAATGCAAAACCCACCTGACATGGACAAAAGTCCTTCAACATAAAAAGTAAACTTGGAGATCACTAGAGTAATTCTGAGGCATAATAACAATAAAATATAATAGCTTTCCCCATCCATCCTGCTGCTCCTAGTGTATTCTGACAGTCGCTGGGGATGGCCTTCAGAATACCCAAACAGTAGCTGCATCCAGTCCTTGTTGTTCCAAATATTTTCAATCAAAGATTGTCAGGCAGCAGGATGGAGACAGGGCCACACATGGAGCGAATTTCATCTGGCTCCTGATGAAAATCTCCTAGTGTATGGCCATCTTTAATTACATAAAAAACAATAGAATAGAAATGGAAACCAAGACTTACTTTTCCGCCCACTGAGGGCACATGTTGGTCATGCTGGCAAATTCAAAGACCATCATGTTTTTGTTTGATGGGAAGATGGTCTGTCCCTCATGTCGGTAAAAACATTGTGGTGGAATTTGGCCTTCTGAATTCAGGAAGTTGAAAGCGTTCAAAGACTGTGCCCAGTCCCAGTTGTTTTCCCGAAGACACCTGTAAAGAAATATGGAGGTTAGGACGGGTTGCAGAAGACATATAGAGCATTTTCTGTTTTGATGAAAGTAAAAAATAAATAACATATGGACCCATTTAAATAAGTAAAACGGGGTAAACCATTTGCTCAGTTTCCACATGTTCATATTGCTAAAGCTAAATGGGATTGACAATCTCATATGAGAATTCGTCAGACCTAGATGTTAAAGAATGGAAAACAAAAACGTGTGTGAAAACCATTCCCCAGAAACAGGGTGTCCCAATGGATTTAACAGAAACTTACTTGTCGGCGTATTCTTCAAACATTCCGGTGACTTCAATGAACTTGTCACGGAGCTCATCATGGATAGACTCCAACTTTCCCATATTGAGGAAGAAATGCCTCGGGATTTTATCTTCAGCCTTCATTTTCTGGAAGATGTTTATGGCTTGATTGTAGTCACCATTGTTTTGTCTGAGACACCTGGAGAAGAAAATATTGGTAGGAAAAGGTACAGAGAATGTAACAATAGGACGTAAATTAGAAAGTCATTTATATTGCTTTAAAAACCCAACACATTCAATATATTTGTGCTAGAATGTGTAATTCCTCCCATTTGATGGGTCCCCTTTCATTGTCAGAAGCCCAGTTAAATCCACAAAGAATTTACATTTTCATTTCATGAAAAGTTACATCTAAACCACAAAAGACCAAAAGAGAAATGCAGTTCTTGGTGGATTCAGCTCTAAAGAAATGTCCATGCTACAACAGAGATTTTAGTGATGGACTTTCCCTAAAGTGATTAGACCAAATTCTTCAGCCAGGCTACATCTTCTCAATTCTGCTCTAGTAAGGTAAGTAAAAGACACAGAATTTGTGTAGGCCAAACTGGAAAATGGTGGCTATGTTGATATGGATGACAGAGGGAATCCAGAGAACAAATCCAGACACTGCAGGCTAAGAGTAGACTATAGGACACCTCTGAAAATTTTGAAGATGTACATTTTTAAGGTGAACGTTAATGAAAACATTGTCTTCATATGATGTTTCCTGCATAATGCAGGCTGGCTTTAGAAACACAATTAATATAAATATATATGTTATAACTAAAATCCAGTCGCCCTTATTTTCTATAACTGTCTTATGGCTATGTATTGTGGGAAGCTGACAGGAAACCTTCATTCAGTGATAAGGAACTATGTAAATTTTGCACTTTATAAAAAAAGGTTGAAAATCTTTTATATACTGCTTTTTTACATGTTGCTTCTGGCAATGGCTTAACTTTAGCTTTACATTTTTATTAACAATTCACAAAGCTTTAACTTCTGAACAAGGGTCCCTTTTCAGTCATATGACTGTAATGTTCAAACCACATTGGCCTTAGCTGAAAATAACTTCAATTTTGAAAAGACGTATACTTATCCTGGTGGTAAAGTGTTATGATATAGTTTTATTTAGTGACCCAGTCACAAGGTTATCTGGGTCTGGGTCTGAGGACTTTTTAGTTTTTATGACTATGCTTTGCATTTTAAATATGAAAGAGCTCAAAAAAAATTTAACAAAAAAACGTAGAGTTTGGCCCATCTTGGGTACATTCCCGTAGCTTCAGAAAAACGGGAAACCAGCTCTTCACTCAGCTGCTGTTGTGGCTGGCTGGTCGGTGGCTTTGGTGTAGTGGCCGGCTTATCGGCCTTGACAGGCTCACTTCTGATACTGCAAACAAAGAAAATATTTGTTAGTATGGTCTATATAAAGCTTTGTCATGTAATTTTTTTCTTTCAATGATGTTTATTCAGTTTCAAGAGATACAAATCAAAATATGGATCACATTCAGTAGGAAGATCACATCACTAATCCTGAAATCCCCCCCCCCCCCCGACATGATACCCTGGCCAGGAGATTGGTCCCATGTTTGTAAGGAAAAGTCAAAGTTATTTTGCTCTTTTAGTAACCATGATGATTCTCGCCCCTGAGAACCAGCCTGAGATAAAGTAAGGACCTGTGTCAGTTTGAGATGCTTCTGTGATCATTCAGAATTCATTAATAGGTGCATTGGATCTGCAGATAACCTGTTTCAAAATGGTTCTACATTCCCACAGACATGTATGAGAATCATAGGAGTGTAGATGGGAAAGATCTCCCACTGAGTAACTCTGCTTATAAGAGAAGCACTTCTCTTTTACTCTGAATCTGCAGGCAGGGACATAATGTACTGGCAGGGAGATCGGAAATATCTCTTTTCTGACCGGCAGAGTGCCGCAAGGGAGATTGGTACTGGTTCTATAACCAATCAGGACACCTGGCGGGAGCTCATGTGACCATATGCCAAGCTACCTGATTGGTTGGAAAACCAGTATTACGGGACTTCTGCAAAGAGTGGTAAGAAAATGATGATGGGGTGTGAATCCCAGATCCTTTACCCCCATTTTCCCTTCCAAGTTGTTCCAACCTGTATTCAAATTCATACAGATACAGTGCAGGTATTATCACTGCAACATCTGACCTTTTTTACCTGCCTAGCCTGTAGATCAGGGGTCTCCAAACTTTCTAAACAAAGGGCCAGTTTATTATCCTTCAGACTTTAGTGGGGACTGTGGCCAGCGGGATTGGAATATTTACTGGCATCTGTGAGAGGAAAAATTGCCAAGTTTGGTATTTGGGGGAGGAATAGTGCCCCATTGTTGGTGCCAGTGGAAGAAATGGTGTCTAGCACTGCCAAAATATTTATTTGTTCTCGTTTCATTAGTTTTTCGGGTTTTTTTTGTTTGTTTTTCGGCTCCTTTGATATGATCGAAATTCAGTATTTTAAATAAATTCATAAAATCAAAAATTAGAAAATTAGAAAATTGGGAAATTTGGAAATTGGAAAATCCAGAAATGTGAAATTCGAAAATTTGGAAATTCAAAAGTTTTGAGATCCAAAAATTCGAAGATACGAAAATCCGAAATTTCGAAAGAATGAAAATCCCAAAATTTGAAAATCTGAAATAATAACTAACTAATAACTAAATTATAGGTATTGGAATTTCCTTTCAAATTTGGCTATAACATATTGATAATAATAAATAATAATAATAAATAGTTTTTATTATTATTTAGTATTATTAATTTGTTAAATTCTATTCGTTTAGATGCGGCATTCGTTATTTTGGATAATTCAGATCTTTGGATAAATTTGTATTCATTACGCTCACTAAGCCAAATTTGAAAGGAAATTCCAATACCTATAATTTAATAGTTAGTAATAGTTATTATTTCAGATGTTCCAGTTTTTGGGTTTTCTAATTTTCTGATTTTTTTTCTTATTTTCAGGTTTTTCGTTCTTTTGAATTTTTCAAATTTTTGTTCTTATTTTCAGGTTTTTGAATTTTTGGATTTTGTCATTTTTCCAATTTCCGAATGTTCGAATTTTTGACTTTCTCATTTTCGAATTTTTGACTTTCGGATTTTCAAATCTTTGAATTTCTGAATTTCCGAAACTTTGAATTTCTGAATTTTGGGATTTTCAAATTTCGGAAAAATACGTTAAACGGGTTTTAGTGAATTTGAATATTTCCAAATTAACGAATTTGTCTAATTTAGTCGAAAAACAAATTTGAACTAAACGAATTGCACATGTATAATGGTTTCCAATTGCTGTCAGCAGTTGGCAGAATACCGCAGTTTGGAGACCACTGCTGTAGATTGTCACAAATGGGGTTTATTCATTAAACAGGTGATTATAGACAATTGTCAAGGTATTTGTGAAATATAGATCAACTGTGAAAAAATCCCCCCGTTCATCTATTTTTTCTGCTGAGATGTCTGGGCTGAAGGCAAATCTCTGATTTGTGTTCATAATTTCCTATTTAGTGACTAAATTCATCCTATAATCATAAGCTGCAAATTGGATTGCATGAAAAAAAAGAACAATGAAAACATACTCAGCAATCATCATTATAAGTATGTGTGTGTATATACAATATGTATGTATCTATCTATATATATACACGGATGTGTGTTTGAGCTTTGAGCTGCACACACATATGATGAGAATACAAAATGTCCCTAAAGTGTATAAAAGTCCCAGGTGACGCAGGTCCTAAAATCTAGGGAAACTAGAACTGTCATTATTAGTCAGCACAATTAAAGCCAACTCATTGATCAGATTGTGTCAGTTAGCTAGACAGCTGATCTGTGATCACATCTGGGAGAGGCAGCACGTGATTGGCCGGGAGAATTTCAAACCCACGGTCTATTTTTAGCTACAGACAGCAGACTGGTCGGGTCGGTTATATACCCTGTTTCCCCGAAAATAAGACCTAGCGTGATTGTCGGTGATGGCTGCAATATATGCCCTACCCCCCAAATAAGCCCTACCCTGTTTCCCCGAAAATAAGCCCTACCCTGAAAATAAGAACCACAAGGACTTTAACTAGGGCTTATTTGGGGGGTAGGGCTTATATTGCAGCCATCACTGACAATCACGCTAGGTCTTATTTTCGGGGAAACAGGGTAACAGACAATAATATGATCTGTATTTCACATTACTGATACATTCAAAATCTCATGATTAGCTGATCACTTATAAATAAATTCTGTTTTCTATCCTGTCACTTTGTATTGATCCCCTACTAGTTATTGATGGGAAATATCAGATACTTACTTCTTAGAAGGCCAAGCCTGGCATTCTGATGTTTTTCTTGATGTTTTTTGTTATTGCGACGTTGATATGGACCGCTTTCTCCTACACGCAGGTAGGCGGTGCGATCTAATTTCACCATTTTGCCTGTAAAGAGACGTACAATGGGGACGAAAAGTATTAAGACCCTCCTAAATTTTTCACTCTTTGTTATATTGCAGCCATTTGCTAAAATCATTTACGTTCATTTTTTTTCCTCATTAATGTACACACAGCACCCCATATTGACAGAAAAACACAGACTTGTTGACATTTTTGCAGATTTATTAAAAAAGTAAAACTGAAATATCACATGGTCCTAAGTATTCAGACCCTTTACTCAGTATTTAGTAGAAGCACCCTTTTGATCTAATACAGCCATGAGTCTTTTTGGGAAAGATGCAACAAGTTTTTCACACCTGGATTTGGGGATCCTCTGCCATTCCTCCTTGCAGATCCTCTCCAGTTCTGTCAGGTTGGATGGTAAACGTTGGTGGACAGCCATTTTTAGGTCTCTCCAGAGATGCTCAATTGGGTTTAAGTCAGGGCTCTGGCTGGGCCATTCAAGAACACTCACTGAGTTGTTGTGAAGCCACTCCTTCGTTATTTTAGCTGTGTGCTTAGGGTCATTGTCTTGTTGGAAGGTAAACCTTCGGCCCAGTCTGAGGTCCTGAGCACTCTGGAGAAGGTTTTCATCCAGGATATCCCTGTACTTGGCCGCATTCATCTTTCCCTCGATTGAAACCAGTTGTCCTGTCCCTGCAGCTGAAAAACACCCCCCACAGCATGATGCTGCCACCACCATGCTTCACTGTTGGGACTGTATTGGACAGGTGATGAGCAGTGCCTGTTTTTCTCCACACATACCGCTTAGAATTAAGGCCAAAAAGTTCTATCTTGGTCTCATCAGACCAAAGAATCTTATTTCTCACCATCTTGGAGTCCTTCAAGTGTTTTTTAGCAAACTCCATGCGGGCTTTCATGTGTCTTGCACTGAGGAGAGGCTTCCGTCCGGCCACTCTGCCATAAAGCCCCGACTCGTGGAGGGCTGCAGTGATGGTTGACTTTCTACAACTTTCTCCCATCTCCTGATTGCATCTCTGGAGCTCAGCCACAGTGATCTTTGGGTTCTTCTTTACCTCTCTCACCAAGACTCTTCTCCCCCGATAACTAAGTTTGGCCGGACAGCCAGCTCTAGGAAGGGTTCTGGTCATCCCAAACATCTTCCATTTAAGGATTATGGAGGCCACTGTGCTCTTAGGAACCTTAAGTCCAGCAGAAATTTTTTTGTAACCTTGGCCAGATCTGTGCCTTGCCATAATTCTGTCTCTGAGCTCTTCAGGCAGTTCCTTTGACCTCATGATTCTCATTTGCTCTGACATGCACTGTGAGCTGTAAGGTCTTATATAGACAGGTGTGTGGCTTTCCTAATCAAGTCCAATCAGTATAATCAAACACAGCTGGACTCAAAAGAAGGTGTAGAACCATCTCAAGGATAATCAGAAGAAATGGACAGCACTTTAATATATGAGTGTCACAGCAAAGGGTCTGAATACTTAGGACCATGTGATATTTCAGTTTTTTTCTTTTTTAATAAATCTGCAAAAATGTCAACAATTCTCGGTTTTTCTACCAATATGGAGTGCTGTGTGTACATTAATGAGGAAAAATAATGAACTTAAACGATTTTAGCAAATGGCTACAATATAACAGAGTGAAAAATTTAAGGGGGTCTGAATACTTTCCGTCCCCACTGTATACAGTACTTTTCTGTGCTATGTATATATATATATATATATATATATATATATATATATATATATATATATATTCCTGGCTCTAAGCACAGTTCTGGCTTAAATGGTATCATCTCTGAGTTTTGCTTATTTTCTGAACATCTTCTGCTAACTGCTGATTTTCTAATACTTTTTGTCCCATCCAAAACTACTGAATGTTGAAACGGAGTCCCAGGTGTGTCAGCACGTCCACAATGAGGCTGGCATCCACCATATGGTTAACATGGAGCTGTGTGACTCCTACGCTTACTGCTCCATTGTGAATACTGTGATGAGGACTTGTTCTTTTGTATTTTAAAGCCGCATTAAATCCAAGAAAATAAATGTATTATATTGGCGCTTACCAACTCTCAATTGTCATGGCTGAATTTGTTTTATTTTTAGTTTTTTTTTACCTTTACTTTTACTAGTTAATCCAGCCAGTAACACATTTCTTGTCTTATGCCGCGTACACACGAGCGGAATTTCTGACAGAAAGAGTGCGATGGGAGCTTTTCATTGTATATTCCAACCATGTGTATGCCCCATCGGACTTTTTCTGTCGAAAATGCAGACGGACTTGGATAGAGAACATGTTCTATATTTTTCCGATGGAACAAATTACTATCGGAAAAAAACGATCGTCTGTATGCTGTTCCGACGCACCAAAAACAACACATGCTCTGAAGCAAGTACGAGATGGAAGCTATTAGCTACTGGCTATTGAACTTCCGTTTTCTAGTCCCGTCGTACGTGTTGTACGTCACTGCGTTCTGGACGGTCGGAATTAGGTGTGACCGTGTGTATGCAAAACAGCTTGAGTGGAATTCAGTTGAAACTCCATCGGACAAACCTTCAGAGTTTATTCCGACGGCAAAACCGGTCGTGTGTACAGGGCATTAGGGTGTCTCCACACTGCTGGAGGAGCAATAGAGGCACTTTTGGACAGCAGCTTTGTCAGTTTGTGGAGACTGGGGTAGTGTTAGGTTAGCATCATATGCGCTAGTAGATTTGCATGGACTTGACTAAAAAATTTAAACCCAAATCTAAAAGTTAATGATTTTTAGGCAATTACAGAAACAGTTTTTTCCTTTTTGGGATAAAGTTTCTACATGAATCAATAAACGATTGTGAGCACCTCAGTCATTGTTAAGTGGTTTGTCTCAACTCTCTAACTGCTACTTTTGTTGGACAGCTTGGTTAGTTAAAGGAAGTGGAAAATCAAAAACGGACTGGCCAGATTACAAGGTAAAATAAAGGAAAAAAAAAAAGGAAAAAAAAGAAAACTAATAAAGCCACAGTATCAATCAACTAGAAAGCTGCAATATAATAAATATTTGTTTTTGGGGTTGAATATAACTGTAATGTATTAATAAGTTGTGTAGCACCCTGGAGTTTAGGCATGGTTGCTCCTAAATTTACCTGCCAGGAGTAGCTTACCTTGGCTAATTGTTAGGGATTATCTGATTTCTTTATAAGTCTGGCACTGCTGCACTTTTCTCTTTTGCCAGTGGCCGGGTACCTGGTGGCATTTGATAAGAGAAAGGCAATGCAAGGTCAGATTATGTGTATATGGGGTATCTCAGCCAATGGGCAGGGGTTTTCTTAGATCCCTTGACCTGCTGGGAGAGCCTATATATTTGGATGAAGTCAAGAGTCTGCCAATTAAACTTGCAACTACCCTAAGGGTGTCCTGACCCTAATCCTCTCTCCCAAAGTTCTATTAAGAGAAATAAAAAACTCTTTTGCATTCAAGAAGTGTCTGGCTTTAACTAATTTGCACCCACTATACCTCACAATCCACCATATACAGAAGGATGTCAGCTATCTCTGGCCCTGGAGGTTCTCATTAGGCCGAAGGAGGCCTGGGACCTTGCTACATTTGTAATTCCTACTGGCTTATCACAATACCAGTAGCCTCTTTTTCTGTAATTCTACAGACATCCGATGTGTTACAGCTTTTGCTGAGCTCCAATACTCATCATGCTATTGCTGTTTTGTCTATGTACATTTTCCCTACTGTTTCAGCATCTTTTCAAGATTCAGAAAATCTCCCCCAAACAGGGACAGAGACAGTAATAACAATTTTTTATATGCAGTTCTACTTTAAAAATATAATCTCCCAATTTATATGGCCCATAGGTATTATTGTATATTATTTGTCTACAGCATGAACCAAAGCACTGAACAACATCGTAAAACAAAATGTCAATCCACTATCTTCTTAAAGGTGTCAATTTAACATAGGGGATAATTTAACCTAGGATTGTGATAGACCTGGGGCACCTTGAGTAATGCAGTGATGTGGCGCACTAACATGCTGTGGCAAATGGTGGGTGTGGCCTAAAAATGAGATGTGATTAAAGGGGTGTGGTTAAATAAAACCTGTGTCTACTGTTTATATGACATATATATATGTACCACATTCCTATAGTACCCACAAAATATGCTATCATTACTATGCCAGAAGCAAGACTCTCACAGAGTGGCTGTGGTTAGTTTTCAATAGATATTGGGCATGGACTATAGGAACGTGGTTACATTTAGTCTAGGCCTACCCATCATTGTCAATGTCTGTGCTTCCTTAAATTAGTGGGCAGTGTCTGTGCCCTACCTACATTGCTGGTCAGCATCTCAGTCATCCTTACATTAGTGATAAGTCTATGTGCCCCCTTACATTGATGATCAGTGTCTGTGTCCCCGTACTTTGGTGATCAGTGTCTGTGTCCCCGGACATTGGTGATCAGTGTCTGTGTCCCCGGACATTGGTGATCAGTGTCTGTGGGCCTTACATTGGTGGTCCGTGTCTACGCCCCCTTACATTGACAATCAGTGTCTGTGCCCTCTTACATGGGCGATCAGTGTCTATGCCCCCTTACATTGAGTCGGTGTGTGTCCACTTGCATAGGTAGTCAGTGCCTATGCCCTCTTACAGTGGAGATCAATGGCTTAGCCCCCTTTACTCACTGGGGGACATCTTGAGTCGGTGCCAGGTTTGCAAGCTACCCGGACTACACAACACAAGCAGTACAGAGCCCCGCACCTTCTCTTCCTGGTCCAGTGAATTTAGTTACACCAATCAATGCCAAATATCAGCTGAAAAAATAAGCACCATTTTAGATGTATAAAGAGGGAGATAAAAACCATGTGCTGCTACAGACGTGTGCGGCTCCAGTATAGTGTAGAAAATATGTTGCCAGCACACCTTACCCATTCACAGCAGGTGTGCATTCTGTGCTGTATAAATGCGCAGCCACTAGTGTGTATTGTGTAGGTCCAGTGCAATGTGTTATTTTTTTTCTTAACTTTATTGCACATCACATGAGCCTCATAAAAAGGGCCCTGCAAGGTTCTGAAATGTTTCAATGCTGTAATATGATGCTTTTAATTTTCAAATGAAGTGACAGCAGTTCAACATTTATAGAATTTGTGTGCCGGTGACACAGTCTGCAATTTTTCATGTGATGCCAAAAGTTAGTTGCTATAGCACCCTAACCTCTATGGTTGTTTCTAGTAAGGTGCGTGGTGGAAATATTTTATTTGACCCCAGTAAAAGTCATAGGGCCACATTTAGGTTAAGGCTGGGTTCACACCTATGTGAATTGGATGAGGTTTCCCCGCATCCATTTCACAAAGCAGGAGAATGTTACCGGCTCTCCATGGTGCTGGTTCACATATCTCCGGGGCGGCTGCGGAGCGCACTGCACAGAAATGCTGTGCATCTTTGGATTAGTTTCAGGGCACAATTCAGGCACAGATTTAGCCCAGATTCATTCCTGAACTGGAGAATGGGGGGGACGCATAGAGTTCCTGTGTGATCTGTAGCCAGTTCCAGTGTGAACCCAGCCTAAAAAGGGGTCCAGTCTTGGTTACAGAATTTTTGGAAAGTATTTAAAGCAGATATAAAAAAAAGTTACACATAAGTGTTTCTGGGAAGTCTTCCAGGATGGCAGGCCTGCTTGTCTTGGTCGCCAGCCCCTGATCCGCGCCATCCTGGAGAAAGTTCAGGATGACAGGGATCTCTTATTGGGAAGTCCTTTGCCTGACACCATTTTGAGAAGACTCCAGACTTTTGCGTAAATACGCCTGGTAACCTGCTTCCTACTTAAAAGTGTGTCGATTACTCTCTCAGTACACCCCCTTTTTCGTAGGTTCTCCCTTTCAAGAGCCAAGCTGTCAGCTTGAATAAGCCGGGATCTGGGTGGCAGACTGGGCCCTGAAGGAGAAGGTGCTGCTGGACTGGAAGATGCTGAGGGGGAGCTATGGACAAATTTCCCAGGGAAGGGAACCAGGTCCTCTTGGGCCACCATGGGGCGATCAGAATCAGTCTCCCCTCTGAAAGAGTTTCTGCAGTATCCTCAGGATTAGAACTAAGGGGGAAAGGCATATGCTAAGTGGAAGTTGGGGGAGTCTTCTTGCGCTGGTGCCATGCGAAGGGGACTTCCCAATGAGAGATCCCTGCCATCTTGGACATTCTCCAGGATGGTGCGGATCAGGGGCTGGCAACCAAGACAAGTAGGCCTTCCGTCCTGGAAGACGACTTGAGGAAAAAAAAAAGAAATTGTAATCAATGGTAAAATGTCTTAGAATGACTGGATATGTTCTCTTGAGATCTATGAACACCAACTGCAATAAATATACATGCTGAAAGACTTTATTAGAAACTTGTTGACAAGCACAGCTACTGCTGCATTATTAAACATAGGATCACAGAAAGTTTGAGAGATACATTTTGTCACATGATGTCACTCCGATAGTAAAAGGAATATAGATGAGAAGTAGACTGTCTGGATCCTCATGGGTGGTACACAGCTTAGCTGCTCTCTTTCACGCTATGCTTGTCAAACAGGTACTCGCCCATGCCGTTCTCGGGCAACCCAAGGCGTTTCAGGTTGGTGATGAAATCTCCAATGCGTTTAATATCCTTCACCTGTTCCTCCAAATATTCAGATTCCAGGAAATCACACAGCTGAAAAACAAAACGATGTTGGTTAAATGTCCATTTTACTGATTCTGAAATGTTCTGAGACTTTAAGTGAACACAAGATAAAAGATACATTTTCGGGAAAATCTGTTGCTTCCCTCCTTCTGCACCAATGCAACTACTTTTAATTCCTGCATCACATTCTGTGATTTACACTATTCATTTTTTGAAAGACTATGGTTAGGAAAGACTTCTCCAGAGCCTCCTCCATCCTCTGAAACTCTACCACAGTCTGTCCCGCTATCCCATACTTTGCCTTTAGGCAGTCTTTGAAAATTCAACTCTTCACCGTCTGCATTGTATTGGAACTGTACTGTGTCCCTTTACTTTGTAAAGCACTGCCAAAAACTGTTGGTGCAATATAAATCCTGTATAATCATAAATAATAATCATTAGGTCTGAAGTCGCAACAGTTTTTAATAATTCAGTTTAATAGAACACATGATCAGATTAGTTTTGCTTGAGCAATACCTTAAAGTGGTTCTAAAGGCTAAACATTTACCTTAATGCATACCTTGCATTAAGATAAAAAATCCCCCCCCCCCCCCCCCCCCGTTTTATTTACCTGAGCCCTCATTCAATCCAGCGCCATGCACGTTTGCAGCCATTCTCTCCCCTTACTTCTGGGTCTGGCTGGCTTACCGGGAGCCATTGGCTCCCAGTGCTGTCAATGCTTACCTACCTGCTGCAGCTGTCCCCCGGCACCTCCACACTGAGAACCGAGTGAACACATTTGATGGCTCAGTTCTGACAGCTGACTGGCAATCAGCAGCTCTCCGCTCCCCCTCGCTCACTAGAGCGCTGAGCTGTGGAGGGGAAGGGGAGTGGCTGTCTCAGGCTCTCAGCGGCTCGCTGAGAGACTGAGATGGGTGTCAGTCCAGGCACCTGAAGGATGCAGACTTCCATTTTTGGGATGACGTGCTGCCTGAACAGATTCCAGTGGCGTCAGCAGAGAGCGGACTTCAGCCCACTCTCTGCTGAAAATGGATCACAGGAGTGTAAAACGATTTGCACTTCTGTGATCCATAGGAGAAGTACAGCCAAACGAGCTTTGGCTATACTTCTCCTTTAAGATATAAAGAGTCAGCTGTATCACTTTCTTGCTAAGTATTATATGACAGAATAAAGAGCTTTACTGGCATTTAACTCTTTATCATGGTGAGCAGATACTTACATGGGGGTCAACTTTGTCCGTGGCCAGCTTGTGCAGGTCCAGAAGAGCCTGGTTCACGGTCTTCTCCAGCTGCAGAGCAGCCTGCATGGCCTCCAGGGTGTTACCCCATTCATCACGCTCTGGTTTCTGAAGTAGAAAATAGTCTTATAAGACAAAACTTTTATCTAAAAGTGTAAATGATATACATATTTTTTTTTATAACATATTTAATTGCTACACAAGTCTTTTTTGTACCTTAGGGGTCTATTTAGGCTAGGTTCACACTTATGTGGGTGCAGGAATGCATGTAAATCACACACCTTCCCATGTCCACAGGCAAAACGCACTGCCCTTTAGCAGACACGCAGGTGTGCCATTAATTCTTAAGCTACAGCTGTGATTTTGAAAAGCTGAAAATACCTTTTCCTGCAAGTACAGCAATCCAATCAAATAAATGGGCTGCTGTGCCCGAACATACACTGCACACAGCAAACAGCTAGGATGTGAACATAGCCTCATAAAACATTCATTGCACATGGTCAGAAATATTGTGCATGCTGAATGAAATGTCCCATAATTTTTCTAAGCAATTAATGTCTGTATCTACAGCTCCACCTAGTGGCAAAAATGTGGTATAATTTTCTTCATGAGGGGTTTCAGAAAACTTTACTGCATTTGGCCACTAGACGGAGCTGAAGAAACAAGCATCAATCTCTTACAAAAATTATAGGACATGAATGCTTCGGACATTTGAGCAACCGTTTTGTAGATTAAAAAAAAAAAAAAAAGCCTAATACTCTGCTCCAGCCCTCTGGAAATGAATCCGCTGGGTGCTATCATATTACCTGTACAAGATATGTGCAATGAGAGAAGCCTGATTACTGGATTCTGGCTCATTACCAACATAAAAGACATGTCCTTGGCCTCTTTCCAAGTCCTTGAAAGATAAGAAAATACATTTTTTTCCCAAACATTAGAGGTCTGAAACTACAGGCTGTTCTTACCTTGATGTCCTGCAGGACAACGCGTCCCCCACGCTTGTTTTGGTATTTCATGAACTTCTCAGCATGCTCCCTCTCCTCATGACTGTGCTCCTTGAAGAACTCGGCCACATTGTGAAGGGCAACATCATCACGATCGAAAAAGGCATACTGAGGATGGAAAGGAGATTAAGGTTTAATGTAAAAATTGACCTAAATAGATGTCAACTCTGAATTATGTAATGCCTAATATCTTATATTTGTGGAGGTGTGCAGTTTATTGTTCTCTGAGAGATATACGTCTGTCTATTTCCACGTATGCCTAAGAAAATGTAGCTGAACTGCAAGCAACCATTGGCTTTAAGCATAGGGGTGCTCAGGTCCTTACATAAATGAAGCATCACAGGAAAATTCATTTAGATGTCAGAGGGTGCGCCATTGGTCAGAAGACCGGCCACTTTCAATTTGTTCTATTACTAAATAACAGCATGAGAATGCTTCCAGTTGTCCAAGTAGAGTTAGTAATCACTAATCCTAATCAGACTTTATACTGGAAATTGTACTTGCTTATCTGCACTGATAAAGGATTAAACATTAATAGCAGTAAGAAAAAAAAAAAAAAAAAAACACAAAATGAGTCACATTTTGTGTGGAAAAAAAAAAAAGCAAACCCCAGGCATGCGTTTCCCCATTTCTCATGTTGTTGGATAAGCAGTTTGTGGAAAATTGCTGCTCAGTCATTTTCTCAGAACCCAGAAAAAGGGAAGTTCTCACCAGTACTAATGAACACACACACACACACACACACACACACACACACACACACACACACACACACAATCTTATTCTGTGCAATAATCAGTAGCAACCAGATTTTGGTTCCTTTATATTGCCCTTTGTCTCCAGGTACTGCAGACCAAAGCCATTGCCATCAGAAAAACACTTGCAACAATTGTGCAAATAGTGTTATCTTTAAAAGATGTACGTCACCCAACAGAGCAGCAACAACAGTTTATCCATCTGTATTTTGTAGAAGACATTTCATCTAGGTGGGACGTGCGATAAGACGTGTCCATGGACATTTTTGTTTAATTTATGACTAATTTTGCAACACTAACCCTTTTTGAAAATTAATGTTTTATGTGCATGTATAGACAGGCAAATCTTTCCTCGGGAATAAAAAAATTGGGAACTGTGAATTACACAATGCTAATGCTGGAAATGACTAGGTCCTCTGACACAAAGCTGCATGTGATTTACTGACTTACTAGAAAAGTGTTCCAGTAATTATAAAGTGTTGAGTAATACCAATGAAAACTGTCAGCTCCAGTCGGAGACACTGTACTACTAACCATGCGAGGATAGTTCAGCGATCTCCCCTGCTAAGCTGCTAACCCCCCCCCAGGAGTCAGGCTGCTGGTTTTCCCAGCATGCTCATCCAACAGAAATCGGCCAAATGGCCAACTTCTGATGGACAGACCGGCCTACACACGGGCAGACTGAAAGACCTTCTATTGTAAAGACTCTGCAAGCAGCATCTCAAAGTACAGTGGGCTCCATTTACAAAGCGGCATTTTACATTACAAGGAGTGGGCGGCCACTGGCATCTTTACCAGTTACTGTCATGTCCTTAACAACCAATGAGTCATCAGCTGTCAGCAGGTAATCCCGCTGACAGCTGATGACTCATTGGTTGTTAAGATGTGGCGGCCACCCGCTCCTTAACCAGTTTGTTTACTGGTTGTTAAGGATGCCAGTGGCTGCAGGTCCCCTAAATATCGCATGCCGGGACCACTACTTTACTGCACGCATTTTTTTTTGTGTGTGTGTGAATGAACTTTTACTTTTAAGTGGTATTTAAGGAGCATTTTTCTTTATGCGGTAAATATCGCATAAGGAAGTAGTTGTCATGGTTATGCAGTAATGTTTGTCAGCTTATCTCTTCATGTGTTCAGATTAAGAGGCCAGCCACTCTCACCTGGCTGCTTAAGTAATCTCTCCTCAAAGCATGGCTCCACCCCAGCCCCTATCAGGGAACTCTATATTAACCTGTGCACTGCAAGCCAGCTCTGCTGATCAATATTGTGTGATTTGGCTTCCATGTGCTCATTGCTCTGTGTCCTACGTCTGATCCTGTTTACCAATCTTGGCTTGTTCTTGACTATCCCTGCTTGCTTGTGACCCTGACCTTTTGGCGTGTTCTCTGCCTATCCTTGTCTGCTTGTCACCCTGACCCTTGGCTTATCTCCTTACTATCCCTTGTTGTCCTGGGCTGCTGCTTCCTCTCTGTCCTCCTGTAGCCTACTATGAGCGTGAGCTAGGAGACCCTGAGGGCTGCAACCTGGAGTTCGTTTCAGCGCAGTCCATCCTCACCACTAGAGGCTCTGGTGAACACCTGCTGGCTCCTAGACTCTGCGCCCTGGGGAATCTCATGCTATAGCTCCCAGTGGGATCAGTGTTGGTGCTCCAGTGGACCCACCTTCCTGAACCACCCAGAGTTCCATCCGGAGCAGTCAGCCATAGGGTCCACTACCTTAGCAGTGCACTCCTGACTCCAACGGTGTGCATCTGTCACCTGGACTCAGGTGACCTGACAGTAGTGAATTTACCTTTTTAAGATATTTGGGAAAACACCTAAATACTGCATGCAATCGGGGGTCTGTAAATGGAGCCCATTATCTTAGCATAAGATGCTCTTATGTTTAAAAGTAGCATTTGCTCTGACCCTGGTAGATTGGAGTATATGTAACACTCCAAGACACATTGTCAGGGCAAACAAACAATGATGAAACCGTACTGTAACTTTGTTAGTCTCAGTACTGAAAGTGTAATCTGACCTTGCTAAACTTGTTTTCAGCCTATGGAACAGAACTAAAAGTGCCATGTTGGTACTGTTTAAATAAAAATAAAGTATGTATGCATGTCTCTCTCTCTCGGGTCTACATTTTATTACATATTGTATAGTCAATAACAATTATAAAACTTAAATAAATGTAATTGCACTTAAAATGATAGGTCTTGTAGTCCCATAAATAATGTAGTATACAAAATTTACTAATGAAAAAAAAAAAAAAAAAACCCTACATACCACACACAAACAACCATAACCAAAATCCTTACCAAGGAGGAGTAGGTGTAGGAGGCGTAGAGCTCCAAGTTCAACATACGGTTGACGGCAGCCTCGCAATCGCGGTGGTAGTTCTGGCGCACCTGGGACTCCATTTTGGCGTTTCGGTGGTTTTGGGTGGCGCAAAAAATAAATCAGCAATAATTGGAAGATGTTTGGAAAAAGAGCAAAGGACTCAGAGAGGGTTCCGTTCAAACACTGTTGAAGCAAGAACTCTGCTCAGAGTCAGGTGTAGATCTGATCACAGCACAGAGGAGCTCTGTATATATAGGCAACCAGCCTGAGAGACTGGGGCCTGCCCTCCTCCCTTCACTTACATCATCTTCTAGAAGCCAATCACATAAAGCTTGCTGTTATGCAATAATCTTGGCCCTTGGCCAGGAGATGACAGTAGAGTGAAGTTCGTGAAGAAACAATACTTTTTTATCTTAGCATTAGCCAACTTTTATATATTTAAATGCAATGCTGAATTACTGCATGGAGAAAAGGTCCTGTTGAGATACACTGAATTATTACATTAGGTTGGCTCATATCATAATAATTATACACAAATATGGACAGCATTTCAGCATTTGGTGTTTGAGTTTCAATGAATGTTTTTTCTAATATTCTACTGATACTGAATGACACGCATCCAACAAATCAGGCATAAAATTACATGTAAATCAGGCTGCCATGGCAAGACCTGTGCTTGTAATCCTGGACAGCCAGAATTATCATTGGAGATGAGACAAATGTGTACTCCAAATAGATGATCAAATAAGAACTGGACAGGATTTATTATGTTGAAGTGCTATTTTAGAGTAGCTGAGAGAGGAAAGTATGAATGAACCAACCTAATTATAATAATATTATCAGATTATCTGTCTCACTGCTCCTGCTTAGCATGGTCTTACTGTGCTACAAAATGAATACACTGTGTGCTCTGCCAACGCAACCAGTTTATTGGGTTGTATATCATTTTTACAAATTATATATACTGTATTATGATGCATAGTAATTATTTAGATTATTGCATTGCGTTCATCTACGATGCGCCAGTGATATCGAAGCAAAGATTCGATTTAAGTCCACATACACACTATGGTTGCCACCTCATTCCTTTAAACCCGAACACATAATAATTACACAGGTTCTGTGGCTGATTAAGGTCGTAATTAAACTCACTTGGTGCCTTATCTGCATTTAATTAGCCTCAGAACCTGTGTAATTCAAAGGTGTTCGAGTTTAAAGGGATGAGGTGGCAACTCTAATACACACACAGTTTGGAACAGAATTGATTGGAATCATAGACTTAGTACAAACATGGTCTATGGGAGTGGCAGGTGATAGCTTTTATATGGCACACCTGCAAAAGCATATAATTCATTGATATTGCTATATATAGGGAACCAGTTAGTAGGTTGTTTTTATAATACATTGTTTATTAAATATGTATTGGTTTGCATATTGTTTTTACAAACGATATACATTATTATGATGCATAGGAATCATTTAGGATATCAGATTGTGTTCAGCCACAATTCGCCAGAGATATTAGAGCAAAGATTTGATTTAAGCCAATATACACACACACAGATTGAATGGTCTCATCAATCATAGACATAGCACAAACATGGTCTATGGGAAAGGCAGGTGATAGCATTTACATAGCACACCTGCAAAAGCAAAAAATCAGCTGGGTGGAGTGGATATAGTATAGGCCGGGTTCATACTTGTACGACAAACGCTCCGACATTGGGAGCACATGTCGTATGACGTGTGCAAATCTATGTTTCCCTATGAGAGCCGTCTTAACTGGTCCAACTTTGAAAATACTCCTCCCTGCACTACTTTGGTCCAACTTTGATCCTACTTCAGCACACTGAATATCATTAAAGTCGGATCATCATCTTAACTGTTCCGACTTTGGCATGCGACTTGTGCTCTGAGGATCTTGAAGGGGAATTCCACGTCAAATAAAAAAAAATAATAAACGGCGGCGCATGCGGGGTAGCTCCCAAGATGGCCACGTAAGCTAGGAGCTCCGTACTGCCCCAGCCATCCGACTGTCCCAGCACCCGATCGCGACCCGCAGGACGCCTGTCAGCAGCATCTAGTGGGGGAGTCCCCCAGGCACAACTTCATGCCCGGAAGTTCAGGACACCGCATCCTGGGACTCCAATTCTCCTCAGCGAAGGACAGAGCAAATTCCAAGATGGCGGCAGCAGCCCAGACACGAAACTCCAGCACTGACGGACTCACAGAACACAGGCAAGTCCAGACCACTGTGACTCCCTCCTAAACACCCCTGACTTTAAACAGGCTCCCCCCTGACCAAACACCATCTCCTGCATCCACAGAATTGCTCATAGAGCGATCGATGGAAAACTACCTGCTCTCTCCCATGGGTTTAACCCCCGGCTTGCCCAGCTCCTCTCTTTACCCCTGGGGACACAGTCCCAGACTACCCCTTCAACGCTGGGGACCTGTTCCTGAAGCTTTCAGAGCTCCTAGACAGGGGTCTGGCACAAACGGCCAACAAAATTACCAGTAACTTTCGTGCTGACTTCCAGAATCTGGGCTCTAGAATGGAAGCGATCGAACACAAATTGGACATTACAGTCTCCAGAGCTAACCAGAATACCACTTACCTTCAGGTTGCACAAGAGCTGGAAGCTGCCTTGTCCAGGATCGATGACCTTGAGAATCGGACAAGGAGGGATAACTTTAGGATCAGAGGCCTCCCACAGTCTATTACAGATATAACTGAGGCAGTACAAGACCTAGTAAAAATTCTGACCTTAAGGGAGAAACCCACTCATTCTCTAGCTTCCAGGACCGGGAACGGATTCTACTAGACCTGAAACTCATAACTCAGGACACAGTGTTATCTGACCACTCCATGGTCCTAGAAATGCGTCCAGCCCACACACCTCCCATTGGAAACTCAATAAGTCCATTCTTAATGATCCCATTCGAACTCTCGAACTAGAAAAGGCTTTGAAGTAATATTTCCTACTCAATGACATGGAAGGGATCTTGGCAGAGACTCTTTGGGCAGCACATAAGGTGACGATGCGTGGAAAGTTCATCCACATAGCGTCCCAGTTAAAAAGAGAGAGACTTGCAGACATAAACTAGAGAGGGACATTTCCTCGTTATGTTCACAGCATAAAAAAGACCCATCCAAGGTCTCAATAGCACAACTAGATGCGTCGCGCCTTACACTCAACCTAGCACTCACAGTTAAAGCTGAAAGGAACATCAGATGGCAAGGGGCCAAATTTTATCAACACAGGGATACCATCAGCTCGATGCTAGCCTCCAAATTGTCCCCCAAACCACGCTCATACACGCTCCTGAAAATCTGATTGCAGTTATACTGGGTGGGTAGAATTAACTCAGTCAAGATGACTTTGCTCCCCAGATTGCTATACCTTTTTCTATCTCTCCCGATTCCGATCAGAAGAGATCATATCAAATCGTTTCAGGGGAAAATAACTAAATTTGTTTGGGGTAAGGCAGGTTATAGATTCTCCCAACACATACTCTCCAGTCCCAAATCCAAGCGTGGCATGGGTTTCCCCAACCTCACTTGGTATAACCAAGCTGCTAGGCTGGCTCAACTTTCTACAATCTATTCTAGACTAGAGAAACCAGACTGGACTCACATAGAGCGACAGGCAGTGCCGACATACACTCTGGACTTCCTTCTCTGGTGCCCCCCTAAAAATAGACCCCCTGTTATGTCCCCTACCTTATCCCACTCAATATCCCTATGGGACACTATGAGAAATCTGCCTTCCTTGGTCTCAGAAATTCATCCTTTGGCTTACATCCTCCATAACCCACAATTCAGCCCAGGCATGGACATTAAAACCTTTCAATGGTGGCTCAATAAGGGAATGTACCGTATTGGACATTACTTCTCCTGCACAGGCCCACTCTCCTTTCAGCATTGCAAGAACAAATTGGATCTTCTGGATTCCAAAAAATTCAGATATCACCAAATTTTTCATTTTTTATCCTCACTTTGGAAAAATAAACCTAACCCCCCAAACTTTACGGTTTACGAGCGTTGGTGTGGCCAGGGGACAGGGCAAAGAGGTGGCATATCTCTGATCTACTCGTCACTTGCTAGGCACACCACTAAGTTCCCATACATGGAAACATGGGAAAAAGATTTACAAGACAATTGGGATCAAGACGCATGGCATAAATCCTTCTCTAGATCCTTCAAAGGTACAGTTAATACCACGCTGATAGAAGCCAACGTAAAGGTTATCACCAGAAGGTACCTGGTCCCCTACCAAGATAGCTGCAATCTTCCCTTCCTCCTCACCCTTATGCTTAAGGGACTGTCACATGAAAGGCACGATGGCTCATGTATGGTGGGAATGCACGAAAATCAGAGGCTACTGGAATAAATTGTTCAACATAATGTGAAAAGTAACTGGTTTATCGATCCCACAATCCCTGTCTACAGCTCTACTAAATGTCTCCATACTAAAAATCCCCAAACATTCCCAAAAACGAATTCTCTTTATCCTACTGGGAGCAAAGATCACTATAGCTAAAGCTTGGAAGCAACCTATGGTCTCCATTGTCGCAGCCAAAAGAAAGATATCTTGGATAATGACCCAAGAAAAAATAGTCAACTCTATCTTAGACATATCTAAACAATTTGAAAAGACATGGGAAACGTGGGCCTAATATGTAGGGATTTCCCTAATTCCCGGATCCAACTCTTTGTAAGCTGGAGGGGACGTCCCGGGCTCTGTCATCCGTACATCTAATGCATCTTTCTTCTTCTTTCTTCTCTTTTTTTTGGCTTGTTAATGCCCTGTACACACGATCGGACATTGATCGGACATTCCGACAACAAAATCCATGGATTTTTAGCACAAACTTGTCTTGCATACACACAGTCGCACAAAGTTGTCGGAAAATCCGATCGTTCTGAACGCGGTGACGTAAAACACGTACGTCGGGACTATAAACGGGGCAATAGCCAATAGCTTTCGTCTCTTAATTTATTTTGAGCATGCGTGGCACTTTGCGCGTCGGAAATGTCCACACACGGTCGGAATTTACGCAAACGGATTTTGTTGTCGGAAAATTTTATAGCCTGCTCTCCAACTTTGTGTGACGGAAATTCCAATGGAAAAAGTCCGATGGAGCCCACACACGGTCGAAATTTCCGACAACAAGCTCCGATCGCACATATTCCGTCAGAAAGTCCGACCGTGTGTACAGGGCATAAGTGTATTGTTAATCAGTTACAATTCATCCTACTATACTAGTGTCCTAGTTCAGGGTTACACTGTTTGCAAGATAGGCTCCAAGTAGTACACAGGTGAAAACATAGTTTTACGTGTAAGTCAAGGAAGCAAATTTCTGCTTAGTCACGGGGCAGAAAAAATATGCAAAGGTCAAATAATTACTAATCAGTTTTTGCCTGCAGTAAAACAAGTGTGGAAAAGTACCAACTGTTCAAATAGTTGATGATGAAGTTACAGTGGGAAAACAGCCCAGTGACAGTCATTATTCAATGGTTATACACAACAAAATCCATATTGCACCTTCCAGATGCTTCGTCCTTCTACAATTGTTTTTTTTTTTTTTTTTTTTTTTTTTAGTATAGTTGTAATTTTCTTTTATGAAAATGTAATATTTCTTTGTAATGCTGCTACACGGCTTATTTGTCTGCTTTTTTATTTATTTATTTATTTTTAATTAATAGAAACAGGAAAGCTTACAATTTCATTCCAAAGTATGGTTGAATAACCATGTAAGTATGGGTTGAATACCCTACATTTAGTATTAAATGAATTCTGTCTCTCAAATGGGAGACCTCCAAAATGCAACAACTGATTACCAAAATAAAAAATCAAGTACCAATTTGGAATTGCCCACAATAATTTCTTAATGTAATGATAGATTTCTGCATACATAATTTTTACAGTATCCAGACAAACGACAATACAGACAGTCCCCGAGTTACAAACATCTGACTTACATATGACTCCTACTTACAAACAGAGAGAGACAACAGGAAGTGAGGGGAAATCTACCACTGGGAAGGGAAATTCACTCCTTTAATGCCGCGTACACACGATCGAACATTCCGACAACAAAACCGTGGATTTATTTCCGACGGATGTTGGCTCAAACTTGTCTTGCATACACACGATAGCACAAATGTTGTTGGAAATTCCGAACGTCAAGAACGCGTACGATGAGCCAAGAAAAATTAAGTTCAATAGCCAGTGTGGCTCTTCTGCTCGATTCCGAGCATGCGTGGAATTTTGTGCGTCGGAATTGTGTACACACGATCGGAATTTCCGACAATGGATTTTGTTGTCGGAAAATTTGAGATCCAGCTCTCATATTTTTGTTGTCGGAAATTCCAACAACAAATGTCCGATGAAGCCTACACAGGGAATTTCCAACAACAAGCTCACATCGAACATTTGTTGTCGGAAATTCCAACCGTGTGTACGCGGCATTAGAGTTATCATGGGAAAAAGGTGTCTCCACTGAAGCTTTATCACCAATCCTTGTTTCCACAACAACCCAAACCTTTTTAAATCCAATTGTCACAGGGACAGAAAGTGAGGTGAAATCTTCTGAACAGGGGCACAGATGAAAAACAAACATTACAGTGGTTCCAAATTAAATTCAACTGAAGAACAAACTTAAAGAACCCATCTTCTTTGTAACCTGGGGACTACCTGTATCAGGAATATCTAATTTCACATAGTTTTCTGCTGCAGAGTTGAAGATTTAAACAGAAGGTGTCACAATGATTTTCTACTGCTGGTTACTCTGCAACAATACATGAATGGTAAAAAAGTAAAAACAATTTCTACATTGTTCATAATGTTCTACAACACTGAAATATATTCTTGCAAGTCATAAAATTGTTGTAGTATTTGGGGAGGTACTGTATATAAAGAGAGCTACCGAATAAATGAAATAAGATCACCAAAATGAAAGTATCCATACACAGGCCATCAAGCAAACTACTTAGATCTTATCTGCCAGTAATTATATAACATATCCAGTGGTGGTGTTGAGACAGTGGTAAAGATGTTGAGTTAAATGACTGCAAATGACAGTGGACTGTATGTAGTCATCATACAACACGTATTATTGTCAGCCATGTCATACATACATGCCAAGTATTTTTTCCACAGGACACGACTTAGAACAGGGGTGTCAAACTCAATTTCATTGCGGGTTGCATCAGCAGTATAGTTGCCCTCAAAGGGCTGGTTGTATCTGGGGTGTGTTACATACAGGGTTCAGGGGTGCGCTATGTACAGAGTGCAGGGTTCAGGGGTAGGGATGAGCTTCGAGTTTGAGTCGAACTCATGTTCGACTCGAACATCGGCTGTTCGCCAGTCCGCCGAACAGCGAACAATTTTGGGTGTTCGCGGCAAATTCGAAAGCCACGGAAAAAACCCTTTAAAAGTCTATGGGAGAAATCAAAAGTGCTAATTTTAAAGGCTTATATGCATGGTATTGTCATAAAAAGTGTTTGGGGACCTGGGACCTGCCCCAGGGGACATGGATCAATGCAAAAAAAAGTTTTAAAAACTGCCATTTTTTCAGGAGCAGTGATTTTAATAATGCTTAAAGTGAAACAATAAATATAGTATGCCTGTAAAGGGGCGCATGTTTCCCATGTTTAGAACAGTCTGACAGCAAAATGACATTTCAAAGGAAAAAAAGTCATTTAAAATTACTTGCGGCTATTAATGAATTGCCAGTCCGACAATACCCATAAAAGTTCAGTGATAAAAACGGCATGCGAATTCCCCACAGGGGAACCCCGAACCACAATTAGAAAAAAAAAATGACGTGGGGGGTCCCTCTAAATTCCATACCAGGCCCTTCAGGTCTGGTATGAATATTAAGGGGAACCCCGGCCAAAATAAAAAAAAATGGCGTGGGGTCCCCCTCAAAATCTATACCAGACCCCTCAGGTCTGGTATTGATTTTAAGGGGAACCCCGTGCCCAAATTTTTAAAAAAATGGCGTGGGGTCCCCCCCCAAAAATCCATACCAGACCCTTATCCGAGCACGAGACCTGGCAGGCCGCAGGAAAAGAGGGGGGGACGAGAGAGAGACCCCCCCTCCTAAACCGTACCAGGCCACATGCCCTCAACATTGGGAGGGTGTTTTGGGGTAGCCCCCCAAAACACCTTGTCCCCATGTTGATGGGGACAAGGGCCTCATCCCCACAACCCTTGCCCGGTGGTTGTGGGGGTCTGCGGGTGGGGGGCTTATCGAAATCTATAAGCCCCCTTTAACAAGGGGACCCCCAGGTCCCGGCCCCCCCTTGTGTGAAATGGTAAGGGGGTACAAAAGTACCCCTACCATTTCACAAAAAAACTGTCAAAAATGTTAAAAATGACAAGAGATAGTTTTTGACAATTCCTTTATTTAAATGCTTCTTCTTTCTTCTATCTTCTATCTTCCTTCGGTTTCTTTCTCCATCTTCTTCTTCTTTTGGTTCTTCCTCTGGTGTTCTCGTCCGGCATCTTCCTCCGCGGCGTCTTCTTCACTTCTTCTCCTTGGGCCGCTCTGCATCCATGGTGGCATGGAGGGAGGCTCCCGCTGTGTGACGCTTCTCGTCTTCTGACGGTTCTTAAATAACAGGGGGCGGAGCCACCTGGTGACCCCGCCCCCCTCTGACGCACGGGGACTTGACGGGAACTTCCCTGTGGCATTCCCCGTGACATCAGAAGGGAGCGGGGTTACGTAACGGGTAGAAGATAGAAGAAAGAAGAAGCATTTAAATAAAGGAATTGTCAAAAACTGTCTCTTGTCATTTTTAACTTTTTGACAGTTTTTTGTGAAATGGTAGGGGTACTTTTGTACCCCCTTACCATTTCACACAGGGGGGAGGGCCGGGATCTGGGGGTCCCCTTGTTAAAGGGGGCTTCTAGATTCCGATAAGCCCCCCGCCCGCAGACCCCCACAACCACCGGGCAAGGGTTGTGGGGATCAACATGGGGACAAGGTGTTTTGGGGGCTACCCCGAAGCACCCTCCCAATGTTGAGGGCATGTGGCATGGTACGGTTCAGGAGGGGGGGCGCTCTCTCGTCCCCCCCTCTTTTCCTGCGGCCTGCCAGGTTGCGTGCTCTGATAAGGTCCTGGTATGAATTTTTGGGGGGCCCCACACCATTTTTAAAAAAAATTTTGGCGCGGCGTTCCCCTTAAAATCCATACCAGACCTGAAGGGTCTGGTATAGATTTTGAGGGGGACCCCACGCCATTTTTTTTTTTTAATTTTGGCCGGGGTTCCCCTTAATATCCATACTAGACCTGAAGGGCCTGGTATGGAATATAGGGGGACCCCCACGTCATTTTTTTTTTTTAATTTTGGTTCGGGATTCCCATGCCGTTTTTATCAATGAACTTTTATGTGTATTGTCGGACCGGCAATTCATTAATAGCCGCGAGTAGTTTTAACCACTTCCCGACCGCCGCACGACTATATACGTCCTAAGTTTGAACGGGGATATCGTTGTTATGGCAGCAGCTAGCTGCCATAACCCCGGTATCCCCGTTTTCGTGCGGCAGCCGGCTTTCAGATAAAAGTGGTCCCTGCGGCGGATTCGCCGCGAGATCACTTTTATCGGTGGCGGGAGAGGGGCCCCCCCCCTCCCGCCGCGATCCGGTGCCCTCCGCCGCTTACCGGAGCCGTCGGTAGCGGCGGAGGCGATCGCGTCCTCTTCCGTTGTGTGTCAGGAGACAAGTGAGGCCAAGATGGCGCTCACTCGTCTCCAAGATACTGCTGGGCGGAAGCGACGTCAAAACGTCACTTCCGTCCACGCCTCTTAAAGGCATATTTTTTCAAATGTCATTTTTCTAAATGACTTTTTTTTTTTTTTTTTTATTGCATTTTAGTGTAAATATGAGATCTGAGGTCTTTTTGACCCCAGATCTCATATTTAAGAGGTCCTGTCATGCTTTTTTCTATTACAAGGGATGTTTACATTCCTTGTAATAGGAATAAAAGTGAAACAATTTTTTTTTTTTAAACAGTGTAAAAATGAATAAAATATTTTAAAATAAATAATAAAAATAAAAAAAAAAAATTTTAAAACCCCCCTGTCCCGACGAGCTCGCGCGCAGAAGCGAACGCATACGCAAGTAGCGCCCGCATATGAAAACGGTGGTCAAACCACACATGTGAGGTATCACAGCGACCGGTAGAGCGAGAGCAATAATTCTAGCCCTAGACCTCCTCTGTAGCGCAAAATATGCAACCTGTAGAATTTTTTAAACGTCGCCTATGGAGATTTTTGAGGGTAAAAGTTTGACGCCATTCCACGAGCGGGCGCAATTTTCAAGCATGACATGTTGGGTATCAATTTACTTAGCGTAACATTATATTTCACAATATTAAAAAAAATTGGGCTAACTTTACTGTTGTTTTATTTTTTTATTCAAAAAAGTGAATTTTTTCCAAAACAAGTGCGCTTATAAGACCGCTGCGCAAATACGGTGCAAAAAAAAGTATTGCAATGACCGCCATTGTATTCTCTAGGGTGTTAGAAGAAAAACCATATATAATGTTTGGGGGTTCTAAGTAATTTTCTAGCAGAAAAACCTGTTTTAAACATGTAAACACCTAAAATCCAAAACGAGGCTGGTCCTTAAGTGGTTAAATTACCTTTTTCCTTTGAAATGTCATTTTGCTGTCAGACTGTTCTAAACACGGGAAACATGCGCCCCTTTACAGGCATACTATAGACACCCCAACAGGTACGAAATTTAAAGGAATATTACACTTTTATTGTTTCACTTTAAGCATTATTAAAATCACTGCTCCCGTAAAAACGGACGTTTTTAAAACTTTTTTTTTTGTATTGACAATAACTTGCATATAAGCCTTTAAAATTATCACTTTTGATTATTCATGTTTGTGTCCCATAGACTTTAACGGTGTTCGCGTGTTCGAAACAAATTTTTTGCCTGTTCGCAAGTTCTGGTGCGAACCGAACAGGGGGGTGTTCGGCTCATCCCTATTCAGGGGGTGTGCTATGTACAGAGTGCAGTTCAAGGGCTGCCCTATGTACAGAGTGCAGAGTTCAAGGGTGAGCTATGTACAGAGTGCAGGGTTCAGGGGTGCACTGTAAGCAGACTGCAGGGTTTCGGGTGCAATATGCACAGTGTGCAACCCCAACTTGCACCAAAGATTCCTTGCATCCCCACTCTCTCTCCTACCTGGCCTGGCTCTAGTACCTCCCTGTGCTCTACTACCCATGTTTAGATTTTTGAGGTTTTGATTCAGGAGTCGCTGAGAGCAAATGTCTCTTTTAGACTCCCCGTTGTCATTTGTAAACACAGGAGTGGGAGTGGAGGGTGAGAGTCGGAGGTGGCAGAATGGAGTAGAATGAATATGGCACTATCATTAGCAGTGTAATGATGAAGACAGGGCCTTTAATTAGGTTAAGAGAACACATGGAAATCTTTCTAATAGACATAAAATGGTCATATACACGGTGGCTAAAACAATCTGCTCCTTAGGACAAGGGTAGTTAAAGCGGTTGCATACCCTACTTGCACATATTTACCTACAGGTAAGACTTACCTGTAATTAAAATGAATACCTCCTAAACCTGTATGGTTTCGATATTCACCTTGCATGCAGCCGCTGACGTCAGCGCCAAATGCGCTCTAAAGGTCCAGCGGATGCTGCCAGACCTTGCCGGAAAGAGGACTCCTGCGTGCATGCCAGGAAGAAACGCAGAGGAAATATGTCAGCTCCCTTGGCGGTGACCGGGAGGCGGTGCAAGCACTTCGTTCTAAGGTAATTATTTTATAATGAGCTAGTATACGGTGCATACTAGCTCATTATGCCTTTGTCTTTACAGGGGTTTTTTTTTTTAATAACTTAGCAAGACCCAGTTACAAAGTAAGGAAGTTTAAAGAGCTCAGGGGTCAATAGTAGGTAATGCAGGGATCATGGTCGGTAGTAGGTATCGCAGAGTTCAGGGGCCAGTAGCAAGTAAAACCAAATTCAGAGGCCAGTCATATGTAACAGAGTGCAGAGGTATAAAATGTAATGCACAGTGCAGGGGACAAACGTATGTAACACAGAGTGCAGGTGTCAAAAGTATGCGATAGAGGTAAATACATAACGGAGTGCAGAGATCAGTAGCATGTAATGTGTACAACCATGGAGTGCACGGGTCAGGAGTAGGTAATGCAGAGTGCAGGGGTCAAGAGTAGGTAATGCAGAGTGCAGGGGTTGGTATTATGTAACAAAGTGCAGGGGTCAGTAGTATGTAGCACACAGTTCAGAGGTCAGGAGTAAATAATGCAGAATACATGGATCAGTAGTATGCAATGCAGAGTTCAGAGGCCAGTAGTATTTAACGCAGAGTGCAGAGATATATAATAAGTAATTCAGAGGTCAGTGGTATGTAATGATTGGTGCAGGGGTAAGGAGTAAGGAATGCAGAATGCAGAGGACAGTAGTATGCAATGCAAAGTGCTGAGGTTTGGAATGGGTAAAGCAGATTGCAGAGGATAGTTGTATGCAATACACAGTGCAGGGGTCAGGAGTAATTAACACAGAGTGCAGGGGTCAGTAGTATGTTATACAGAGTGCAGGAGTCTGTAGTATGTAATGCAAAGTTCAGAGGTAAGGGGTAAGTAATGCAGAGAGGAGGGAACATTAGCAAGTAACAGAGTGCAAGGGTCAGTAGTATGTAATGCACAATGTTGAGATTAGTAGTATGTAACACACAGTGCAGTGGTCAGGAGTAACTAACATACGTCTCCCCCACCCCCCCCCCCAAGCAAAAATACCTCCCTTCCAGTACAAACATAAATTCCCCTAATCTAAAATTGTTCACAGAACAAATTCTCTTCTCTTTGTAAAATGTAGTCATTAGACTTCAGATTCAGCCGCACCCGGCAGAGAGAGCTGCACCCTTCCAGGTTTCCCCTCGGCCCGTGTCATATGACACATCAGAGTCGAGGAGGAGCCTCGGACGCAGGTCTGCAATGCCTACTGTCTCTTTGATTTAAGGTCTGAGAGGAGGTGGGTGGGGTCAGGAGCTGACGACTGCCATGTCACGGTCACGAATTACCAATCGTATAGCCATGATTGAAGAATAGATCACTATGGACATGTTGTTGACCCCTGCTTTAGGATAATAATTGTGGCAGAAACATGAATGCTTGAATTGACTTGCCATACATAAATATGTTATAAGCAGTCAGCCTATGCTGGCCTTTGCTCTGCAGCACATTAAAGCGGAACTTTACCCATAACAACTTGATAAAAATAATGTTCTTTAGCATGGAACATACAGTACAGTTCACATAAATCATTATGCTACCAAAATTAATGTGTGCTGTAAATTGCCTCCAGCATTTTTCCTGTTTCTTCTTGCTGGGGGCTGCCATTTTGCTGAAGTCCAGAGCCCCTGAGCAGCAGTAAATATTTAGACTGTCAGCAGATCGGCTTCTACATTTTCGATGCAGCGCCAGAAAATAGAGACTTGAGCATGTGCAGAGCAGGGTGAGACAGTATATTATTGAATTTTAAGCAGTATAGACACTTATTTTAATGTTTTACATAGCTATACCTGCAGAAGGGGCCAGCCTGAAGTGATCTAGCAGGACTTAATTTTCTGACTAAAGTTCTACTTTAAGATTGGCTGGAAAATCCATTCAAACTCTTCCCGGGTAGAAGATGTCTGCAGAGGTCACAAATGACCCAAGAACAGAACCGTTTCTCCATAAATGACTATAGTGGGCATCAATCATCTGATGTCTCTGAAAAGGGATGACAATAGTGTTAAATGGTGCTGAGTCATTATAGACTAGGTGACATTATCAATACTGAAATGACCTTTAATTGTCAATGATGTTATCCAAAGAATCCCTTGAAATTCCAGTCAGATATAGTGACAGCACACATTTATACAGTGGGGTTCCCCTCAACCACTTCAGTACCGGGCACTTTTACCCCCTTCCTGTCCAGGCCAATTTTCAGCTTTTAGCACTGTCACACTTTGAATAACAATTGCGTGGTCATGCAACACTGTTCCCTTATGAAATGTTTACCATTTTTTTTTTTTCACACAAATAGCGTTTTCTTTCAGTGGTATTTAATCACCACTGTTTCTTTTGTTTTTTGCAAAATAAATGAAAAAATCCTGAAAATGTTGAAAACAAATGCGTTTTTCTTTATTCCTGTTATCAATTTTTGCAAATAAATCTTTCTTCATAAATTTAGGCCAAAATATATTGTGCTACATTTCTTTGGTGAAAATAACCCAAATCAGTGTATATTTAGTCTATAGGAAAGTTATAGAGGCCATATACTAATATATATATATATATATATATATATATATATATATATATATGCCAGTATGGTGGCCTGAATTTATGGGAGGAACCCAGAAGGTATTTAACAGCCCACTAGCCCATGCTGTTTGTCGGTTCAGTGAGCGATACTACACGTCATTGGGCCGACTCTTCCCAGCTCACTTCATGTTCGTGAGTCTGTGCATTCGATCGCAAGTGTGCTTCGGCTTCTCTGTTCGTGGTCTTCATCGGCGGTTCCTGCTCACTGTCGCAGGTAGTATTCAAACTTTTTCATATCATGTGTAATCTTACGATTCGTTATGCTTCCTATCCCGCATCATTTCGTAAAAAACCTGCCTCCGAGTTGTTGTCTGTCATGTCCTGACATCATTCGGCACAGGCGTCGTACATTCGTAAGTTCCTTCTGCCAAACACGATTCATTTGTAGATCCAAGCCTCCGAGTCCCTATCGGTCGTTGTCCGATATCACTCGACATAGGCTTTACTGGTAATAAGATCACTGTCCATGGGGTTGCCGTCTCATCCATTTGGAGATGATCATGTATTGTTTGTACGGGTTCTGTGGCTGATTGAGGTGGTAATTAGACCCACCTGGTGCCTTGTCTGAACTTTGATTAGCCTGGGGGGCTGGGTGGTTGGTATGTGTTCGGTTTCAGAGTAAAGCCTCGTACACATGATCAGATTTTCCGATGGGAAATGTGTGATGTCAGGCTGTTGGCGGAAAATCTGACCGTTTGCATGCTCCATTGGACAATTGTTGTCGGATTTTCCACGGACAAATGTTGGATGGCAGGTTTTAAAATTTTCAGCGGACAAATGTCTGTTGTTGGATTTTCCGAGCATGTGTACACAAGTCCATCGGACAAAAGTCCAAAGTACAAACGCGCATGACGAGCCAGAAGCGGTCGGCCTTGTAAACTAGAATTCGTAATGGAGAATTAACATTTGTGACGTGGAAAATTATGAAATCTCCAAATGCAGCACACATTCTCTTCTTCTTTAATGGGATAATATTGAAGCTGCTTTGCTGGTGATACTGATGGAGTTATTGCAAACTAATTTTCAAAGGCTTTTTTTTCCTAGTGATATCAAGAATAATATTATTATGCTTTTTTTGGGGGGGGGGCAAGTTACCACAACACCATTATCCCGTAGATCAAAGATACAACCATGTTGATGTCCTTTGTCAATTTTACATTGTGTTTTTTTAAATGTAACTGTCTACTCCCAAACTGTCATTTGCAGTAAAACACATAGCCAAGTATTATTCTCCACAATTTTTTTTATTGTGCATTAAAAACAGAAAACAAATAAAATTGGACATGCTATCTGTCAATAGAACTTAACCAAAAAGTGCATTCTATGTATCCAAAAATATAGAAAATATACCAAATCAAATCAATATTATTCAACCAAAAAAATAATGTCAAAGCAATAACTCCAAGGCAAATAATAAATAACACGCTATCTCCTCCGATTCCGCAACATGGCTGGATGACGAACGGCCGTTCAGAAACGAACTGAAAAGTGCGAAATGAAAAGTGCGAAATGAAAAGCGTGAATCAACACTCACCAAACTTCTACTAACACGAAATTAGCAGAAGGAGCCCAAAGGGTGGCGCTAAAGAGCTGAAAAAAAAGTAGTACGTCACTAAGTTCGTATTTGTTGGCCAACAATTGTGTGGCCGTGTGTATGCAAGACAAGTTTGGGCCAACGCCCTTCGGACAAAATTCCACGGTTTTGTTGGCCAACAATCCGATCGTGTGTACGAGGCTTAAGGGGTGGCATACACTCTACAACCAATTCGTATCACATTCATTTAATACTCCTTACTACCGATTCTTATCGGATTAATTTCATACATTTTACAGCCGATTAGTATCGGAGTCATTTCTCTTTACAACCAATTTGTATCAGATACATTGCATACTTTCCTTGTATCCCCCATGCTGTGTGTTTTAGTTCCCACAGCAGAACTTATGAATCCTTTGTATACGGTTCTTCTCTCATTTATTTGCCAAACCAAAGTTATTTTCTGTGCATCATTTACGGCGCCACACCACACTCTTCGGATGTGTTGGACACCCGCTCCAGTCCAATGCGAACCAGTCACACTGTCACTGGTAGGATTCGTTACCGTGTTTTGTCATGTCAAAATTCATGGCCACTCGCGATGTCGCCTGTACCATGTGTTCGGTTCCCGCAGTGGAACTTACAAATTATTCGTACACCAAACCCTGTTTTGCCCCGTGCACGGCCTCACGCCACACCTTCCTGATATGTTGCACTCCTGCCACAGACTGCCGCAAACTCACTCGCATGGCTCACTGTCGCAAGTAAGATTTGTTTACCATATTCTTTATGTCCTATCAATTCGTTACCATTTGTTGTCTCCCATATCATTCGTTAGTTCCCCCTACGGAACCTACGAATCAAGCGGATGTTGTCCTTATCCCTTACACTGCTCGCTTAAGGGTACGGTAAGCCGCCAAACAAACCAGATGTTTCTGTCCTTTTCTCAGTAACCCATCTCTCATTCGTTGAGACCCTTGCAGCCATGCAAAACCGTCTCAGCAGCCTGTCACTCTTGTCAAGACCCTTGCAAAACGCAATATCGTCTCAGCAGCCTCACACTCATTAAAAAAATAAAAACAAACAAAAAAAAAAACCCTTTACCACAACGCAATTTCGGCCCAGCAACCTGACACCTGTTGATACCCTTGCAACCATGCAAATCGTCTCAGCAGCCTGACACCCTTGTTAAGACCCTTGCAAAATGCAACATAGTCTCAGCAACCTCTCACTTGTCATAAATAAATAAATAAAATTAAAAAATAAATAAAACCCCCTTTGTCACCACGCAATCTCGTCTCAGCAACCTGACACCCGTTCAGACCCTTGCATCCATACAAAATCGTCTCAGCAACCTGACACTCATTTGAGAACCTTGCAACTATGCAATATCATCTAAAAAAACAAACAAAACAAAAAACCTTATACTCATCTAGACCCTTGCAATCATGCAAAATATCGTCCTTCCAGCCTGACACTCACTGAGACCCTTGCGACAACGCAATATCGTCTCAGCAAACCAGACTGAGACCCTTGCAACCATGCAATGTCGTCTCAAAAAACAAACCAGCATTCTCGTAGAGACCCCTCCAACCACGCAATATAGTCCCAGCAACCTGACAATCACTGACACCCTTGCACCCACGCAATATCGTCTCCAGTAGTATAAAATACTTTGCGGCACATACCTACGTGCAAACCCGCATACAAACTAACTTGCAAACACACCTCAGTGGCAGACAATCAGCCACACAAACACGCAGCGGCATCCAGTTGGCTATTCATCTCCAGTGGCACGAGGGCCACTCATCTTTTCTCTGTCTTTCTCCCTGAGGTTAGTTCAGGTTTCCATCCGACACCAGTTTGGACTTTATCTCCACAGGTAAAAAAAAGGAGGGGAAGAAAGTACAGTTCACATCTTCCCCAGGGTCAGTTGCATGACAGAGGTGAGCCAGTTCATTTCAGGTAAAGTTACACCAGGCCCACCGCTGACAATTATCCACCACCTCGATGACTTCCTGCTCATCGAACAACCAGGCACACCACCGGCAGATCTAGACAGGTTGAGAATAGTGTTCAGTGATCTCAATGTGCCCATAGCCAAGTAGAAGGCCCGGCACACCCTATCACTTTCCTAGGTGTCACTCCGGACACGCGTGCATCCCGACAAACTAGCCCGTACCAGGACAGTTATCCACAACTTCACCCGGTCACAAGGGTGCACCATGAGGCAGTCGCAATCCTTACTAGGCATTAGGGATGGGCTATCTGTTCGAGTCGAACATTGGCTGTTCGCCTGTTCGCCGAACAGCGAGCAATTTGGGGTGTTCGCGGCAAATTCGAAAAGCCGCGGAACACCCTTTAAAATCCTATGGGAGAAATCTAAAGTGCTAATTTTAAAGGTTAATATGCAAGTTATTGTCATAAAAAGTGTTTGGGGACCCGGGTCCTGCCCCAGGGGACATGTATCAATGTAAAAAAAAAGTTTTAAAAATGGCAGTTTTTTCGGGAGCAGTGATTTTAATAATGCTTAAAGTGAAACAATAATGCCCCGTACACACGGTCGGATTTTCCGATGGAAAATGTCCGATCGGAGCGTGTTGTCGGAAATTCCGACCGTGTGTGGGCTCCATCGGATTTTCCGACACACAAAGTTGGAGAGCAGGAGATAAAATTTTCCGACAACAAAATCCGTTGTCGGAAATTCCGATCGTGTGTACACAAATCCGACGGACAAAGTGCCATGCATGCTCAGAATAAATAAAGAGATGAAAGCTATTGGCCACTGCCCCGTTTATAGTCCCTACGTACGTGTTTTACGTCACCGCGTTCAGAACAATCGGATTTTCCGACAACTTTGTGTGACCGTGTGTATGCAAAACAAGTTTGAGCCAACATCCGTCGGAAAAAATCCATGGATTTTGTTGTCGGAATGTCCGAACAAAGTCCGACCGTGTGTACGCCCTATTAAAGTGAAATATTCCTTTAAATTTCATACCTGGAGGGTGTGTATAGTATGCCTGTAAAGTAGAGCATGTTTCCCGTGTTTATAACAGTCCGAGAGCAAAATTACATTTCTAAAGGAAAAAAAAGTAATTTAAAAGTGCTAGCGCTAGTGCCTGCTATTAATGAATTGTCAGTCCCGACAATACACATAAAGGTCATTGTAAGTCATTGAAAAAAAAAAAAAAAATGTGTGGGGGTCCCCCAAAATTCCATTACCAGGCCCTTCAGGTCTGGAATGGATATTAAGGGGAACTCCGCGGCAAAATATAAAAAAAAAAATGGCGTGGGGTTCCCCCCAAAAATCTATACCAGACCCTTCAGGTCTGGTATGGATTTTAAAGGGAACTCTGCTCCAAAATTTAAAAAAAAATAATGTGGGGTTCCCCCAAAAATCCACACCAGACCCTTATCTGAGCACGCAACCTGGCAGGCCGCAGGAAAAGAGGGGGGACGAGAGCGCCCCCCTCCTGAACCGTACCAGGCCACATGCCCTCAACATGAGGAGGATGTCCCCATGTTGGGGTCTGCGGGCGGGGGGCTTATCGGAATCTGGAAGCCCCCTTTAACAAAGGGGACACCCAGATCCCGGCCCCCTCCCTATGTGAATTGGTAAGGGGTACATTGTACCCCTACCATTTCACAAAAACAAAGTGTCAAAATGTTTAAAAAACCCACAGGAGACGGCTTGGGACAAGTCCTTTATTAAAAATAAAAAAATAAAAAAGAGATTCCAGCAATGTAATCCAATAAATCCATGCTCCTACTCCAGCGATGTAATCCAATTCTTGATCTCAAGCGATGGGTGATCTCCAGCGAGGAACACTCACAGGATCTTGCCTCCACCGGAGGCACCCAGCCAATGACACGGCGCTAGCTTGACAGCTCTTATGTAGCTGAGGGGGGCCACGGTCACGTGACCCTGTCCCCCTCTGACAAGGGGAAACGCCGAGGTTTCCCAGTGATGTGTACGGGTGACCCCGTCCCCCTCTGATGCAACGGGAATCCTGTGTGGGGAACATTGATGTAAGGAGGGACTCTGCTGCTGGGGGACACACAGATGTAAGGAGGGGCTCAGCTGCTGGGGGACACACAGATGTAAGGAGGGGCTCTGCTGCTGGGGGACATTGATGTAAGGAGGGACTTCGCTGCTGGGGGATACACAGATGGAAGGGCTCAGCTGCCGGGGGACATTGATGTAAGGAGGGTCTCCGCTGCTGGGGGACACACAGATGTAAGGAGGGGCTCCGCTGCTGGGGGACACACAGATGTAAGGAGAGACTCCGCTGCCAGGGACACATTGATGTAAGGAGGGGCTCCGCTGCCAGGGACACAATGATGTAAGGAGGTGCTCCACTGCTGGGGACACTGATGTAAGGAGGGGCTCCGCTGCTGGGGACACAGATGTGAGGAGAGGCTCCACTGCTGGGGGCACCTGATGTAAGGAGGGGCTCCGCTGCTGGGGGCACCTGATGTAAGGATGGGCTCCGCTGCTGGGGGCACCTGATGTAAGGACGCACTCGACTGGGGGCACCTGATGGTATCTGGTGGCAGGCGACGTAGCAGGTGACATGCTCAGGGGTCCCACTGATTCTGCATTATGGTGAGTCGAACGATTTGATTCTATATTACAATGTAATAATAGTAATAATGCGCTTCAACCATCCTGACACAACAACAACCATGGTGCTGGGATGATTGAAGCGCTAACACCAGGTGTTTGGAGTATCTTTATCTGCTGATTTGTTAAACTCTGGAATACACATTTCTACTGTGGTGTAGGATCTGGGCCTGCTGTCCCTCCATCCCTCTTTCCTTCTCTCTCTCCTTCTCTCTCCTTCCCTCCTTTCCTTCTTTCTCCATCTCTCATTCATCTCAGATTCTAACCACACCCCCATTTGAACCACGCCCATATAAGCCACGCCCGTTATTTAACACAAACCACGCCCATTTTAGGTGCATCGTGGCCCATTTGTCTTTTTTTTGCTATGTTACACCTACAAACGCATGCCCTGCCCCCTAATTATAATAAGACTCCTCCTATAACCAAAAAAGTAACCCTATACATTTTTGTCTAAAATCCTTACTCGTTCTCCATTTGGGTCTTTGCCCAGCCTAGTAATCCAACCTAGTGAATTTACCGTCAGCGGCTCCAGCAGTCAGACACTGCCCTGATGCCACCTGACTCTGCCCTGACACCACCCTTCATCTCACGGTCTGTAAAACGCAACAAACCGGCCCCGGGTTGACATCAACCTGTTTTAGAATAACAACGCTGGGTGCCCAGTGATGGTGCTCGACCGACTACTGTCCCATCTACCCAGCCAATCTTATGGTAGCTCAATGCTACCCTTTCCAATCAGCCCCCTGAGTGGCAGCCAGTTTATCAAGCATGTCAGGATCCTCCTAAAGCAACTTGGGCTTCAACCCCAGTCAGGTGTCTCGACATTTCCTGCCAGATTGGAGCAGCCTCAGCTGCCTCCCAGCATGGAGTACCAGACCATGTAACCAAGAAACTAGGGCGATGGAAGTCCGCTTGTTTTGCCACATACATCCCAAATCCTCAGGAAGAAATGGCACAAGCCTTCACCAAGCTGGCTCAATAAACACAAGAATCAATAAAGAGTTATTACCCTATTTGTGTCTTTTGCCCCCTTTTCTTGGCATACCGACCAGACCACCATGGCACACTTCAGGTCTATTTATGTTGTAAGTCTTGTTGCGTGTTTATGTGATCCACATCTCTCTCGGTCATAAGGCCACGACCATAAATAAGAAGGCCAGTATGGTGGCCTGAATTTATGGGAGGAGCCTGGAGGGTATTTAAGCAGCCCACTCGCCCATGCTCTTTGTCGGTTCAGTGCGCGATACCCTCCCGTCCTTCACTTTTTCAGGGCACTTCTCAGCACATCCCTCTTCATAAACTACCTATTACTTACCTTGGGTGTGCCCCCTTTTCTTGGCATACTGGCCAGACCAGGGCCATGACCACATTATATATACATAATCAATCCTGATGAACTGCAGCTTTCTTGAGACCTGAAAATGTTAGGACAGTACAAATGACCCCTTTTTGGAAAGTAGACAGTCCAAGGCATTTAGTAAGAGGCATGGTGAGTTTTTTGAAGTTGTAATTTTTTGTCACAATCTTTTGGAAAATGTAAGAAATTAAAACGTTTTTTTTCGCAATTTTTTTACATACTGTCACCAGTGCAGTACAGCATCATCACATGACTGGTGTGATGGTGATCAGGGACACTGGTAAAATTTTTTTTGCATACAATTGACATGAGCAATACAGTGTTACCATTGTAACAATGTACTACTCTGGGGAGGTGATCAGAATTTTTATTTTTTTACAAACTATGATTGCTTATAACTGTGCATTTTACAGTTCTAACCAAGATTTTTTTACTGAATGAAAACTACTCATTCAATGCTTACTATTGTGATTAGCTGTGATTGGTCACAGCTAATCACATGGTACAGATGGGCTCTGATTGCCCGGTCTGTACCAGGTGATGGCTATGTCCAATCGCAGAGCTAATCACAATAGTACACAATGAAAGGCATGTAACAAAGCCTTTCATTGTGCACAACTGTCATGTGATTGGCCACAGCACTCACATTGTACCGGCAGCAGGTATATTGATCTGTCATCAGCCATGTCTGGTGGACACAGCAGGTGACAGATTGTGTCTGAGTGTGGCCCGTGGGGCACGCTCAAGGCACGAATCTGGGAGGACATAATGTGATATAACAGTTCTCCTGCCCAGCTGCCATTTGACAATAGGCTGGGCGGGAAGAGGATAATATTGAAACCAGACCCTTATCCTGGTATGCAACCTGGGTGGCCAGAAAAGGGAGGTCATAGAGGGCTATCATACCAGGCCACATCCCTTGCAAGAAGGGGTAGCAAAGTCTGCCCCCTTGAATGTAACCTTGTCACAATTTTGAGGGATAAGGGCCTCATCTGTGTGCACTAAAAAGCAGGTGGGGGTAAGTAAAATGGGGAGTGGAATTTGGTAGCCCCCTTTTATAATAAGGAATTGACCAGTGGCAGCAGGAGCGCCATAATTTGGGGGGGCAGCAAACAAACCTGCTCCCCTCACTCGTACCAAAGTGTGGTGTGTCATATAAAAAGAGAAGGGGTGCCCATAGTGTAAGATCGTTTTAAAAAAGTTTATTAAAACAAGCAGAGCGGTACTCACAATTTAAAAGCATGTAGTAAGCGAAAAAAGGCGCCAGGGCCAGGCGCCCCTAATTAGGGGCCAGCCGCCACTGGAATTGACCTTATGTGATCCCTCTCAAGGAAATGAATAACACAATACCACTGCAAAGAGCCTCCTGGCATAGCATTGAAAATTCCGTCAGTAACAATGCCAGGAGCTGGATCATTGAAATTCAACTTTCATTATCATTAGTAGAAGTCTCTTAGAGTTGTTGGCAAAAGCAATACTGAAATGCAAGTGAGGGAACAGAGACAGAGCATCAAAATTCTGGTAGCATATTAAACTTTAGAAGTTCTGTCACTGGACACATGCTGTAGACCTAGAAAAAAACAGATCCTGAAAAGAAAAAGGTTCGGTATACTGTATGAATGCTGCATGTTCCTTCTTATTTATCTTGGACTTATATTTCTTGGACTGACCAGAAACTAATTTCAGTAAATAAGGCGCATGTTCACTAATGTGTGTTTTTTAGGGAAAGCGAGTTACATTCACATATAGAAAATGAGGATTGAGCCCTGGTTCACATTGCAGTGATTTGGCATGCAATTTGAAAAATCAGCGGCTATTGCTAGCAAAGGCACCATCCGAATCGGTGCCAGGCCGCACCGATTCCCAAAATTAGTTTCTGTACTAATTTTGGCGACTTCGGGGTGCGATTTAAATAGACATCTGTGCACAGATGTCTCTGAAATCGCCCCCGAAGTCAGGACTGACATGCGGGAATGAAATCATGCGAGTTCAGCTGAACTCGCACAATTTCATTCCCGCTGTCAGTATGAACCTGGTCTAAAATTGTTAAACATTTAGAACCTGGCCCCTTAAACTCAAGGTCACGTCACAATAAACCATAAGGCTGAAATGTGACCGCTCTAACCCCCTGTTCCTATTTCACTGAGCAGAAATATTAGTGCGTTGTTCTACACAAACATCATGTGACTGTGTGTTATATGCTGCTTGTAGGATATTTTTCCACAAGTTGCTGAGTCATTTCCAGAACTTTATGCTGAGTCACTGTACATCGACCCAAAGATGTGTCGTCTGGTCTGTCACATGTTAAAGTCTAGAGTTCAAGAGATAGAGACAAACTACAACTCACAAAGCACTCGGATCTCCTGTAATTTTATTTGTGTTATAAAATAAAATAAAAAAAACATATTGTTGCCATTTCAATAAGTTTACGAGACATTATTGCCAGCACAGTAGTTAACCACTTCAGCTCCTGAAGATTTATCCCCCTTCCTCATAGCTCCCAACTGTCCCTGATTTCGAGGGACTGTCCCTGATTTGGAACAAAGTCCCTCTGTCCCTCTTTCCCCCTCATTTGTCCCTCATTTTGGTCTGATCTATATAGTTTTATATAAAATCACTTTTTATCTTTCAAAAAGGGTTTCCCAGTGCTAAACTTTTCATCCAAATTTTAAATTGCTGCATTTGTACATTTTAAAAGCCAATATAAAGGGAGAGTAGTGCTAAAAAAGCCCTTGTGAATTTAATAAACCTTTTTTTTTGGTTAATTCTCCTTTAAGGGGGTGTGGCAGGGGGTGTGTCCTATGCCTACATATGTTTGCTAGTAGGTGTCCCTCATTCCCATCTCAAAATGTTGGGAGGTGTGCCCTTCCTGACCAGGCCATTTTTTGCTCTACAGCACTGCGTTACTTTAATTGACAATTGTGCGATTGTGCACTATAAACAAAAAAACGACAAAATGACAATTTTGAAAATAAAACTATATTTTTTACTTTCTGCTATAAAACATCCAATAAAAAAATTTTAAAAAAATCTAATTTCTTCATAACGCTCCCAATAAGCGTATATTGATTGGTTTGCGCAAAAATTATAGCGTCTACAAACTATGGGATATATTTATGCAATTTTTATTTATTTTTTACTAGTAATAGCGTGTTCAGTGACTTATAGCGAGACACTGATATTGTAGCAGACAAATTGGACACTAACTGGCACTTTTGACACTTTTTTGGGGACCAGTGACACTAATACAGTGATCAGTGCTAAAAATATGCACTATCATTGTGCTAATGACAGTGGCTGTGAAGGGGTGATCTGGGGCGATCAAAGGGTTAACTGTGTGCCTAGCTGGTATTTTTACTGTAGTGTGGGAGGTGCTTTTACTAGGGGAAGGCATAGATCTGTATCCCTGCTTTGCGGAAACACAGGATCCATGCCTTCCTTACTGATAGAACAGCGATCTGCCTTGTTTACATAGGCAGATCATCGTTCTGCCTGTGTACCGCACAATCAGCGGGTGCCGGTGGACATCGGGTCTGCGGGACCAGCTGATCAGCTCCTGCTGTGTAGAATCACAGCAGAAGCGAGGTGCCGGTGGCGCACACTTGTGCCTGATACCCGGAAGTGCAGGATCATATAAATATATATATATATTAATGCAAAACTTCTATAGGGCAGTCGGCAAGTGGTTAACTACTTGCCGCCTACTAAATTTACTGCGGACAGGCGGCACAGGCAGGCTGGACAAGGTACCTGTACATCGCCACCTTTCTTCTGGGTTCCAGTCATGCATATGTGCACTGCCAACCTGTGCTGTGATTGGCATCAGATTTCAGGCAATAATTTTGTCTGAAATCAGCTGATCGGATGTGTCCAACCACACACAGAGTTCTGTGTTTACAAACACACAAAACTCTGCGTAAGAATAGTGATCTGACTGTTTCTTCTCTCTGAAAAACAGGGAGAAAAAACAGCCAGATCAGAAAGTAAAAGCATCACATATTATATGCATTATACTTGTTAGGAACACAGTTAACCCCTAGATGTTAGCCCTTTCCCAGCCAGTGTCATTAGTTGCATGAACAGGTAATTGCAAATTTTAGCACAGTACTGAATAGCAAAAAATGGCCTGGTCATGAAGGGGGTTAAAACCTTTCGGAGCTCAAGTCATAGGCCCCTTTCACACGGACGGACCGTTCAGGTCCACCTGTTTTTTTAGGCGGACCTGAACGGATGCTCCATGCAGGTCTATGGAGCGACGGATGTCAGTGGTGACAATGTCTGTCAATGTCAATCCGATCCGCTAAAATCAGACTATGGCCCTATGTTCGCATTCGTCCTGGCGGATTGGATGAGATCTGATGAAAATGGACATGCTGTCCGTTTTCGTCCGATCCCTCCATAGGAATCAGTGGCGCTCTGACAGGCCCCTCCCCGCTCAGTGAGCAGAGACAGACCTGTCATCCACCGGCTCCGCGGAGGTCAACGGAGAGATCTCCTGCTGAGCTGGCGGACTCTGCTGAGCGGATCCACCTCCTGGGAATGAGGACATGCATAGCAGCGGCTGACAGGAGTTCAGGAGGCACTACCTGCCACCTCCTAATGCCTATTTTTCTTAAATTGTTTCTTTTTTAAAAATTGTCGAATGACAATTTTCCATTGTTTGGCTCGCAGTTGCGGCACGGCCCCATTGAACTGAATGGGTGATTTTGACAGGCGGTGACGCCCGATCCGAAAACGGATGGAAAAGTAGGTTTTTCCTCCGTTACACTTTTTCGGATCGGAGCGGGTCGGATGTTAGCGGACATGTCAGCGCTGACATCCGACGCTCCATAGAGGTCTATGGAGAGTCCGTTCAGGTCCGCCTAAAAAACTGACAAGCGGACCTGAACGGATCATTCATGTGAAAGAGGCCTTAAGAATGCCTCATCCAGCTGTATTCCTGGATTTGGGTGGGCGGCTAGAGGGCTGTAGAACAGCCGCTCCGCCACCTTTTTTTACTATCCCCCAGCTGCCAGTGTATAAGAGCCCTTGGACACATTACAAACATTACGGGTATTAGTTGTTGAGCAAGTTTTTTGTTTTTTTTTAAACTAGAGCCCTTAGGTAAGAGCTTTACTCTGCATATCTTTTATTTAATATCTTCGCTACCAGGAGCCATGTATGTCTTTGAACAGTCTGTACATTATTGTGATTTACTGCAGGCAGATACTGATGAGTGATCATTTGACCCGTGTTTTTCTTTGTCCTGTGACTAAGCAGAAATTTGTTTCTGTGACTTAACATATACAGTACATCCTTGCTTGCATGCTAACTTGAGCATATATGTGGTAGCATAAAAAAATTACATTGTATTGTTCACTTATTTAGGCTCAGATTTCCCTAATACTTTTGTCAGCAAGTAATAAAAGGAGCACCGAGTCTGTGAGGTCAGCAGCCTCTCTAGATAGGGGGTTGCACGGAAAGCATCCAACCCTCCTTGTTCTATTAACCACTTCATCTTCATTACCCCCCCCCTTCATTACCAGGCCATTTTTTGTGATACGACACTGCATTACTTTAACTGACAATTTCGTGGTCGTGCGACACTATACACAAATAAAATTGATGTTCTTTTTTTCCCACAAATAGAGATTTCTTTTGGTGGTATTTGATCGCCTCTGCGGTTTTTATTTTTTGTGCTAGAAACAAAGAACGACCGACAATTTTGAAAAAACACAATATTTTATACTTTCTGCTATAAAACATATCCAATAATTTAAAAAAAAACCAAAAAAACTTTTTCATTCATTTAGGCCAATATGTATTCTGCTACATGTTATTGGTAAAAAAAAAAAAAAAAAATCCCAATAGGCTTATATTGATTGGTTTGCGCAAAAGTTACAGCGTCTACAAACTATGGTGTGTATGTATGTACAGTATGTTATAATATAATATAATATAGCAGGGGGCAAATCGGACCTGACTGACACTTTTTTGGGGACCAGTGACACTAATACAGTGCTAAAAATATGCACTGTCACTGTACTAGTGACGCTGGCAGGGAATGGGTTAACATCAAGGGCGATCAAAGGGTTAGCCGTGTGCCTAGCTATTGTTTCAGTGTAGTGGGGTAGGTGCTTTTACTAGTGGAAGACATGGCTCAGTGTTTCTGCCTTACAGGAACACCGGATACATTGTTTACATAGGCAGACTGGCATTCTGTCAGTGTGTTGGCGGACATGGGGTCCGCGGGACCCACTGATCAGCTCCCGCTTTGTAAAATCACAGCGGTGGTGCGCACTTGCACCTAAAACCTGGAAGTGCAGGATCACGTACATGTATGTGATCCTGCACAGCCCGGCCACCCTGTATCAGTAAATCTGCTATAGGGCAGTCGACAAGTTTAATGAATTACAGCAGAGTTGTTTTTCCACATAGCAAACCCAATCCTACATTTCTTAATATGATTCATTATTGTGTCCAAAATTTCTACACTGTCATAATTACATAGGACCACCAGAAAATGGGTGATCCAGTTTATTACTTTGAGCCACCTGAGCTATTTACTGGTCATCCAAGGCAAGGAAAGAAAATATTTGTATCCATTGGTCAACTTGGGACCTGGATATATAACTTCCACATGCCCCTATTATTAGATTATTTTACATAATACACAGCCATAGACTGAGTTCTATTTACTGGTCTTTCTGGTCTCTCAAATTCTGGGCTACGTATTTCCCAATAGCTACTACTAGGACCAAATACTCTGATAGAAAATGACCCGGTTGTTCTTTCAGTTTGTCCACTAGAGACTGCTATATACCTTATAATAGACTTCCCTTTAGCACTGCGATATGTATTTTCTGCTTGTCAGAACAGGAAAACCCCATTTCACCCAATGGTGGTTGGACTTCTTTCTTCTGGCTAACTATAGCAATAGATAGAAACATATAAATACATAAGTATATAAAGAGATATGACATAGATAAATAGGGGTTTTTGAATGTGCTACTTAATAACAGAATTATGTATCTTTATCCATGCTGCTGGTTATGCTGCTCCCTCTATTATAGTACATTACAAAGGGGGCATGGTCCACTTGAAAATTATCCTTGGAATATACCAACTTCCCATATAATTTATGGTACAGACACAACAACCACCCCTAGGAAATTGTTTGGAACTTTCTATGTACTCTGCTTGTCAAATATAATCACTACATCATTCAAAAATCCATTTGTTTTTGTTGTCTTTCAAATATAAAAATGTTTCTTTTAAAAAAACATCAAATATTAAAGCAGAACTACGGGCAAAACTTTTTTCATTTTGGATAGAGTAAGGGAGGGCTATAACCCTCGTCAATTTTTTTTTTTTTTCACCATCTGTGTCCCATTGCAGAGATTTCTCTTCACTTCCTGTCCCATAGCTAAACTGGAAGTGAGAGGAAGCCAATACAAATTAAGGGAATTCCTCGGGGACCCCCAGGTCATCAGAACTAGTGTCCCCATTGGAAGATTTCCCCTCTACTACTTTTCTGGGGGCAAGCCAAATTTGGGGATTTTTTTTTTTTTACTTTCCCTTTCAATGATAATGGTAAACAGGTCAAAATGAGAAGGTGACTCTCCTTCACAGGGGCACAGACAGCAATGAAATCCCTTTCCACTCTTAAACCAAAAAAAAAGTTTTCAAAAAAGCTTCAAAGCTGTTCAAGTTAATATTTGTGTTCCACATGAAATCACATAATGCATATTCTCTCGTATACAGTTCCTACCTTCAACCCACATTTGTCTCTAGATATCCTACATGAAATCTATACTGTTAGCTCTTATTGACTTGGTTGGCGGAGGGACTTCTCTCAATGTATTTCCTGGGCCAACTGACCCACTTCTTCAGGAGGGAAACAGAGGTAAGTATCTCACTTCAAGCAGCCATAACAATTATTTCGATATTGGGAGGGGGTTCTTAATACTGTGGGTGAGACCTATGGGATAACTTTGGAGATAGAGGCCAGACTTTGTATACAGGGACACAGGAAGGAACTAGAGGAGAGGAAGAGTATCACAGTAGCAATATTAAGATGCTTATTCCAAGCCAGAAAAATTATTGCGATGAGATGGCAGTCGAGGACACCCCCGGCAGTGAGGGACTGGATTATTGTAATAAACAAGACTATATGTAAAGAAAAAGTCGTCTATATAAAAAGAGGAGATCTTAAGGAATTTGAGAGGATGTGGAGGCCCTGGTTGGAAAAAATGGGATCTCCCCCTTAGAGGGGAGAGGATATAGTAAGATTGGATAACCACTTAAAGTAAAGCGTTAAATACCGAATCTACATATTAGACAACTTAGTATAGGTATGTTTCAATATATCCTTTTTAAACTCAAGTTAAGAGAAATTACGTGAATTGAAAGAAATTGCTGAGTGAAATAGCTAATGAATCTATATACATACCGAGATTAATTGGTTATTAAGGGGGGGTGAGGAAAGAAGAGAGGGATGGGGGTAATGAATATTGCTATATTTTGCAACATCGTAGCAGAAAAATATCATTTATGGATTTTTCTTCTTGTTTCTATGATGATTGTAATGATTATTTTGTATTGGAAAAAAATGAACAAAGAATAAAATGTTAAAAAAGTAATATAAAAAAAAAAACAGCCATAACAGGCATCCCAAGTCTCCCGCAAGTCACGGGAGTCTCCCGCATTTGGCTGCGGGGTCACAGACACCCGCGAGCGCCAGGCGATCCCCTGGCTGAGCCTGTACAATGGTAGTCCTAGCAGATTCCTCTGTGAAGAGCTGAGTGCTGGGGATATTGCAGGAGAACTTGCCATTATATAACATTATACATTTTATTGCAAACTTGAAGTTTCCATGTTCCAGCACTTACAGTTTTGCACTCTCCCTTCTATCTGAAGCAGACGCTTCCCTGTGGCATTAGAAGGGGCGGGGTCACCTGTTTACGTCACCGGGTGGCCCCGCCCTCAGCTATATAAGAACTGTTACCCAGAAGAAGCACCAGTTGGCGGGAGCCTCCCATGGAGGCGGAACAGTTGCGGCTTTTTTTTTTTTCGGTCCATCAGGCGGCGTGAATTTACATCTCTGGACATTTTTATTTTTTAATAAAGGACTTGTCCCCAGCTGTCTCTTGTCTTTTTTAACATCTTTGACATTTTTTTTTTGTGAAATGGTAGGGGTACATTTTATAAGTGTGTTTTCTTAACTTTTAATAAATGTTACTGTCACGGAACGTCCCACACTCCGCTTGAGTGCTTCCGTCAGTATACCGCTTCCTAAGTTCTGGAACACGAGTCCAATGGATCTGGCTATAGAAACCTCCAAGAACTAGACAACACCAGTCTTGGAGTACATCAGGACTGTTTATTATGAATCAAAGTTACAAGACTTTATATGCCGTTGGAACCTCCTCTAACAATACAACTGTAACCTAATTAACATAATTAACATGAGCTAATTAACTAAAAAAATTTACCCAGACCAGATGACAGACTTGTGGGCACCGAGCTTCACACAGTAGTATAAACACAATAGCTGCAGCTCCAATAGGAGTCGTCCCGTCTCCTACATTGTATAGAGGACAATGTGATCAGCTCCTTCAATTAACATAAACACAGGTAGTTGGAGTTGATGACACCAGCATCTCCTCACAGGATGTGTCCCAACAGTATGAATCAGTCTTATCAGCAGGGGGCTGCTGGAGGAATCCCCCCTCTCTCTTCAGTGACACAAATCTACAGTAAGGAGTCCCCAACAGAATCAAACAACATACAATATATACATATATATACACGACGGAGTCCGATTAGTACAGTTCAGACTGGATTTCTAATTCACTTCACAAAGAGTATTGTTCCATTGAAAATCCAGGGCCCATAATCAAAAGGCAACAGGCTTGCATTCAGTCCTCTCCAACAGCCTCTGTCACGGATAAGTTTGTCACAGTTACCAGCTGATTTACACTATGGAGAGCCCCCCTTTCTTTCATGTTTTGGGTGACATCTGAGTCTAATTCGTGGTGCCCGCGCGATCAAGCCAGTCTGGCTATTGGCTGTTTTTTTTCTCCACTGCTGTGCGGACAATCTTGGAGTTGTTACCCTAGTATTTCCTGGATAAAGGCCCTGGCTGGGTATATAGTTGCAAGTCCTATCAGCTTGCTTTCTGGTAAGCGCGCAATCTTTTTTGTGTCTGGGTGCACTATTGGTGGAGGAAGATCACGGATTTTTGTCATCTATTTTTTCATTCATTCACTAATCAATATTAATTTGTGTTGATTTATGAACTATCTGTAATTTATTTAATCTTATTCAGTCCTGGACTGTTTCATTGTTTCTTCAAAAGTTAAAGCTTTTGTCTTCATTTTTATCTATGCTATTTATAGTGGGATAGATTTTTTTTCTTCACTATGACAATATGGTGTTATCATTTATTTAATATTTTTCTTTCATTAGAATTTGTGTCATTATATATTCATAGTTCACTGTTTATTATTTAGCACATTTATTTTTCCACTTTATTTGTTCTTTATGTGTGTATCTCACATTTCTAGCTGCTGCTTATTTTTAGATACATTTATGTTTACAGCGCGGTATTCACCATTTTCTATAGGGGTACAATGTACCCAGTTACCAATTCACATAGGGGGGGTGGGCCGGAATCTGGGGTCCCCTTGTTAAAGGGGGCTTCCAGATTCCGATAAGCCCCCCATCCGCATACCCCCACAACCACCGGGCAAGGGTTGTGGGGATGAGGCCTTTGTCCCCATCAACATGGGGACAAGGTGCTTTGGGGTCAGACCCCAAAGCACTCTCGCCATGTTGAGGGCATGTGGCCTGGTATGGTTCAGGAGGGGGGAGCGCTCTCTCGTCCCCCTCTTTTCCTGTGGCCTGCCAGGTTGCATGCTTGAATAAGGGTCTGGTATGGATTTGGGGGGGGGACCCCTACGCCATTTTTAAAAAAAATTTTGGTGCAGGGTTCCCCTTAATTTCCATTCCAGACCTGAAGGGCCTGGTATGGATTTTGGGGGGACCCCCACACAATTTTTTAAAAAATGTTGGTTCGGGGTTCCCCTTAATATTCATACCAGACCCAAAGGGCCTGGTAATGGACTGGGGGGGAGAACCCATGCCCTTTTTTTCAATGAGTTTTATCCATATTGCCAAGACCCGACAATTCAGTTTTAAATGACGATTTTTCCTTTACAAATGTTATTTTGCTGTGGTACTGTTCTAAACACTGGAAAATGCGCCACTTTACAGGCATACTATAGACACCCCCCAGGCATAATATTTAAAGGAATATTTCACTTTTATTGTTTCACTTTAAGCATTAAAAAAATCACTGCTCCCGAAAAACAGCTGTTTAAAAAAAAATTTGCATTGATACATGTCCCCTGGGGCAGGACCCAGGTCCCCAAACATTTTTTATGACTAACTTGCATATAAGCCTTTAAAATTAGCATTTTGGATTTTTCATGTTAGTGTCCCATAGACTTTAATGGTGTTCCGGCGGCTTTCGAATTTACCCCGAATACCGCATATTGTTCGGTGTTCACAGAACATCCAAACAACCTAAGTTCGTCCCGAACTTATGCTCGGGCCGAACAGTTCGCCCATCCCTAATTGCAGAGCCCTTGGAGAGGTGAGCAGTATGTTGGGTGCAGCTGACACCCCATGTTGTCCAAGTTGGTGAATGTCCGGAGATAAGTCTGTCAAGGGAATGCATTAGTGCCTGTTTTGTTTGGAGTACCAAAACATTCAGATGACAGTCAGAGAATGGACTTTGACCCTCCAGTGCTATTTGCGTGGGTGCTATTTTATGTAGGTGATGTGATGGTACAGCCAACACCTTATGAGATATGTGCTTTACTGGTGTTAGCCTGGTCGGCCTTGGAGTGGGTGGCGAAAGAAGAAAAGGAGTCTTCCACCTGATGGTGAGAGTGAACTCCAGGAGAGAAGGGGTTAGAGACCTATTGACCAGGAGGATGAGACAAAGAGGTCTAGAACCGACATCTGTTCACATGACAGTATGTGGTTTGAGCTGAATACCTGCCTGATACCCTGCAACCCTGTATGTACAGTATAGGTGAATCCCAGCTATTTGTGTTGGCCACGTGGAAATAAGCTGGGTCACCCTTACAAGTCAATACAAGCAGTCATGTTTCTGACACAATTTGGCTCCTTGCACACAAGGCCAACTAGGAGTATTACAGCAGCCTTTTAATGCCCCAGGAGCCCCAATGCAAGTGACCTGTCAAAGCCTATGGCAGGCTGTGGCTGGACAGGGCTGAACACTGCACTGTGTGGTACCTGCATTTAGGGCCCTGTGCAGGGATGAAGGCAACCACACGTTACAATCAAATATTTAAGCTTTTCTGTTTCAGGGAATGGAGCTGAGTTTAGTTGAGTTTAGGAGCTTTTAGGCAGAAAAAAACGCTTGATGCATCTAAACACGGCATTTAAGTGTCATGCATTTCTAAGTGTACATTTTTCTAGTGTTTTGGGGAAAAATGCTTATAAACGCAAACATGCCTAAACACATGTACAATATGTTCCATAGGAGTGTTTTTTTTTTTTGTTTTTTTTTTGCTGCTTTTTTTCTGACAGCAGTCCTGGCATTTTTTCTGCTGCCTAGTATGCATGGATGGACCCATATACAACAGAATGTGAAATAACTATTTGAACAGTTTGTCCTTTTCCAAACTTGTTTTACTGCTGGTAGTAACTGATGATTGATCCATTGACCTGTGTGTATTTCTCTGCCCCGTGACTAAACAGAAATTTGTTTCCATGACTTAGCAAGTAATATGTTTTCACCTGTGTACTACTTGTAGCTTTTCATGCAAACAAAGTAATATAAAAGCATCTATTTGTTTTCTAGTACACATATTACATGTTACAAAGCAGCACAAAGTTATGTCACAGGAGTGTCAATTGTTTTTAATTGGGTGAAGGAGTAGTCCCTTCACCTTACAGTGATATTGTAGATTGTCATATATTTACTCCTAACTGTTCTACAATAGTTTTTTCCAGTTTCTAAATTTTGTATTGTCGCACCAAGGGCTTCTTTCTTGTAAAGTGTGTAGCGGAGAGCCCGTTTATTCACCATGCCCTGATGCAGGTGCAGACCCATTTCATTCTATTCCCCACAACTCCCTGACTGCCTTGGCATGCCAAGTGAAGATACGTTCCTCAGCTTCCCTCCCTCAGAAGCTCAGAGAGGCCACAGCTGATGAGACAGAGGTAGCTGGGCAAGAGATCTTCAGGTGAGAGGTCCTCCGTTGTCAGAACCTGTGTGGGAGCAACATACTAGCTTGCTATATATACACTGTACATCTGTAAGTGAATTGCTTACATTCGGATGTACAGTATCTGAATGAAATAGTAAGGAATTCATCAAATTTGAACGAATTACAACTTTTCAGAACAATTAGAATTCGGATCAACCGATTCGAATTCTGTGTGAACAAACAGCTGGTTGTTAAGCAGCGGGCTATGAAGCCGGTCGCCCGCAGCCTTAACAACCATGAGTCATCTGTCAGCGGGCTTCCCCACTGACAGATAAATGGAAAGAAAAGAATGCCCGGCATTGCCTGGCAATAGAAAATGTTAAAAAAAAATTATGTTGGGCCCCCCCAGTCCGAAGAGCCTGATATGGATTTTAAGGGGCACCCTATGCCAAAATAAATAAAAAAATGCCCCCCCCCCCCCCCCAAATCCATACCAGACCCTTATCCGAGCATGCAGCCCGACAGGGAAGGGGATGAGCGAGCGCCCCCCCCCCCCGAACCATACCAGGACACATGCTCTCAACATGGGGGGGTGCTTTGGGGAGGGAGGCCCCCCACCCCAAAGCACCTTGTCCTCATGTTGAGGGGGAGGGCCTCTTCCCGTCAGCCCTGTGTCGGGGTCTGTGGGCAGGGGGCTTATCTGAATCTGGAAGCCCCCTTTAACAAGGGGGCCTCCAGCTCCGGCTCCCCCCGCCCTATGTGAATTGGTATCGGGTTCATTGTACCCCTACCCATTCACCAAAAAAGTGTCAAAAAGTAAAAACCACAAGGAACAGTTTTTGACAAGTCCTTTATTAAAAATGTTTAAAATAGTGTCCCTCGATGTAATCATGGTCCATCACGACACCCACTGGACCCGAAAAATATAAAAAAAAACCTGCTCCTCCTCCTGGAAGGCTACCCGTCATATGCCTTGTCTGCGCTTTGACAGTTCTTATATAGGCAATGACGTCAGAAGGGGATGATGCCATCGGTGACGTAGCTGACCCAAAATCCATACCAGACCCTTATCCAAGCATGCAGCCCGACACCCCAACGTACCTTGTCCCAATGTTTTCTTTTTAAATTTTCTATTGCCGGGCAATGCCGGCATTCTTTTCTCTACATTCAGCTGTCAGTGGGGAAGCTTTTTTATGAAAACGAAATTAAGCAAATTCTGAAACCAAACTAAACGATTTCCATAACAAAATGAAATTAGTAACACACCGAATCTATCCGAAACTAAACAAAAGTTTTCTGTTCTGCACATGTCTAGACGGCTAAGTATTACTCTATCCATTTGTGTGTTATATGGCTTTGAACTTTTTCTGATCAAAACTGGTGGCTCCGCTACTGGGCAATTATAAGTCATACACTATACATTTGGAAGAACTTTCCTATGAGGATCTAATTGTTAAAAAGGGAGGGTACAGGGTGCCATGTTGCAAGCTACATGAAGGCTGTATGCGATGATATGGGCACCTCTCCCTGGGAGTCTTCCAGTGATGTTTGATACATGTGCCATAATTCACTCTGGCTCTACATTGCTCATATGTGGGTTGGTCTTATAACATATTCCGTTAAAGGACGCCTTCATAGACTCTGAATGATATCTAGCCACATGCAGTGGCCCATCTACACCATTCATGTAGTCACTTTGCTGATACACTTTATTTACATTTTTTTTCACAGAAGCCCTAATGGGCATTTATCTAGCACCCATTACTACCACGGTTACCTATTAGGGACGACATCTCCATTGATGCTCACTTCTTGTTCTCTGTTCACTGCTGTTTTGCCGTAATTACCACTACCTCAGTTTCCATAGATGATGTTCCCATAGCGCCTCCAGCTGCCAATACTACCCATGTTGCTGAATACTTTTGTTTACTTATAGATAAGAGTGTTGGGATTAAGATGTGGTTCCCCCTCTTCCCGTTATTTTATGTACTATACTATTTGGCATGTATATTATGTTACAGACATACCTATGTTACGTCTGCTCCTGATGAGTGGAAGTTATCCACGAAACGCGCGTAGAGCTATTTATCGATGCATTGTCACAGCTGTCATGCATCTATTATGAGACTACCTTGAAGAATTTTGAATCAATTTTGCAATATCATGTGTGCAATCAATCATGTCTATATGCAAGTTTGGGTTACATTTAATACATTTTTAATATTTATCATGAACTATTTAGGAACACCTGTGTGTGTGTGTGTGTGTGTGTGTGTGTGTACAGTGGGGACGGAAAGTATTCAGATCCCCTTAAATTTTTCACTCTGTTATATTGCAGCCATTTGCTAAAATCATTTAAGTTCATTTTTTCCTCTTTAATGTACACACAGCACCCCATATTGACAGAAAAACACAGAATTGTTGACATTTTTGCAGATTTATTAAAAAAAGAAAAACTGAAATATCACATGTTCCTAAGTATTCAGACCCTTTGCTGTGACTCATATATTTAACTCAGGTGCTGTCCATTTCTTCTGATCATCCTTGAGATGTTCTACACCTTCATTTGAGTCCAGCTGTGTTTGATTATACTGATTGGACTTGATTAGGAAAGCCACACACCTGTCTATACAAGACCTTACAGCTCACAGTGCATGTCAGAGCAAATGAGAATCATGAGGTCAAAGGAACTGCCTGAAGAGCTCAGAGACAGAATTGTGGCAAGGCACAGATCTGGCCAAGGTTACAAAAAAATTTCTGCTGCACTTAAGGTTCCTAAGAGCACAGTGGCCTCCATAATCCTTAAATGGAAGATGTTTGGGATGACCAGAACCCTTCCTAGAGCTGGCCGTCCGGCCAAACTGAGCTATCGGGGGAGAAGAGTCTTGGTGAGAGAGGTAAAGAAGAACCCAAAGATCACTGTGGCTGAGCTCCAGAGATGCAGTCGGGAGATGGGAGAAAGTTGTAGAAAGTCAACCATCACTGCAGCCCTCCACTAGTGGGGGCTTTATGGCAGAGTGTCCCGACGGAAGCCTCTCCTCAGTGCAAGACACATGAATGCCTGCATGGAGTTTGTTAAAAAAACACCTGAAGGACTCCAAGATGGTGAGAAATAAGATTCTCTGGTCTGATGAGACCAAGATAGAACTTTTTGGCCTTAATTCTAAGCGATATGTGTGGAGAAAACCAGGCACTGCTCATCACCTGTCCAATACAGTCCCAACAGTGAAGCATGGTGGTGGCAGCATCATGCTGTGGGGGTGTTTTTCAGCTGCAGGGCCAGGATGACTGATTGCAATCGAGGGAAAGATGAATGCGGCCAAGTACAGGGATATCCTGGACGAAAACCTTCTTCAGAGTGCTCAGGACCTCAGACTGGGCCGAATGTTTACCTTCCAACAAGACAATGACCCTAAGCACCCAGCTAAAATAACGAAGGAGTGGCTTCACAACAACTCCGTTCTTGAATGGCCCAGCCAGAGCCCTGACTTAAACCTAATTGAGCATCTCTGGAGAGACCTAAAAATGGTTGTCCACCAATGTTTACCATCCTACCTGACACAACTGGAGAGGATCTGCAAGGAGGAATGGCAGAGGATCCCCAAATCCAGGTGTGAAAAACTTGTTGCATCTTTCCCAAAAAAACTCATGGCTGTATTAGATCAAAAGGGTGCTTCTACTAAATACTGAGCAAAGGGTCTGAATACTTAGGACCATGTGATATGTGATAGAACCATGTGATATTTCAGTTTTTCTTTTTTAATAAATCTGCAAAAATGTCAACAGTTCTGTGTTTTTCTGTCAATATGGGGTGCTGTGTGTACATTAATGAGGAAAAAAAATGAACTTAAATGATTTTAGCAAATGGCTGCAATATAACAAAGAGTGAAAAATTTAAGGGGGTCTGAATACTTTCTGTCCCCACTGTATATATATAATTTATGTTATTATATGTAATTTACTGTCCCATATGCATCCATGTGTACCATTAAATATGTTAGTATATATCAATTGATCCTGGTGGTGTGCTTCATATAAAGTCCCAACAATCCCCTATTCCGCTCTTACCCCCCCTTTTTTCTACACCATTTATATATGGGTTGGTCCTACACTATATTCTATTAGGGGATTTTTTCCTGAACTCTGAATGACACTTAGCCACATAAAGTTATCTATTTTTATATAGGAATATGGAGGAGAGGCTTAATTTATGTGACTTTGGGGGTGATTTACTAAGACGAATGCGCTGCGCCGGTTCACACCTTAATTGGTGCGTCAGAAACATCATTGATTGAACGTGCGAACCGGCGCACGCAGGCGATAATAAATATGTAAACTGCAACTGGTGCTAAGGTAACTGCAGTTTTCTCATTGATAATAGCGCACACCCAATCCAATTGGTTAATTTCATCTTATTGGATGTGTCTTGTTAGGCAATTAGCAGGTGTTCTCAGTGAATTTTGATGCTAATCTCATTCCTATTACTTTTAATATATCTTTGAAATGTGTTTATTTTCTATTTATACCCAAATGTTCCAATACATTACAAAAAACAGAGAAGTGTTTCTAAACCCAATAAATTAATATTTTCCGATCTTGATCTTTAAAGGTCATCATGCACTGCAATCAGTTAGATCTTAAAAAATAGATTTAGTGCAAGAGCCTGTTTGATTTCCTATAATTTGAATTAATTGTTCAAGTGCATCTTCCTATTACCTGTTTTGCCAAAATATCGAGTTGTACAGAGATTGGCCAATCAGATGCATAGTGCATGACCATCTTAAGTGCCAAATTTGGAATGTAGATGTGCCTTGTATAATGCCCAAGAAATATCAGTAGGAAAATACAAGTGGATCATGGCACATGAGAACCCACCTTTTTTCAAGACATGCTAGAGTGATCAGGAATGTTCAAACTACATCTCTAGATATAAAATTGAGCAGAAAAGTGGTGTAATGGTTAGCACTTTTACCTACAGCAAAAAGGGTCGCTGGTTCGAATCCCGCCCGTGACACCATCTGCCTGGAGTTTGCATGTTCTCCCTGTGCCTGCATGGGTTTCCTCCAGGTACTCCGGTTTCCTCTTACACTTTAAAAACATGCTGGTAGGTAAATCAGATCCTGTTTAAATTGGCCCTAATATGTCTGAATGTGTGTTAGGGACCCACACAAACACTACCCCATGTTAAAAAAAAAAATGATTTTCTTCATTTGCAAACAAAGATCATCTCTTCCTCAGAGAACAGTGAGCGGGGCATGGTGGTGGGAAGAAAATAGCAGCAGTACAAGCAACTTCCTGTAGGGGCGTAATGTCATTCCTGTGTGCTGTCCGCTGCTTCTGGGAAACAGATATGCGCCACAGACACATACCAATGCACATACAGCATTCGCATCTGGATGCATTTAGCTGCAGGAATCCATATTTGGATGTAAATTAATAGTAAAGCAGATGCAGATTTCCAGGACTGGACTAACAAATTTTTATGGTGAAAGGCAACTGGTATTTTCTATTAAACAAGGTCTAAATGGGCCATTAACATGCATCATAGTTGAACATAGGAATGGGTCTTTGCAAAGCTCAACTAAATTAAATCCTTTCTTATTTTTGCTTGGGGATAGAGTGCAGAGGGATTAGAAGTCTTGTCAGTTTTTGGGGATGTCTGCACCCCTGATAGGGTGAAGACCCCTCACAAATTTTGCCACTTTCTCCTTCAAATTTATTCACTTCCTGTCACATAGCCAAACCTGAAGTGAGGGTAAAACCCTACCAATGTCTTTCTTTGGGGACACACAGGTCAATCTAAATGGTTTCCCCATTAGGTAAATTGCATTTTGCTCTGTACACCCCAAATTATTAGGTATCTTGGACTTTGGGGTTTATTTACTAAAGGCAAATCCACTTTGCACTACAAGTACACTTGGAAGTGCAGCTGCTGGAGATCCGAGGGGGACATGCAAGGAAGATAAAAAAAACACCATCTTTGCTTCTACATGATTGGATGTTAAAATCACCAGTGTTTCCCCTCAGATTTTCAGCGACTACACTTATATTGCAGAGTGGATTTGCTTTTAATAAACCCCAAAATACCTAAGAATTTGGGGTGCACACAACAAAGTGCTAGAGTGCAATTTGCCTAAAGGGGACACTAGTTAGATTGACCTGTGTGTCCCCAAGGAAAGACATTGGTAGGGTTTTACCCTGACTTCCTGTTTGGTTATGTGACAGGAAGTGAAGCCAATTTTAAGAAAAGGGACACAAAGCCAAACCTAAAAAATACAAGCAGGGGCTCTAACACTCACTTGGTTTCGCTCAAATGCCCACAATTAGAATAGGATTGTCTTGAGCTAGATTCTAGCGCAATGCTCTAAATCAGTGCTTCTCAACCCTGTACTCACGTACCCCCAACAGGCCATGTTTGCAGGTTTTCCTTCATCTTGCCCAGGTGCTTTAAATCACAGTCAGTCAATGGCTTGGTATTTTAGACAGCTATTTTAGCTAAGATAAATTCCCAAAACATGTCCTGTGGGGGGTACTTGAGGACTGAGGCTGAGAACCACTGCGCTAAAATGGAAAATTTGAATACTTATCTCTCTGTAATTTCTTTCCTGGTGACTATACCACAAAGGCACCAGGAAAGTAACTTTTAGACAAATCACACTTTTTTTTTTTTTTTTTGTTTTGCCATGCCAATCAGCTTAGTTAAGCTGCAGGAAGGAAAGATGTTGCGTAAAAAAAAAACAAAAAAAAAACACCACCACATAAAAACATACAAATTTGCTACAAATTTTATTGGTCAACAAAACAGGACTTGGAAAAGAAGCAAGGAAAGAAAAAAAAAAAAACACATGTATGTTAATTTGAGAGACTAGCAGAATAGTTTTTTGGAGGTATGGCCATTTTGCATTGGAAATTAACATGAGTTAAAAGGACTGCGCCCACAAATGGGATATCTATTAAGGATTTAAACATTAGTCACAACATCTTGACAAAGATTTTGCAAAAAAAAGGCAGCACAGACAGTTAAATCAAAGTGAACAACCTACAAACGACACACATTGACAACATCAAAAGTATTTCAGGGGTAAATATCCCCCACCCAAAAAAATACAATAAGTCAAAGTAAAAAAAAAAAAAAAAAAAACTTGCTCGAAAACACATCTGTTTTGCAAAGACATAACAAACAAAATACAAAGCAAAAATACACGTGTTACAAACTCAATACGGACACACAAATGTACGCTCTTGCCGGCCACACACACAATCTTGCCTCTTTTCAGGCCAAGGTAAAGAATGCTATCTGCAAGCTTTATATAACATAGGTTTGTGTGCTAATGAGGCAATTAAAACACATGTACAGTCCATGAAACACACAAAATTCAAGTTCACCCAGTGTAGAGACTGAACTTCAAAGTGGGTACACCTGTTAAGGATGTCCTTAAAGTGGTGTTCCACCCAAAAAAAAAAAAATGCATGAATGTGCCAAAAAAAAAAAAAAAAAATTTTGGAATTTTTTTTTTTAACTCACCTCTAAATGGTTGTTGCTAGGGGGTCCCTTGTAGTCTGCCTCCTTCAGTGCCTGGGCTGGTGACATCACTTCCCCTTGGCGCAGGAAGGGCTCAGCTTTGCCCCCTTCCTCTTCTCAATCATCTGGTATACATTACAGGTCCCAGATGACTGAGCGGCCAATCACGGCACGTGGCGCTGCTCGTGCATGCGCAGTGGGTGCCTGGCTGTGAAGCCACAGCCGGGTGCCCACAGTTGCAATGCTGGCGCCGCCGAACAGAGGGGGAGACGAGCGGGGCTTCTATCCCCTGCATCGCTGGACCTTGGGACAGGTAAGTGTCTTATTAAAAGTCAGCAGCTGCAATATTTGTAGCTGCTGACTTTTAATTTTTTTTTTTTTTTTTTAAATAGGAACTCCTCTTTAAATTACTAACCCAAAAAACACACTCTCTGAGCATGCCCAGAAACATCCAAGTGCTGTTTAAAGCAAAAAAAGCACAAAAAAAACGAAAGTCCCTGAGCATGCCCAGACCAACCCAAATGCAGCTAGCACAAAATAAGCCACCCCCCTGTCCAAAATTAAGCACATCACCCAGCATGTCCTTATTTAAGGTTAAGAAAAAAGAAGGTGGAAAAAAGTACTGGAACACATCAAAAACGCACATGAAGAAAAGCATCTGGACTGCATTTCTATGGAGTGAACTAACCCCAAAGCTAGTAACTTGGGGGGGTTACTCTGCCTGTAAAGTGGTGCATCTGTAGCATATATCCAAAATGCTGCTTCAAAGATGTATGGCTTTAGAGAAAACGTACAAATCGACATTGCAGCTGCAAGATTTTAACACAAAACCAAAAATAGCCTGCCCCCCAAAACATACAAGGCTATTTGGGTCTGTAAAGGCTTAAAATGAGAACCCCCACGTGAAAAATCCCACCCCAAAATAAAAAAATATTGCGCCCCTCCCATACACTAATAAACCCCTAGCCCAGTGATACGCGAACCTTGGCACCCCAGATGTTTTGGAACTACATTTCCTGTGATGCTCATACACTCTGCAGTGTAGTTGAACACCATGGCAAACGTAGTTCCAAAACATCTGGGGGTGCCAAGGTTTGCCATCACTGCCCTAGCCAAACACACAGCAAGCCAATGAAAGGGGGGTGGATGCTTGGGGTTAGGAGGGGCTCAACCACCCCAAAAGTCAACCACCTTGTTCCCATATTCAGGGGGACAAGGGCCTCATCCACACAACCCTAGGCTGCGGTTGTGGGGGGCTGCACACAGGGGGCTTTACTCAATGTGGAAAGCCCCTTTAAACTAGCGGGTACAAGGTGCTTTGTGGTTGGATTTGGGTTGAGCCCAACATGCCCCAAAGGCAGCCAGTTATGTTGAGTGCATGTGGCCTTGTATGGTTCAGGAGGGGGTTGGGCAATCGCTCTTCTCGCACCTTTCCTAGCTGGCCCTGTTGTATGTTCTGAAAAAAGATGTGGTTTGGATGTCTAGTGGACAAACTGAAAGAAAATGACCCAGTTGTTCTATCAGAGTATTTGGTCCTAGTAGTAGCTTTTGGGAAATACGTAACCCAGAATTTGAGAGACCAGAAAGACCAGTAAATAGAACACAGTCTATGGCTGTGTATTATTTAAAATAATCTGATAGTTCTAATAATAGGGGCATATGGAAGTTATATATGCAGGTCCCAAGTTGACCAATGGATACAAATATTTTCTTTCCTTGCCTTGGATGACCAGAAAATGGCTCAAGTGGCTCAAAGTGATAAACTGGATCACCCATTTTCTGGTGGCCCTATGTAATTATGACATTGTAGAAATTTTGGACACAATAATGAATCATATTAAGAAATGTAGGATTGGGTTTGCTATGTGGAAAAACAACTCTGCTGTAATTCATTAACCACTTGCCGACTGCCCTATAGCAGATTTACTGATACAGGGTGGCCGGGCGGTGTACGTGATCCTGCACTTCCAGGTTTTAGGCGCAAGTGCGCACCGCCGGCAGCTCACTCCTGCTGTGATTTTACACAGCGGGAGCTGATCAGTGGGTCCCGCGGACCCCATGTCCGCCGACACACTGACAGGATGCCAGTCTGCCTATGTAAACAATGGATCCGGTGTTCCTGTAAGGCAGAAACACTGATCCATGTCTTCCACTAGTAAAAGCACCTCCCCACTACACTGAAACATTACCTAGGCACACAGTTAACCCTTTGATCGCCCTTGATGTTAACCCATTCCCTGCCAGTGTCATTAGTACAGTGACAGTGCATATTTTTAGCACTGTATTAGTGTCCCTGGTCCCAAAAAAAGTGTCAGTCAGGTGTCCGATTTGCCCGCCGCTATATTATATTATATCATACACACCATAATTTGTAGAAGCTGTAACTTTTGCGCAAACCAATCAATATACGCCTAATGGGATTTTTTTTTACTAAAAACATGTAGCAGAATACATATTGGCCTAAATTAATGAAAAAGAGTGATTTATTTACATTTTTTTTATTGGATATGTTTTATAGCAGAAAGTATAAAATATTGGGTTTTTTTCAAAATTGTCGGTCGTTCTTTGTTTCTAGCACAAAAAATAAAAACCGCAGAGGCGATCAAATACCACCAAAAGAAAGCTCTATTTGTGGGAAAAAAGGACATCAATTTTATTTGTGTACAGTGTCGCACGACCATGAAATTGTCAGTTAAAGTAATGCAGTGTCGTATCGCAAAAAATGGCCCGGTCATGAAGGGGGGGTAAACCTTCCGGAGATGAAGTGGGTTAAGAGAACAAGGAGGGTTGGATGCTTTCTGTGCACCCCCCTATCTAGAGAGGCTGCTGACCTCACAGACTCGGTGCTCCTTTTATTACTTGCTGACAAAAGTATTAGGGAAATCTGAGCCTAAATAACTGAGCAATACAATCTATTTTTTTATGCTACCACATATATGCTCAAGTTAGTATGCAAGCAAGGATGTACTGTATATGTTAAGTCACAGAAACACATTTCTGCTTAGTGACAGGACAAAGAAAAACACAGGTCAAATGCATATAATAATGCATATAATATGTGATGCTTTTACTTTCTGATCTGGCTGTTTTTTCTCCCTGTTTTTCAGAGAGAAGAAACAGTCAGATCACTATTCTTACGCAGAGTTTTGTGTGTTTGTAAACACAGAACTCTGTGTGTGGTTGGACACATCCGATCAACTGATTTCAGGCGAAATCATTGCCTGAAATCTGATGCCAATCACAGCACAGGTTGGCGGTGCACATATGCATGACTGGAACCCCGGAAGAAAGGTGGCGATGTACAGGTACCTTGTCCAGCCTGCCTGTGCCACCTGTCCACAGTAAATTTAGTAGGCGGCAAGTAGCTAACCACTTGCCAACTGCCCTATAGCAGTTTTACATTAAAATATATATATGATCCTGCACTTCCACGTATCGGGCGCAAGTGTGCGCCACCGGTGGCTCTCTTCTGCTGTGATTCTACACAGCAAGACCCGCAGACCTGATGTCCGCCGGCACCTGCTGATCGTGTGGTACACAGGCAGAATGGTAATCTGCCTATGTAAACAAGGCAGATCGCCGTTCTGTCAGTAAGGAAGGCACGGATTCTGTGTTCCTGCAAAGCAGGGATACAGATCTATGCCTTCCCCTAGTAAAAGCATCTCCCACACTACAGTAAAACACCAGCTAGGCACACAGTTAACCCTTAGATCGCCCCAGATCATCCCTTCACAGCCACTGTCATTAGCACAGTGACAGTGCATATTTTTAGCACTGATCACTGTATTAGTGTCACTGGTCCCCAAAAAAGTGTCAAAAGTGCCAGTTAGGCTGGATTAACACCTATGCATTTTTAGTGCTTTTTGCATTTTGCAGATTTGCACTACAGAGCGAGTTCCATAGGAAACCTTGTTGGATGGACTGTAGCGCAAATCTGCAAAATGCAAAAAGCACTAAAACTGCATAGGTGTGAATCCAGCCTTAGTGTCCAAATTGTCCGCTACAATATCACGGTCCCGCTATAAGTCACTGATCACCGCCATTACTAGTCAAAAAATAAATAAAAATTCCATAAATATATCCCATAATTTGTAGACGCTATAATTTTTCAAACCAGTCAGTATATGTGTATTGGGATTTTTTTAACCAAAAGGTATGTAGCAGAATACATATTGTCTTAAATTAATGAAGAAATTAGATTTTTTACATTTTTTTTTTATTGGAGGTTTTATAGCAGAAAGTAAAAAATATTATTTTTTTTTTCAAAATTGTCATTTTGTTTACAGTGCACAATCGCACAATTGTCAGTTAAAGTAACACAGTGCCGTATCGCAAAAAATGGCCTGGTCAGGAAGGGGGGGGAGTAAAGTCTTCCAGTGCTGAAGTGCTTAACCTACTGTGCTGGCAATACTGTCTCGTAAATTTATTGAAATGGCAACAATGTGTTTTTTTTTTTTTCATTTTATAACACAAATAAAATGACAGGAGATCCGAGTGCTTTGTGAATTGTAGTTTGTCTCTCTTGAACTCTAGACTTCAACATGTGACAGACCAGACAACACATCTTTGGGTCGATGTACAGTGACTCAGCATAAAGTTCTGGAAATGACTCAGCAACTTGTGGAAAAATATCCTACAAGCAGCATATAATACACAGGGGTCTATTTACTAAAGCTGGAGAGTACAAACTCAGGCTCACTTGTGTATAGAAACCAATAAGCTTCTAACTACAGCTTGTTCAATTAAGCTTTGGCCATAAAACCTGGAAGCTGATTGGATTCTATGGAGAAGTTTAGTAAATAAACCCCACAGTCACATGATGTTTGCTTAGAACAACGCACTAATATTTCTGCTCAGTGAAATAGGAACAGGGGGTTAGAGCGGTCACATTTCAGCCTTATGGTTTATTGTCACGTAACCTTGAGTTTTAGGGGCCAGGTTCTGAATGTTTAACGATTTTAGCGCAGGTTCACACTGACAGCGGGAATGAAATTCATTCCCGCATGTCAGTCCCGACTTCGGGGGCGATTTCAGAGACATCTGTGCACAGATGTCTATTGAAATTGCACCCCGATGTCGCCAAAATAGTACAGAAACTACTTTTGGGAATTGGTACGGCCTGGCAAATGTGGCCTGGCACCGATTCGGATGGTGCCTTTGCTGGCAATAGCCGCTAATTTGTCAAATCGCATGCCAAATCACTGCAATGTGAACCAGGGCTCAATCCTCATTTTCTGTATGGGAATGTAACTTGCTTTCCCTAAAAAACACACATTAGTGAACATGCGCCTTATTTAATGAAATTATTTTCTGGTCAGTCCAAGAAATATAAGTCCAAGATAAATAAGAAGGAACATGCAGCATTCATACAGTATACCGAACCTTTTTCTTTTCAGGATCTGTTTTTTTCTAGGTCTACAGCATGTGTCCAGTGACAGAACTTCTAAAGTTTAATATGCTACCAGAATTTTGATGCTCTGTCTCTGTTCCCTCACTTGCATTTCAGTATTGCTTTTGCCAACAACTAAGAGACTTCTACTAATAATAATGAAAGTTGAATTTCAATGATCCAGCTCCTTGCATTGCTACTGACGGAATTTTCAGTGCTATGCCAAGAGGCTCTTTGCAGTGGTATTGTGTTATTCATTTCCTTGGGAGAGATCACATAAGGTCAATTCCAGTGGCGGCCACTCCATTAGGGGCGCAGGGGCGCCTGGCCCCTAATCTACATGCAGGGCGCCGGACACATGGATTTCAATGGGGTGGGGAGGGTTTAAAGCCCATGGTTAGAGCCTAAGGCTCTAATTGGCTTCAGAAAAGGGTGGGCACTGCGCCCTGAGCCCACCCAGTTGTGTGACAAATTAACATTCGCTAATGTCTTCCTGCTTCTCCTCCCGGCCAATCAGCAAGCTGAAGCTGAGACCCGATTGGCCAGGGAGTCTTAGGCCAATCAGGTCTTAGCACCCACTTCCTGTTCTGCCGGGAGGAGAAGCAACGGCCCCGGCTCTTCCCTCGGAATGCTGGAGCGATTAGCAGCCTCCTAAGGTAAGACCAGACTGATCGCTGCCTTCCCGTCCGTCTCATGTGAGGGTGGGGGGGTTTGGAGGGTTCGCTTTTGTGCGAATGAGGGGAGCAGGTTTGTTTGCTGCCCCCCCCCCCCAAAATTATGGAGCTCCCGCCACCACTGGTCAATTCCTTATTATAAAAGGGGGCTACCAAATTCCACTCCCCATTTTACTTACCCCCACCTGCTTTTTAGGGCACGCAGATGTAAGGAATAGGCCCTTATCCCTCAAAATTGTGACAAGTTTACATTCAAGGGGGCAGACTTTGCTACCCCTTCTTGCAAGGGATGTGGCCTGGTATGATAGCCCTCTATGACCTCCCTTTTCTGGCCACCCAGGCTGCATGCCAGGATAAGGGTCTGGTTTCAATATTAACCTCTTCCTGCCCAGCTTATTGTCAAATGACAGCTGGGCAGGAGAACTGTTATATCACATTATGTCCTCCCAGATTCGTGCCTTGAGCATGCCCTATGGGCCACGCTCAGACACGATCTGTCACCTGCTGTGTCCACCAGACATGGCCGATGACAGATCAATGTACCCGCTGCCGGTACAATGCGACTGCTGTGGCCAATCACATGACAGTTGTGTTGCATGCCTTTCATTGTGTACTATTGTGATGAGCTCTGCGATTGGACACAATCATCACCTGGTACAGACCGGGCAATCAGAGCCCATCTGTACCATGTGATTAGCTGTGACCAATCACAGCTAACCACAATAGTAAGCACTGAATGAGTAGTTTTCATTCAGTAAAAATGGTTGGTTAGAACTGTAAAATGCAGTTATAAGCAATCGTAGTTTGTAAAAAAATAAAAATTCTGATCACCTCCCCAGAGTAGTACATTGTTACAACGGTAACACTGTATTGCTCTTGTCAATTGTATGTAAAAAAAATGTTACCAGCCAGTGTCCCTGATCACCGCCACACCAGTCGTGTGATGACGCTGTACTGCACTGGTGACAGTATGTAAAAAAAATTGTGAAAAAAAACTTTGTAATTTCTTAAATTTTCCAAAAAATTGTGACAAAAAAATTACAACTTCAAAAAACTCACCGTGCCTCTTACTAAATGCCTTGGACTGTCTGTTTTCCAAAAAGGGGTCATTTGGGGAGTATTTTTACTGTCCTGACATTTTCAGGCCTCAAGAAATGAGATAGGCTGCCAGTACATCAGGATTGAGTTTTATATATTTATAAATATATATTTTGTGGCAGCGCGTTGCCCTGCAAGGGTCTAGAAGGAGGTTGTGACCCAGAATTCTCAACCGGACGGGTTGAGGGGCTCCAGAGAGCTTGTAACATGAAGAGCAAACTGGAGACAGTATTGCATGAATGCAAGGGTCTCAATGGGTGTCGGGTTTGCAGAGACAATATTGCGTTTGCAAGAGTCTTGATGAGTGTGAGGCTGCTGAGACGATATTGCGTTTGCAAGGGTCTCAGCAAGAGTGTCAGGCTGCTAAGACAATTTGTCTGGCTGCAAGAGTCTCAATGAATGTAAGGTTACTGGGGCGAGACAGCGTGGTCACGAAGGTCTTGATGAGTGGAAGGTTGCCCAAGATGGTATTGCGTGGTTGCAAGGGTCTCTATGAGTGTCAGGCTGCTGAGATGGTATTGTGTTTGCAAGGGTCTCAACAAGGGTGTCAGGCCGCTAAGACGATTTTGCGTGGTTGCAAGGGTCTCAACATGTGTCAGGTTGCTGGGCCGAGATTGTGTGGTGACAAAGGGGGTTTTATTTATTTATTTATTTATTTTTTTTTTAATTATTATTTATTTATGACAAGTGAGAGGTTGCTGAGACTATGTTGCATTTTGCAAGGGTCTTAGGGTGTCAGGCTGCTGAGACGATTTGCATGGTTGCAAGGGTCTCAACAGGTGTCGGGTTACTGGGCTGAAATTGCATTGTGGTGAAGGGATTTTTTTTTTTTTGAGTGAGAAGTTGCTGAGACGATATTGCATGACTGCAAGGGTCTCAATGGGTGTCGGGTTTGCAGAGACGATATTGCGTTTGCAAGAGTCTCGATGAGTATGAGGCTGCTGAGACGATATTACATTTGCAAGGGTCTCGACAAGAGTGACAGGCTGCTGAGACGGTTTTGCATGGCTGCAAGGGTCTCAACGAATGAGAATTGGGTTACTGAGAAAAGGACAGAAACACCTGGTTTGTTTGGCGGCTTGCCGTACCTTTAAGCAGTATAAGGACAACATTGATTCGTAGGTTCCGTAGGGGGAACTAAAGAACGATATGGGAGACAACGAATGGTAAAAAATTGATAGGATATAAAGAATATGGTAACGAATCTTACTTGCGACAGTGAGCCATGCGATTGAGTTCGCGGCAGACTGTAGCAGGAGTGCAACATATCGAGAAGGCGTGGCGTGATCCCGTGCACGGGGCAAAACAGAGTTTGGTGTAGAACGCGAGAAATGCGTACGAATAATTTGTAAGTTCCACTGTGGGAACCGAACACATGGTACGGGCGATACCGTGAGTGGCCACAAATTTTGACATGACAAAACATAACGAATCCTACCAGTGACCGTGCGACTGGTTCGCATTGTACTGGAGCGGGTATGCAACATATCCGAAGAGTGTGGTGTGACGCCGTGCATGATGCACAGAAAATAACTTTGGTTTGGTAAATAAATGAGGAGAACCGCGTCCAAACGATTTGTAAGTTCTGCTGCGGGAACTAAAACACACAGCGTGGGGGATACAAGGAACGTATGCAATGTATCTGATACGAATCAGTTGTAAAGAGAAATGACTCCGATACGAATCGGTTGTAAAATGTATGAAATGAATCCGATAATAATCAGTAGTAAGGATATTAAATGAATCTGATACGAATTGGTTGTAACCGAACACATACCAACCACCCAGCCCCCCAGGCTAATCAAAGTTCAGAAAAGGCACCGGGTGGGTCTAATTACCACCTCAGTCAGCCACAGAACCCGTACAAACAATACATGTTCATCTCCAAATGGATGAGACGGCAACCCCATGGACAGTCATCTTATAACCAGTAAAGCCTATGTCGAGTGATATCGGACAACGACCGACAGCGGCTCAGAAGCTTGGATCTACAAATGAATCGTGTTTGGCAGAAGGAACTTACGAATGTACTACGCCTGTGCCGAATGATGTCAGGACATGGCCGACAAAAACTCGGAGGCAGGTTTTTTTACGAAGGGATGCGGGATAGGAAGTATAACGAATTGCAAGATTTCACATGATACGAAAAGTTTCTAATACTACCTGCGACATTGAGCAGGAACCGCCGATGAAGACTAGGAACAGAGAAGCCGCAACACACTTGCGATCGAATGCACAGACTCACGAACATGAGGTGAGCTGGGAAGAGTCGGCCCAATGACGTGTAGTATCGCACACTGAACCAACAAAGAACATGGAATAGTGGGCTGCTTAAATACCCTTCGGGCTCCTCCCATAGATTAAGGCCACCATACTGGCCGTCTTAGGTCTATCTATCTATCTATCTATCTATCTATCTATCTATCTATCTATCTATCTATCTATCTATCTATCTATCTTTATGGACTATAACTTTCCTATAGACTAAATATACACTGATTTGGGTTATTTTCACCAAAGAAATGTAGCACAATATATTTTGGCCTAAATTTATGAAGAAAGATTTATTTGCAAAAATTTGTAACAGGAATAAAGAAAAACGCATTTGTTTTTCAACATTTTCAGGCATTTTCATTTATTTTGCAAAAAACAGTGGTGATTAAATACCACTGAAAGAAAACTATAATTTGTGTGAAAAAAAATGGTAAACATTTCATATGGGTACAGTGTTGCATGACCACGCAATTGTTATTCCAAGTGTGACAGTGCTAAAAGCTGAAAATTGGCCTGGACAGGAAGGGGGTAAAAGTGCCCGGTACTGAAGCAGTTAAGGGGAACCCCACATTGTTGTGTTTTTTTTTTTGTTTGTTTTGTTTTGTTTTATTTACCAAATGTGTGCTGTCACTACATCTGACTGGAATTTCAAGGGATTCTTTGAATAACATCATTGACAATTAAAGGTCATTTCAGTATTGATAATGTCACCTAGTCTATAATGACTCAGCACCATTTAACACTATTGTCATCCCTTTTCAGAGACATCAGATGATTGATGCCCACTATAGTCATTTATGGAGAAACGGTTCTGTTCTTGGGTCATTTGTGACCTCTGCAGACATCTTCTACCCGGAAAGAGTTTGAATGGATTTTCCAGCCAATCTTAAAGTAGAACTTTGGTCAGAAAATTAAGTCCTTCTAGATCACTTCAGGCTGGCCCCTGTTGCAGGTATAGCTATGTAAAACATTAAAATAAGTGCCTATACTGTTTAAAATTCAATAATATACTGTCTCACCCTGCTCTGCACGTGCTCAGTTCTCTATTTTTTGGCACTGCGTTGAAAATGTAGAAACCGATCTGCTGACAGTATAAATATTTACTGCTGCTCAGGGGCTCTGGACTTCAGCAAAATGGCAGCCCCCAGCAAGAAGAAACAGGAAAAATGCTGGAGGCAGTTTACAGCACACATTCATTTTGGTAACATAATTATTTATGTGAACTGTACTGTATGTTCCATGCTAAATAACATTATTTTTTATCAAGTTGTTATGGGTAAAGTTCCGCTTTAATGTGCTGCAAAGCCAAGGCCAGCATAGGCTGACTGCTTATAACATATTTATGTATGACAAGGCAAGTCAATTCAAGCATTCATGTTTCTGCCACAATTATTATCCTAAAGCAGGGGTCAACAACATGTCCATAGCAATCTATTCTTCAATCATGGCTATACGATTGGTAATTCATGACCGTGACATGGCAGTCGTCAGCTCCTGACCCCACCCACCTCCTCTCAGACTTGAAATCAAAGAGACAGTAGGCATTGCAGACCTGCGTCCGAGGCTCCTCCTCGACTCTGATGTGTCATATGACACGGGCTGAGGGGAAACCTGGAAGGGTGCAGCTCTCTCTGCCGGGTGCGGCTGAATCTGAAGTCTAATGACTACATTTTACAAAAAGAGAAGAGAATTTGTACTGTGAACAATTTTAGATTAGGGGAATTTATGTTTGTACTGGAAGGGAGGTATTTTTGCTTGGGGGGGGGGAGATGTATGTTAGTTACTCCTGACCTCTTCACTGTGTGTTACATACTACTAATCTCAACATTGTGCATTACATACTACTGACCCTTGCACTCTGTTACTTGCTAATGTTCCCTCCTCTCTTCATTACTTAACCCTTACCTCTGAACTTTGCATTACATACTACAGACTCCTGACCCCTGCACTTTGCATTACCTACTCCTGACCCCTGCACTCCATGGTAGTACACATTACATGCTACTGATCTTTGCACTCTGTTATGTATTTACCTCTATTGCTTACTTTTAACACCTACACTCTGTGTTACATACGTTTGTCCCCTGCACAATGCATTACATTTTATACCTCTGCATTCTGTTACATATGACTGGCCTCTGAATTTGGCTTTACTTGCTACTGACTCCTGAACTCTGCAATACCTACTACCGACCATGATCCCTGCATTACCTACTATTGACCCCTGAGCTCTTTAAACTTCCTTACTTTGTAACTGGGTCTTGCTAAGTTATTAAAAAAAAAAAAAAAAAAAAAGAAAGAAAAACTGTAAAGAAAAAAGGCATAATGAGCTAGTATGCACCGCATACTAGCTCATTATGAAATAATTACCTTAGAACGAAGCGCCCGCACCGCCTCCCGGTCACCGCTGAGGGAGCTGAGATATTTCCTCTGCGTTTCTTTTGAGTTCGGCTCTGTGAGTGGCTGAAGCCGCGATGACGTCATTCCTGCGCATGCACGCAGGAGTCCTCTCTCCAGCAAGGTCCGACAGCATCCGCTGAACCTTCAGAGCGCATGTGCTGCTGACGTCAGCGGCTGCATGCAAGGTGAATATCTAAACCATACAGGTTTAGGAGGTATTCATTTTACCTACAGGTAAGTCTTACCTGTAGGTAAAAATGCGCAAGCGGGGTATGCAACCGCTTTAACTACCCTTGTCCTAAGGAGCAGATTGTTTAGCCACCATGTATATGACCATCTTATGTCTATTAGAAAGATATCTATGTGTTCTCTTAAACTAATTAAAGGCCCTGTCTTCATCATTACACTGCTAATGATAGTGCCATATTCATTCTACTCCATTCTGCCACCTCCGACTCTCACCCTCCGCTCCCACTCCACGTTGTCATTTGTAAACACAGAAGTCTACAAGAGACATTTGCTCTCAGCGACTCCTGAATCGAAACATCAAAAATCTAAACATGGGTAGTAGAGCCACCTACACAGGGAGGTACTAGAGCCAGGCCAGGTAGGAGAGAGAGTGGGGATGCGAGGAAGCTTTGGGGCAAGTTGGGGTTGCACACTGTGCATAGTGCACCCGAAACCCTGCAGTCTGCACACAGTGAACCCTTGAATTCTGTACATAGTGCACCCCTGAACCCTGCACTCTGTACGTAGCACACCCCTGAACCCTGCACTCTGTACGTAGCACACCCCTGAACCCTGCACTCTGTACATAGCGCACCCCTGAACCCTGTATGTAACACACCCCAGATACAACCGGCCCTTTGAGGGCAACTAAACTGCTGATGCAACCCGCAATGAAATTGAGTTTGACACCCCTGTTCTAAGTCATGTCCTGTGGAAAAAATACTTGGCAGGTATGTATGACATGGCTGACAATAATACGTGTTGTATGATAACTACATACAGTCCACTGTCATTTGCAGTCATTTAACTCAACATCTTTACCACTGTCTCAACACCACCACTTGATATGTTATATAATTACTGGCAGATAAGATCTAAGGAGTTTGCTTGATGGCCTGTGTATGGATACTTTCATTTTGGTGATCTTATTTCATTTATTCGGTAGCTCTCTTCATATACAGTACCCACCCAAATACTACAACAATTTTGTCACTTGTAAGAATATATTTCAGTGTTGTAGAACATTATGAACATTGTAGAAATTGTTTTTACTTTTTTTTACCATTCATGTACTTGTTGCAGAGTAACCAGCAGTAGAAAATCATTGTGACACCTTCTGTTTAAATCTTCAACTCTGCAGCAGAAAACGATGTGAAATTAGATATTCCTGATACAGGTAGTCCCCAGGCAGGGCCAGATTAAGAGCATCATGGGCCTGGTGCTGAGAATTTCGGTGGGCCTTTTTATGGAAACAAAATGAAAATGCAAACAATTTTTCGCTAAAACGAATTAAATATACTCTCACCAGTAATACCAGCCGTGCAACCTCTGAGCAGCAGCAACACCACCAATACCACCTGCTATGCGGTCTCTCACCAGCAGCAACATAGGGAGACCACATTTCCAAACTGTCATTTAGGGACATCCCCCTTTTCCCAAAAAAAAGATGAGGGTGGAGGATGTAGTCTCGGGGTTGGCAGGGAAATCGGCAGTGGAGGTGATTTGTCAGGCAAATGGCTGGTGTTAGTACTTAAAATCAATCATCCTGACACCATGCTTGATATGGTGTCAGGATGATCAAATTCCATTATTTCAGTTACTACATTGTAATATATAGTGAAATAGTTCAACTCACCATCGTGCAGAATTAGTGGGACCTGAGCTTGTCACCAGATGCAGCTTGTCACTTGCCACTCATAGCCTGCCACCAGATGTAGCGTATCACTTTCCACAGTTGCCTGCCGCTAGATGCAGCATGTCACTTGCCACCAGATACAGTGTGCCACTTGCAACCAGATACAGTGTGCCACTTGCTACCCACAGCCTGCCACCAGATACAATGTGCCAATTGCCACCAGCAGCCTGCCACCAGATACAGTGTGCCACTTGCCAACAGCAGCCTTTCACCAGATACAGTGCGCCACTTGCCAACCACAGCCTGTCACCAGATACAGTGTACCACTTGCTACTGACAGCCTGTCACCAGATACAGTGTGCCACTTGCTACTGACAGCCTGTCACCAGATACAGTGTGCCACTTGCTACTGACAGCCTGTCACCAGATACAGTGTGCCACTTGCCACCAGCAGCCTGCCACCAGATACATTGTGCCACTTGCCACCAGATACATTGTGCCACTTGCCACCAGATACAGTGTGTCACTTGCCACCAGCAGCCTGTCACCAGATACATTGTGCCAATTGCCACCAGATACAGTGTGCCACTTGCCACCAGCAGCCTGCCACCAGATACAGTGTGTCACTTGCCACCAGCAGCCTGTCACCAGATACATTGTGTCACTTGCCACCAGATACAGTGTACCACTTGCCACCAGCAGCCTGCCACCAGATACAGTGTGCCACTTGCCACCAGCAGCCTTCCATCAGATACAGTGTGCCACTTGCCAACCACAGCCTACCACCAGATACACAGTGTGTCACTTACCACCAGCAGCCTTCCACCAGATAGTGTGCCACTTGCCACCAGCAGCCTGCCATCAGATACAGTGTGCCACTTGCCACCAGCAGCCTACCACCAGATACATTGTGCCACTTGCCAGCCACAGCCTACCACCAGATACAGTGTGCCACTTGCCACCGGCAGCCTGCCACCAGATACAGTGTGCCACTTGCCACCAGCAGCCTGCCACCAGATACAGTGTGCCACTTGCCAACCACAGCCTACCACCAGATACAGTGTGTCACTTACCACCAGCAGCCTTCCACCAGATAGTGTGCCACTTGCCACCAGCAGCCTGCCACCAGATACAGTGTGCCACTTGCCACCAGCAGCCTGCCACCAGATACAGTGTGCCACTTGCCACCAGCAGCCTGCCACCAGATACAGTGTGCCACTTGCCACCAGCAGCCTGCCACCAGATACAGTGTGCCACTTGCCACCAGCAGCCTGCCACCAGATACAGTGTGCCACTTGCCACCAGCAGCCTTTCACCAGATACAGTGTGCCACTTGCCACCAGATACAGTGTGCCACTTGCCACCAGCAGCCTGCCACTCCCTCCAGGACTCTTCCAGGATGGAAAGAAGGGACAGGACCTGCATAGTCAAACAAATCCCTGAAGCCCCCACCCCTCCTGATCTGGGATGGTATGGTTGTGTGTAAAATGAATGCCAGGAGTATTGATCAGACCAAGTTCTATAGAGGGTTGTGTGTACAGCCTTTGGGCTCACACTGGTTTGCTGCAGTTTGGGCGCACTGCTTGTGTATCTGCAGTTTTAGCTGCAGTCCTATTGATTTTGGTGCGCTTTCAGAAAAAACATGCAACCTAATAGAAATCAATAGGACTGTGGGTAAAACGCAGGAAAACTGCGGATACACCAGCAATGGGCCAAAACACAGCAAAGCAGTGTGAACCCACCTAAAAGCACAAGGAGCCGAGTCTACATATTGACTGCAGTTATAAGAGCCATTGCTGAAGATAAAGGTAAAAGAGGGGGAGAGAAGGGAGATAAGAGTCCAGTCACTGAGCTCACACTTGGATGGGAAGCTTATCACTCACATATCTGTTCACCTTCTATCTGCAGGCTGCTCTGTTCATAATTTCCCAGCCCACACGGCTCCTTCACTGCACACAGAGAGAGGAGAGAGGGGAGGGGGAAGGCAGAGCCATTTGTGTAGGGGGGGAACTGTGCACTTTGACACTGTAATAAACACAGTGAGCCAACACAGATGCAGCCAGACACCCCTACATTTACACACAGCTTCTCCTGTCCCATAGAAGTTTATGGACAGGAGAAATCAGGCTTATACTGCTGACTGGGAGGGCCGATTTTAAGGCAGGGGCCTGGAGCTGCAGCTCCATCAGCCCCTATGTTAATCCGGCCCTGTCCCCAGGTTACAAAGAAGATGGGTTCTGTAAGTTTGTTCTTCAGTTGAATTTAATTTGGAACCCCTGTAATGTTTGTTTTCCATCTGTGCCCCTGTTCAGAAGATTTCACCTCACTTTCTGTCCCTGTGACAATTGGATTTAAAAAAATGTGGGTTGTTGTGGAAACAAGGATTGGTGATAAAGCTTCAGTGGAGACACCTTTTTCCCATAACTCTTATGCCCTGTACACACGATCGGACATTCCGACAACAAAATCCATCAGATTTTTTTCCAACGGATTTTGGGCCAAACTTGTCTTGCATACACGCGGTCGCACAAAGTTGTCGGAAAATCTGATCGCTCTGAACTCGGTGACGTAAAACACGTATGTCGGGACTATAAACGGGGCAGTAGCCAATAGCTTTCATCTCTTAATTTATTCTGAGCATGCGTGGCACTTTGTGCATCGGATTTGTGTACACACGATCGGAATTTAAACGATCGGATTTTGTTGTCGGAAAATGTTATATCCTGCTCTCAAACTTTGTGCGTCAGAAATTCCGACGAAAAAAGACAGATGGAGCCCACACACGATCGGAATTTCCGACCAACACAATCCGATCGCACTTTTTCCATCGGAAAATCCGACCGTGTGTACAGGGCATAACAGGAGAGAATTTCCCTTCCTAGGGGTAGATTTCCCCTCACTTCCTGTTGTCTCTCTCTGTAAGTAGGAGTCATATGTAAGTCAGATGTTTGTAACACAGGGACTGTCTGTATTGTCCTTTGTCTGGATACTGTAAAAATTATGTATGCAGAAATCTATCATTACAAATTAAGAAATTATTGTGGGCAATTCCAAATTGGTAATTGATTTTTTTTATCTTGTTAATCAGTGGCTGCATTTTGGAGGTCTCCTACGGTATTTAAGAGACAGAATTCATTTAATACTAATTGTAGGGTATTCAACCCATACTTACATGGTTATTCAACCATATTTTGGAATCAAATTGTAAGCTTTCCTGTTTCTACTAATTAAAAAAAAAAGCAGACAAATAAGCCGTGTAGCAGCATTACAAAAAAATATTACATTTTTTAAAGGAGGATGAAGCATCTGGGAGGTGCGATATATATTTTGTTGTGTATAACCATTGAATAATGACTGTCACTGGGCTGTTTTCCCACTGTAACTTCATCATCAACTATTTGAACAGTTGGTACTTTTCCACACTTGTTTTACTGCAGGCAGAAACTGATTAGTAATTATTTGACCTTTGCGTATTTTTTTCTGCCACGTGACTAAGCAGAAATTTGCTTCCTTGACTTACACATAAAACTGTTATCACCTGTGTACTACTTGGAACCTATCATGCAAACAGAGTTTGCATGATAGGTTCATGCAAACAGCGATTTTGCCGCAATTTGCGTTTTTTTTTCTTTTTTTACACTGTATATAGCTGGTTGCTAAGGAGGGGGCCGGGAAGCCAGCCGCCGCATCCTTAACCTATGAGTCATCAGCTGTCAGCTGGCTTCCCGCTCAATGTAAGAAAAAAAAAATGCCAGCTAAAAAAAAAATTGTGAAAAAAAAATTGTGAAAAAAAACAGTGGGGCCACCACTAGCAAAAGAGCGGCAAAAGAGCAGAAGATAGTGGAGGAGCCCGGCAGAAGACCCGGAGAGCGCGGAGAAGAGGTCGAACAACGGGAGAAGAGGCCGGAGACAGCGGAGAAGAACCGGAGAGACCCCCGAAGTCAGAAGAAGACCCCCGGAGCTGTCTAATAAATTACTTTGAAAACCTGTGTAGTGTTTTTTTTTTACACTTTTTCCCTAGGTGAATGGGTAGGGGTACCATGTACCCCATACTCATTCACATAGGGTGGGGGGCCGGGATCTGGGGGACCTCTTATTAAAGGGGGCTCCCAGATTCCGATAAGCCCCCCGCCCGCAGACCCCAACAACCAACGACCAGGGTTGTCGGGAAGAGGCCCTTGTTCTCATCAACATGGGGACAAGGTTCTTTGGGGTGGGGGGGGCTGCAGGGCGCCCCCTTCCCCCAAAGCACCCACCCCCCCATGTTGAGGGCATGTGGCCTGGTACGGTTCAGGAGGGGGGGGGGGGGGCGCTCGCTCGTCCCCACCCCCTTTCCTGACCGGCCGGGCTGCGTGCTCGGATCAGGGTCTGGTATGGACTTTGGGGGGACCCCACGCCATTTTTTTGGCGTAGGGGGATCCCCTTAAAATCCATACCAGACCTAAGGGCCTGTTATGCCCCGCGCTTGCCGCAATAGTAACATTTGTTTTTTCTATTGCAGCGAGATGTAGTACCCTGCCCTTGCGTCGTATCTGGTCCGTCGGACCAGCATACAGACGAACAGGCTTTCCGTCAGGCGGAGTTACGAAGGAAAGATTTGAAACATGTTTCATTTCTAGGTCCATCGGACTTTTGGGAAAAAAAGTCAGCGGGAGCCTACACACGATCGGATTATCCGCCGGACCAAGTAAAGTCCGCTCGTGTGTACGTGGCATTAGAAAGCCAGGTAGGTCAGCTGCTTCTTCAGGCTGAAGGAGTGCATTGGGAACTTCGAATCTCCCTTACCTTACAATGCATTATAGAGATTTTCAATTCTTAATCCCAATCATCCAAAAATGGTTCCTGTCGGTTCCTAAAATGACTGTTGTCTCACCAAGACATGAAAATGTACTGCTAAGTTAATTATTGCAGTTTGTTAAAGGAGCCCCTACTGTTAACAAGGAGGTAGAGACTCAGCTCCTTGCACAGACAGAGGTCTACAAGGTCTGGAACAATGGTAATGATGGGAGATTTTACCTACTTTGAATAGTAATGGCACTGCTGGAAAAGTAATGGCAGTGCTGTAAAAGTATAAGGATAGAAATTTCTAAACCTATTACAATTTTTTATGGTGCAGTTTATAGAAGCTCCAACTAGAACTATTATGCTCTGCTGGACCTGTTAAAGCGGTAGTAAACTCGGGCAAAAAAAAACCCAAAAATGTTTCCCCTGCAACCATGGGTGTCCGCAAGTAGGGGCAAGGGAGGGCAAGTGCCCCCCCCCTGGAATCAGGGATTGGATCTGGGGTTCCCCACTCAGTCCTTATTCTAGCCCCAGCCCTGCTCGCACCTGTACACAATTTAGCAGGGCCGGTGACAGCTGGTGCAAGGAGTGGGACAGCAAAGGCCTTAAGGGGTGGGCAGGATGACATCACCCGGTCTACATAGTGTGAGCGAGTGGCCCAGGAGATGGAGGCGGCGGGAAAGGAGAGCAGCAAGAAGCCAGGAACAGCGGGCACAGTGTCCCTGGCGCCTCCTAGAGCCTGGAACCCCTGGATTCCTTAAACCTCCTCACTGCTCCCAGGCCAGGAGGACAGACTAACCGGAGGTTCAGAGAACAAGGACGGGGAGGAAATGCAAGCAGTCAGGGACCGCTTCATGTCACATCATAGATCCGATGGAAGGAACAGGGTCTTGCCAGCTGCTGGCCATCATAGACATCCTACTGGCATGCAAGGTACCGTACTGAGCATTACACACCACTGGGACTTGGGGGCACTACAGGGACTGCAGACAGGGCTAGGGGTCTCTCTCTCTCTCTCTGACCCCCCCTCTCTCTCACCCCCCATCACCCCTGTCACCCCGCTCGCCTCTGTCACCCCTGTCTTTCTCACCCCCTCTCTCTCTGTCACCCCCCCCCCCCCATGTATGCAGTCTCTTACAGTCTCTTGGGCCATGTATGTAGTCTCTGACCATCTCCTGTACTACATCTGCAGTCTCTGACCATGATAATGACATTGTCGAAAAGCGTCAGAGCATGGGTGACCTTAAAATGATGTCGCCCCCCCCCCCCCCGAAAAAAGTTCTGCGGACGCCCATGCCTGCAACTTCATGTAGGGGTTGATTTACTAAAGGCAAATCCACTTGGAAGTGCAGTCGCTTTAGATCTGAGGGGAAGATCTGAAATGAGGAGAAGCTCTGCTGATTTTATTATCCAATCATGTACAAGCAAAAATGCTGTTTTTCATTTTCCTTGCATGTCCCCCTCAGATCTACAGCGACTGCACTTCCAAGTGCACTTGTAGTGCAAAGTGAATTTGCTTTTAGTAAATAAACCCCAATGTGTTTGTATGCATCGCATACTAACACATTATGTGTGAAACTTACCTTACAACTTCACCCAGGCTTTTTTCCTTGTTCATAGGCTCCTGTCCTGGATGAGCCACGATTAAGCCACTGTTTACGGCACAGGGCTCTGAAGGAATGGCACAGGTATGACATTCCTTCAGAGTGCATGCACTGGTGACTCTGGCAACTTAACAAGTAAATATCTCCTGCACGTTTAGGAGATATTTATATTTACAGTACCTACAGGTAAGCCTCACCTAAAGGTTAAACATAACCAAAGACCTTTACTTCCACTTTAATCTTAAACAATGCAGAGCTTTTTACTAATTTTCATATAAAAGAACATCTGGGTAGTGGTGACCATAACATGAGTTCATTTAACCTCTTGCTTACTGGGCACTCAAACCCCCCTCCTGCCCAGACCAATTTTCAGCGCTGTCACACTTTGAATGAAAATTGCGCGGTCATACAGCACTGTACTCAAATGAAATTTTTATCATTTTTTTCACCCAAATGGAGCTTTCTTTTGGTGGTATTTAATCACCACTGGGGTTTTTATTTTTTGCTAAACAAACAAAAAATACAGAAATTTTGGGAAAAAAAAAAAAAGTTTCGTAGTTTGTTATAAAATTTAGCAAACGGGTAATTTTTCTCCTTCATTGATATTCGCTGATGAGGCTGCACTGATGGGCACTGATGGGCTGCACTGATGGGCACAGATAAGGCGACACTGATAGGCACAGATAAGACGGCACTGATGGGTGGCACTGATAGATGTCACTGATGGGCACTGGTAGGTGGTATTGATAGGCAGCACTGGTAATGACGCACTGATTGGTGATTTATAGGCAGCGGGCAGGTCTTGTTTAAAAACAGTGGGGTTAAACCAGCCCCGATGCTACCTCTGTAGTTGTGGCTATAGCATTCCTGACAGCAGGTGGCGGAGTGATATTCAGCTGTCAGGGATGCAGGAGCTGGAACTATAGAAGTAGCATCAGAAAATGTGGCCGCTTGCCTGCTCACTCCACGTTCAGTGTCTGCACTCACAGGAGTTATACAGCCAAATAAACAGTCCCGCTCGCATAGTCGCAGCGTTCCTATTGTCCATCAGCAGAGGTGCCAGAATGAAGATCCTGCCAGCAAAAAAGCCCTGGGGTGTGCCTGGGCATTAGGGTGTGCCCAGGCACACCTGGCACACCCTGTGCCCACGCCTATGGGTATTCATTTTGTAGCACAGTAAGACCATGCTAAGCAGGACCAATGAGACAGATAATCTGATAATATTATTATAATTAGGTTGGTTCATTCATACTTTCCTCTCACAGCTACTCTAAAATAGCACTTCAACATAATAAATCCTATCCAGTTCTTATTTGATCATCTATTTGGAGTACACATTTGTCTCATCTCCAATGATAATTCTGGCTGTCCAGGATCACAAGCACAGATCTTGCAAAGGCAGCCTGATTTACATGTAATTTTATGCCTGATTTGTTGGATGCGTGTCATTCAGTATCAGTAGAATATTAAAAAAAACATTCATTGAAACTCAAACACCAAATGCTAAAATGCTGTTTACTGTCTATATTTGTGTATAATTATTATGATATGAGACAACCTAATGTAATAATTCAGTGTATCTGAACAGGACCTTTTCTCCATGCAGTAATTTCATCATTACATTGAAATAGAAAAGTTGGCTAATGCTAAGATAAAAAAGTATTGTTTCTTCATGAACTTCGCTCTACTCTCATCTCCTGGCCAAGGGCCAAGATTATTGCATAACAGCAAGCTTTATGTGATTGGCTTCTAGAAGATGATGTAAGTGAAGGGAGGAGGGCAGTCCCCAGTCTCTCAGGCTGGTTGCCTATATATACAGAGCTCCTCTGTGCTGTGATCAGATCTACACCTGACTCTGAGTAGAGTTCTTGCTTCAACAGTGTTTGAACGGAACCCTCTCTGAGTCCTTTGCTCTTTTTTCAAACCTCTTCCAATTGCTGATTTTCTCAGATTTTTTTTTTTGCGCCACCCAAAACCACCGAAACGCCGAAATGGAGTCCCAGGTGCGCCAGAACTACCACCGCGACTGCGAGGCTGCCGTCAACCGTATGGTGAACTTGGAGCTGTACGCCTCCTACACCTACTCCTCCTTGGTAAGGATTTTGGTTTTTGTTGTTTGTGTGGTGTGTGTTTTATTTTTTTTATTTACAAGGACATATTTCTTACTGTGCTTTACTTCTATATATATATATATTTTTTTGTGTAGCTAATTGTGGTCAGCATTAGTAAATCTTGTATACTACATTATTTCTGGGACTACAAGACCTATCATCTTAAGTGCAATTACATTTATTTACGTTTTAATTGTATTTGACTTTACAATATACTGTGTGTGATAAAATGTAGATCCTAGAGACATACATACATACTTTATTTTTATTTAAACAGTACCAACATGGCACTTTTAGTTCTATTCCATAGGCTGAAAACAAGTTTAGCAAGGTCAGATTACACTTTCAGTACTGAGACTGACAAAGTTACAGTACGGTTTCATCATTGTTTATTTGCCCTGACAATGTGTCTTGGAGTGTTACATATACTCCAGTCTACCAGGGTCAGAGCAATTGTTACTTTTAAACAGAGAACAGCATCTTATGGCCCATACACATGATCCGAAAATCAGACGAAAAATCCTGCTTTTAACGCGATCATACGATAATCGGATCGTTAGTACAAAGCTTTCGAGAGCCGATCACGACAATTCATCCGCTATTATTCGATCGGACAAGCATGAACATTTTCCTCGTATGATCTTTGTTTAGTCAGTACAGTTGTCACCCGAAAATACAATACAAATGCATTACAACACATGACATCGCTTCTGATTTTATTTTTTCTGTCGTACCAGAATTTTTGTAACTTTAGTAACCTATTGAATTTCTACTTGTGACTATCAAGCGAAAAAATTCGATCTGTTGTCTTTTTTTCGGATCGTGTGTACAGGCCATTATACTAAGATGATAATGGGCTTCATTCACAGAACCTGATTGCATGCAGTATTTAGGTGTTTTCCCAAATATTTTGAAAATGTCAATTCACTACTTTATGCGATATTTACCATATAAAGAAAAAATGCTAATTAAATACCGCTTAAAACAGAAGTGAAAGTTGATTCACAAAAAAAAAAAAAAATGCATGCAGTAAATAAGTAGTGGTCCCGGCATGTGATATTTAAGGAACCTGCAGCCACTGGCATCCTTAACAACCAGTAAAGGGTAGCTGCTACATCTTAACAACCAATGAGTCGTCAGCTGTCAGTGGGATTACCTGCTGATGACTCATTGGTTAAGGACATGACAGTAACTGGTCGTTAAAGATGCCAGTGGCCACCTGCTTCTTAAAGCGGAGTTCCACCCAAAAGTGGAACTTCCGCTCATTTGTCTCCTCTCCCCCTTCGGTGCCACAATTGGCACCTTTCGGGGGGGAGGGGGGACAGGATACCTGTCTTTGACGGGTATCCTGTTCCCACTTTCGGGAGTCCGGGCCACGGCCTGTGACATCACCGCGGGGCTCCCTTCTCCTCTCCCTGTCACCAGGCCAGTAGGAGAGAGGAGCGGCGCCTCGCGCATGCACAGTAGGTTTCCCGGCGGCAGCACTCGACAGCTGGTGGAAACATCAGCTGCGGTGCCAACATCGCTGGAATATGCAATATGTGTAGCTGCTGGCTTTTAATTTAATTTTTTTGGGCGGAACACCACTTTAATGTAAAATACCGCTTTGTAAATGGAGCCCACTGTACTTTGAGATGCTGCTTGCAAAGTCTTTACAAAAGAAGATCTGTCAGTCTGCCCGTGTGTAGACCGGTCTGTCCATCAGAAGTTGGCCATTTGGCCGATTTTCTGTTGGATGAGCATGCTGGGAAAACCAGCAGCCTGACTCCCGGGAGGTCGTCCCACTGTCAGAACACAACGGCTTAGCAGGGGAGATCACTGAACTATCCTCGCATGGTTAGTAGTACAGTGTCTCCAACTGGAGCTGACAGTTTTCATTGGTATTAATCAACACTTTATAATTACTGGAACACTTTTCTAGTAAATCAGTAAATCACATGCAGCTTTGTGTCAGAGGATCTAGTCCTTTCCAGCATTACCATTGTGTAGGTCACAGTTCTTAATTTATGGTTCCTGATGAAAGATTTGCCTGTCTATACATGCACTTAAAACATTTTAATTTTCAAGAAGGGTTAGTGTTGTAAAATTAGTTATAACTAAACAAACATGTCCATGGACCCGTTTTATCGCATGTCCCACCTAGATGAAATGTCTTCTACAAAATACGGATGGATAAAACTGTTGCTGCTTTTGTTGGGTGACGTACATCTTTAAAGACGACACGCATTGCACAATTGTTGCAAGTGTTTTTCTGATGGCAATGGCTCTGGTTTGCAGTGCCTGGAGACAAAGGGCAATATATATATTGCAGCATTTCACTGCAAAGGAACCAAAATCTGGTTGCTACTGATTATTGCACAAAATAAGATCAAGTGGGCTTCTTAATAAATCTTTACAAGGTTTACAAGTGTGGGGTGACTTTTTTTTTATTTTTTCAGTAGTACTGGTGAGAACTTCCTGTTTCATGGTTCTGAGAAAATGACTGAGCAGCAATTTTCCACAAACTGCTTATCCAACAACTTGAGAAATGGGGAAATTAATTCCTGGAATTTTTTTTACCACACATAACGTGACTCACTTTGTGTTTTTTTTCTTACTGCTATTAATGTTTAATCCTTTATTATTGCAGATAAGCAAGTACAATTTCCAGTATAAAGTCTGATTAGAATTAGTGATTACTAACTCTACTTGGACAACTGGAAGCATTCTCATGCTGTTATTTAGTAATAGAACAAATTGCATTTGGAAGTGGCCGGTTTTCTGACCAATGGCGCACCTCCTGACATCTAAATGAATTTTCCCATGATGCTTCATTTATGTAAGGACCTGGGCACCCCTATGCTTAAAGCCAATGGTTGCTTGCAGTTCAGCTACATTTTCTTACGCATACGTGGCAATAGACAGATGTAGATCTCTCAGAGAACAATAAACTGCACACCTCCACAAATATAAGATATTAGGTGTTACATAATGCAGATTTAAGAGCTATTTAGATAAATTTTTTGCATTTAATCTTAATCTCCTTTCCATCCTCAGTATGCCTTTTTCGATCGTGATGATGTTGCCCTTCACAATGTGGCCGAGTTCTTCAAGGAGCACAGTCATGAGGAGAGGGAGCATGCCGAGAAGTTCATGAAATATCAAAACAAGCGTGGGGGACGTGTTGTCCTGCAGGACATCAAGGTAAGAACAGCCTGTAAATTCAGACCTCTAATGTTTGGGAAAAAAATGTATTTTCAAGGACTTGGAAAGAGGCCAAGGACGTGTCTTTTATGTTGGTAATGAGCCAGAATGCAGTAATCAGATAGGCTTCTCTCATTGCACATATGTTGTACAGATAATATGACGGCGCCCAGTGGATTCATTTCCAGAAGGCTGGAACAGAGTATAAAGCCCCATACACACTATCAGATTTTCTGCTGATTTTTGTCTTCAGATTTACCAAAACCATGTAGTGCAAGGGCCTGCCTGATTGCATACAAATTCAAACTCAAAAGGTTTGACCCCATATTATATGGTTTTGGTAAATCTGATGGAAAGAATCGGCAGAAATCTGATAGCGTGTATGGGGCTTTAGGCTCCTTATTTTTTTTTTTACTATTCCTTTATTTATAAGTCGTGAAAATTGTCATTTCAGTTCTATACAGCTAGAAAGAAGCTAATTAAGACCATGTTTCAATCTACAAAACAGTTGCACGAATGTCAAAAGCATTCATGGACACTGAGCAAAATGACCCATAATTTGTGTAAGAGATTGATGCTTGTTTCTTCAGCTCCATCTAGTGGCCAAATGCAGTCATTTTTTCTGAAACCCCCTCAACAAAGAAAATTATACCACATTTTTGCTATTGGGTAGAGCTATAGATACAGACATTAATCGCTTACAAAAATAATGGGACATTTCATTCAGCATGTGCAATGAATGTTTTATGAGGCTATGTTCACATCTAGCTGTTTGCTGTGTGCCGTGCATGTTTGGGCACAGCAGCCCATTTATTTGAATGGATTGCTGTATCTGCAGGAAAAGGGTCTCTTCAGCTTTTTAAAATCACAGCTGCGGCTTAAGAATTAATGGCACACCTGCGTGTCTGCTAAAGGACAGTGCGATTTACCTGTGGATGTGGGAACGTGTGCGATTTACATGCATTCCTGCAACCGCATAAGTGTGAACCTAGCCTAAATAGACCCCTAAGGTACAAAAAGACGTGTAGCAATTATATATGTTATAAAAAAAAAAAATAAATCAATTTATACTTTTAGATAAGTTTTGTCTTATAAGACTATTTTCTACTTCAGAAACCAGAGCGTGATGAATGGGGTAATACCCTGGAGGCCATGCAGGCTGCTCTGCAGCTGGAGAAGACCGTGAACCAGGCTCTTCTGGACCTGCACAAGCTGGCCACGGACAAAGTTGACCCCCATGTAAGTATCTGCTCACCATGATAAAAAATTAAATGCCAGTAAAGCTCTTTATTCTGTCATATGATAAATAGCAAGTAAGTGATACAGCTGACTCTTTATATCTTAAAGGAGACGTATAGCCAAAGCTCGTTTGGCTGTACTTCTCCTATGGATCACAGAAGTGCAAATCGTTTTACACTCCTGTGACCCATTTTCAGCAGAGAGTGGGCTATAGTCCGCTCTCTGCTGACGCCATCGGAATCAGTCCAGGCAGCACGTCATCCCGAAAATGGAAGTCTGGATCCTTCAGGTGCCTGGACTGACACCCGTCTCAGTCCCTCAGCGAGCCGCTGAGAGGCTGAGACGGCTGCTCCCCTTCCCCTCCACAGCTCAGCGTTCTAGTGAGTGAGGGGGAGCGGAGAGCTGCTGATTGACAGTCAGCTGTGAGAACCAAACCATCAGCGGTGTTCGATCGCTCTGTTCTAAGTGTAGAAGTGTCGGGGGACAGCTGCAGCAGGTAGGTAAGCAGTAATATTCACTAATGTCTTCCTGTTTCTCCTCCCGGCCAATCGGGAAGTGGGTCCTGACGCCCGATTGGCCGGGAGGAGAAGCGACAGCCAGGACAAGGAGGAGACAGAGGGGGGAAGCCGAGGGGGGAAGCTGCCGCCACAGCCGTTACCTGCACTGGGTAAGTGCAGGGTGAGTTGGTGACCGGATCAGTGTTGTCAATAGCGGGCTCAAGCGAAGGGGGGGGGGGGTTTAGTGTGGGGTGGACAGGTAAATCTGAAAGTAGAAATTGCTGTAGCATTTATCTGTTTTTGATTTGAAATGATAAAATATATTGTTTTCAGACTGCACCTAAATGTGCCCTGGAGGGGTTGGGTTGAGTCAAGACAGGTGACATGGTAAAGCAGACCATGTGTGTTTATATGTGTGTAATATATATACACAGAAGTGTGCTTTCTTAAAGTGTAGTTACCAAAATAAATGAGGGAAGACATTTAGTGCCCGCTCCTGAGCCCCACTGCTGTGCTGTGACTCTGCATCGCCGACCAAACCCCCCCCCGCTCCCTCGTCACTGGCTTTGATAGCACTGGGAGCCAATGATGCCTAAACGTTTTTTACCTTAATGCAAGGAGTGCATTAAAGTAAATGTTTAGGCTTTAGAACCACTTTGGTTTTGCTTGAGCAATACCTTAATCTGATCATGTGTTCTTTTTAAACTGCATTATTAAAAGAACTGTTAAATTTGATATACAGGATTTATATTGCACCAACAGTTTTGGCAGTGGGACACAGTACAGTTCCAATACAATGCAGACAGTGAAGAATTGACTGCCTAAACCAGGGATCCTCAAACTATGGCCCTCCAGCTGTTGCAGAACTACACATCCCATGAGGCATTGTAAAACTCTGACATTCACAGACATGACTAGGCATGATGGGAATTGTAGTTCCTGAACACCTGGAGGGCCGCAGTTTGAAGACCCCTGGCCTAAACGCAAAGTATGGGATAGCGGGACAGACTGTGGTAGAGTTTCAGAGGATGGAGGAGGCTCTGGAGAAGTCTTTCATAACCAGGAATTTTAACAAAAACGAATAGTGCAAATCACAGAACGTGATGCAGGAATTAAAAGTAGTTGCATTGGTGCAGAAGGAGGGAAGCAACAGATTTTTCCGAAAATGTACCTTCTATCTTGTGTTTTCTTAAAGTTTCAGAAGCAGTAAAACGGACATTTAACCAACATCGTTTTGTTTTTCAGCTGTGTGATTTCCTGGAATCTGAATATTTGGAGGAACAGGTGAAGGATATCAAACGCATTGGAGATTTCATCACCAACCTGAAACGCCTTGGGCTGCCCGAGAACGGCATGGGCGAGTACCTGTTTGACAAGCATAGCGTGAAAGAGAGCAGCTAAGCTGTGTACCACCCATGAGGATCCAGACAGTCTACTTCCCATCTATATTCCTTTTACTATCGGAGTGACATCATGTGACAAAATGTATCTCTCAAACTTTCTGTGATCCTATGTTTAATAATGCAGCAGTAGCTGTGCTTGTCAACAAGTTTCTAATAAAGTCTTTCAGCATGTATATTTATTGCAGTTGGTGTTTATAGATCTCAAGAGAACATATCCAGTCTTTCTAAGACCTTTTTACCATATTATTATTATTATTATTATTATTTTTTTAAGACTCCCCAGACTTTTGCGTAAAAACGCCTGGTAACCATATGTCGATTACTCTCAGTAGACCCCCTTTTTCGTAGGCTCTCCCTTTCAAGAGCCAAGCCTTCAGCTTTAAAAAGCCGGGATCTGGGTGGCAGACTGGGCCCTGAAGGAGAAGGTCCTGCCGGACTGGAAGTTGCTGAGGGGGAGCTATGGACCAATTTCCCAGGGAAGGTCAGAATTAGTCTGCCCTCTGAAAGACTTAGTTTCTGCAGTATCCTCAGGATTAGAACTAAGGGGGAAAGGCATATGCTAAGCAGAGGTCTTCTTGCGCTGGTGCCAGGTGAAGGGGACAGGATTGCGCAGATCAGGGGCTGGTGACCAAAAGAAGTTGGGCTGCTGTCCTGGAAGACGACTTGAGAATTTTTTTTTTTTTAATACTTTCCAAAAAGTCTATACCCAAGACTGGACCCCTTTTTAGGCTGGGTTCACACTGGAACCGGCTGGGGATCACACAGGAACGCTGCGCGTCCCCATTCTCCGGTTCAGGGACGAATCTGGGCCAAGTCTGTGCCTGAATTCTGCCCTGAAACGGATCCAAAGATGCACAGTGCACTCTGCAGCCGCCCCAGAGATATGTGAACCCACTCCACAGAGAGCCGGTTACATTCTCCTGCTATGAGACTTGGATGCGGGGAAAACCCTCATCCAATTTGCATAGGTGTGAACCCAGCCTTAACCTAAATGTGGCCTTATGATATTTTATTTGGCCCCAGTAAAAAGAAGAAAAATTCCACCACACACCTTACTAGAAACAACCATAGAGGTTAGGGTGCTATAGCAACTAACTTTTGGCATCACATGAAAAATATGGAGAATGTGTCACCGGCACGAGTTCTATAAATGTTGAACTGCTGTAATTTGCTCTTGATATCAAGAGCTTCATTTGAAAATTAAAAGCATCATATTACAGCATTGAAACATTTCAGAACCTTGCAGGGCCCTTTTTATGAGGCTCATGTGATGTGCAATAAAGTTAAGAAAAAAATAACGCATTGCACTGGACCTACACAATACACACTAGTGGGTGCGCATTTATACAGCACAGAATGCACACCTGCTGTGAATGGGTAAGGTGTGCTGGCAACATATTTTCTACATTATACTGGAGCCACACACATGTCTGTAGCAGCACATGGTTTTTGGGCCAGTTCACACCACATGCAGTCCAGTGCGTTTTGTTTTTTCTGCATCAAAAACGTGTAGAAAGTAGGTTTTATGGTTTTCAATGGCATAGTTCACACCAGTGCTTGCAGTTCCAGTGCGTTCCAGTTCCAGAAAAAAAGTAGAACATGATGCATTTTTCCTGCACTGGAACGCTGTAAAAAGCATCAAAAACGCACTGGAACACCCATGTTCTTATTTAAGGTTAAGGGAAAAAAAAGGGGGGGAAAAACGCACTGGACTGCATCAAAAACGCACTGGAACGCATCAAAAACGCACATGCAAAAAAGCATCTGGAGCGCATCCGGACTGCTTTTCTATGGTGTGAACTGACCCTTTATCTCCCTCCTTTATACATCTAAAATGGTGCTTACTTTTTCAGCTGATATTTGACATTGAGTGGTGTGACTAAATTCACCGGACTTGGACCAGGAAGAGAAGGTGCGGGGCTCTGTACTGCTGTGTTGTGTAGTCCGGGTAGCTTGCAACCTGGCACAGTGAGTAAAGGGGGCTAAGCCATTGATCTCCACTGTAAGGGGGCACAGACATTGACCACCTATGTAAGTAGACACACACCGACTGTCAATGTAAAGGGGCACAGACACTGATCATCAATGTAAGGATGACAGACTCTGGCCAACAATCTAAGCGTGCACAGCCTATTGCATTACGGTGTGCACCCCAAAGCTCACACACATGCGTGTGTGTGATAGATAGATCTATCTATGTGTAGCAAGGTCCCAGGCCTTCTTTGGTCTGATGAGAACCTCTCGGGCCAGGGATAGCTGACATCCTGTATATAGTGGGTGCAAAGATGGTGAAAGTCATTGGGCGCCAGACACTTGGATGTAAAAGAGGTTTTATTTCTCTTAACAGTCCTTTTTGTATTTTTTGGGGGGAGAGAGGGTTAGGGCCAGGACACCCTTAGATAGTTGAAAACTCAATAAGCAGACTGAGACTTCAATAGGAGGACAGCCATGCACGGAAAGGCCTCCAGCAAGAAGCCACATCTGCACGTGCAGGAATACTGTCTCCTATGGCAACAGTCTTTAACAGTTCCTAACACAAAGGGTAACAGTTCTTTCAGCTTCACTACAACTTCTCCTTGTAGTTCTTCAGTGCACTGAGCTCCCGGTCTCTCACTAGGCCCACTGATTCACTGTCACTGAATCCCTTGAGCTCCTCCAATCTTCACGGTGGTATCTTCCTCAAGCGTCACCCCGACTTCACTGCTGGGTCCCTAGCTTGGCACTATAGATACCTTTTCAAGCTTGGCCCGCTCAGTCCCTAGCTTGACACACAAGGCTGCTCTGCAAGCGTCACCTCCACTGGCTGGGTCCCTGGCTTGATTCCCACCGATTCTTCACTGTCCCCGTCTGGTGAGAATGCTGCTCCAGAACTTGCTTCAGTTACTCACTGTGGTCCCTGGTAATAAGGCGGATAGTCCCTTACTGGCGACAGCTTCCCCTCTACCTCCGACCACAACAGGTTCTCCGGCCGGCAGAACCGTCAATTTTGGTTGAACTGCAAGCCGCAATCCCAACCCTGCGCTGCTCTCTTGCTTCTGGATAGGCCTAGCAGCCAGATGTGCCCAGGATAGGCCCAATCTCCAGGCAATACGACAGCCGTCCAGGTGGCACAGAACACAGATCACCTAACTCCACCCAAATATATACCCTGTTTCCCCCAAAATAAGACCTAGCGTGATTGTCAGTAATGGCTGCAATATAAGCCCTGCCCCCCAAATAAGCCCTACCCTGTTTCCCTGAAAATAAGCCCTACCCTGAAAATAAGACCTAAAAGGACTTTAACTAGGGCTTATTTGGGGGGGTAGGGCTTATATTGCAGCCATCACCGACAATCACACTAGGTCTTATTTTCGGGGAAACAGGGTAGGTTCTCCCAGCAGGCCAAGGGATTCAAGAAAACCCTTGCCCATTGGCTGAGATACCCCACATACCCATAACCTGACCTCGGGTTGCCCTTGTAATATCTAGTACCACCAAGCATCCGGCCACCTAGTTGTAGAAGAGAAAAGTGCAACAAGGCCAAATATAGGGAGAAATCAAAAGATCTCTATCAATCAACCAGGATAACTACTCCTGGCAAGTAAATTTGTGAGGAGCTCCCTGTCTAAACTACAGGGTGCTACATATATATATATATATATATATATATATATATATATATATATATATATATATATATACATACATACACATACTATATTGTCAAAAGTATTGGGACACCTGCCTTTACACGCACTGAACTTTAATGGCTTTCCAGTCTTGGCCCGTAGGTTTAAATATTGAGTTGGCCCACCGTAGAACAGCTTCAACTCTTCTGGGAAGGCTGTCCACAAGGTTTAGCAGTGTGTCTATGGAAATATTTGATCATTCTTGCAGAAGCGCATTTGTGAGGTCAGGCACTGATGTTGGTTGAAAAGGCCTAGCTTGCAATCTCGGCTCTAATTCATCTCAAAGGTGTTCTATCAGGTTGAGGTCAGCACTCTGTGCAGGCCAGTCCAGTTGTTCCTCCTCAAACCCGCTCATCCATGTCTTTATGGACCTTGCTTTGTGCACTGGACCAAATCATTTGGTGGGGGGGGGGGGGGATTATGGTGTGGGGTTGTTTTTCAGGGGTTGGGCTTTGCCCTTTAGTTCCAGTGAAGGGAACTCTTAAGACGTCAGCATACCGAGACATTTTGGACAATTTGATACTCCAAACTTTGTGGGAACAGTTTGGGGATGGCCCCTTCCTGTGCCAACATGACTGCACACTAGTGCACAAAGCAAGGTCCATAAAGACATGGACTTGTAAGGGTGGTGGAAAATGAACTTCAAGTGCAAAAAATTACATTATAATAGTAACTAAAACATATAAAATTAAATGTAACCATGTAAAAAATAAAAATTCAAAAGTGCTATAATGGTGTAAACCTCCCAACTAAAAAGTTGTTGCACTTAATTTGTATTGTAATTATCTGTAGAGGGGTCCCACCATCCCTGCTAAGTTTTAAAAAAAAATGTTTGTCTTATTATCATTTTGATGTGAAATCACAAATCACTGGAATTATTGCTCTTGAAGTTAATCTGTATGGCAAATATCTATAGGAGGTGTTTCCACCATCCCTGCTGAGTTTTATTTTATACAGTATGTCTTATTTTCACTTTAATGTGTATTATATGTGATGTTACATATCACAGAGACCGGTACTGGGTTAGTATTGAAGTTTATTGAGATTTCCATACATTGGAGAGTTCCACCATTATTGTTAAGTTAGCTTTATTTGTTTTCTTTTTTTAGTTACAAAGCAGGAAAAAAAAAGAAAAATCTGACTATATTGGCCAGATAAGGAGTACATATCCATATAAAAACAATACATTTTATTGTAAATCAATCTAAAATATCATACAGTATGTGTGCATGTCTGTATTTTGTTTGCTCATAAACTGAGTCAACCATCCATGATGATGAAGTAACACACATTACAAACAGTATAGATATGCCAATGTGAATATACTGTATATCTTCGAGTCAGCACAATTCGCTAGAAATAGCTTCATCAGACCTATTGTTACCTTAAATTTTAATTTACCCAATTCCCATTTGTTTAGATATTATCAGCTTTCCCACGCCTTCAATGCCCAGTTTGCACAAACTGATCGAACAGTCTATTTTGGAAATGGTACTTCGGTCTGATTGTTTGGCGAAACCTGCTTCCAGATTGTATTCTCACTTTCTTACAGTTTCTCCCCTGGCGTTAGAGGGCCTTATGGCGAGATGGCTGTGGGACATTCCTGATTTAGACAATGATGACTGGGATGAAGTGTGGGATTCTCGCTTTCGATCTTTGGTATCACCAAGAGACCGTTTGATTCAATTTAAATTGGTGCATAGAGCTTATTTTACACCATACCGACTTCACAAGATGAACCCTATGTGTTCTCCCGACTGTTGGCGGTGTGGTGTGGCTCTAGAAGATTTCACACACATCTTCTGGACCTGTCCTTATATTTTAGGGTTTTGGATGGAGGTGGTAGCTTTGCTAAATTTTATTTTATATGCCCACATGCCAGTCTCTATGTCAGTGTGTTTGTTGGGTTTGGTTAAGGATATTCTTTCTACAGAGGCAGAGCGGACATTCGCTAATATTACTTTGTTTTATGCCAGAAAAGCTATTGCCCTGTATTGGAAGAAACCTTCTCCGCCCACAATAGTATACTGGAAACAACTGGTTATAACAGTTTACTCTTACAAAGAGATACCTATGTGAACAGAGGTTGTCCTCGTAAATATGAAAAAATTTGGGCTAAGTGGTTGGAGGAGCCCTACACGGCATCCCCCAACAATATTAGGTTCTCAACCTTACTAGTGCCGAAACCCCTTGATAAAATTTCCAAGTTGTGGGGACCCTAACAGTAAAATTATTTTCGTAGCGTCGGTTATCGGCACCCAAGGCAAGACAAGTAATTTGCACCCCTAACCCAAGGATATTATGAGTCCCTTCCACTTGAATAATATTAAAACCCCTTATGGTACATTTTAGGATGTGCCACTCTTTCTCTTTGTTCTCCTTTCTTTCCCTTTTATCTCTCTCTATCCTAACTTCTTGTTTTTTTCCTCCACCCCTTTCTCATATTCTTTCTCTCCCTTTTTCTTTGTTCCTTCCCCTCTTTTCCTCTCCCTTCCATATATTCTCTATTTTTATTCCTTCTCTTACTCCTTGGTGGGGGGAATGGGATGAGTGGCAGTGCTGGCGGGAAGTTGGGATGAGTGGCATTGCTGGGGGGATTTCTGATCGGCCAACTTAGGTGCTCTTGATCAAGGTCATCTGCTGATCTGAGAACTGTAGTGGGGACTTTTAATGGCAACTATAATCACAGGTAGTGTTACTCACTGTGTCTCCGGATTCACTGTGTTTCCGACTTTGTGGTGTCTCGTAGCAGTGACACCTATGCCGAAATCAGGAGATAGGGTCTTCTCCAGCCCCTCCCACTTCACATTCCTCACCAGTCAGCTGACCTCTAGTCTCTGCCCCCCCAGCCATGCCATGAACTGAATGGGCGGCTGCAAAGAGGCTGAGTGGGCGGGCACAGGCTCCAGGGACAGCCCTGCTGGGCGGCCGCAAAATGGCTGGGAGAGCGGTGGAACTTCTGAAGCTTCAGGAACAGCCCAGTATTCGGTGACCCCTGGCAAATCATCATTCGACCCCCAGGTTGAGAACCACTGTTCTCGATAGTATTTTGTTTATTATGATGCTAATCTATTTACTAGATAGCAAAATGGTATCGTGATCCGATGAGGATCTCAATGATGAACATATACTTTGACCAACGTGTATTATGTTTTGTATTGTGTACTGTATTCGGTTAGTTTTGTTGAGTTAAAGGAAAAAAACAATAAAGAGACTTAAAAAAAAAAGAAAAGAAATAGCTTCATCAGGATGCATAAAAACAATACAGTAGTTGTCTAAAAAGAAAAATAACATTCAGAGATACATATAAATAACTGTAAAAATAATCATTCTGCATTACATGTACAGTATAATATACAGGGCACACCTCAGCACTAGAGCAACAACAGCATAAAGATGATCCCCTGAGCATACAGAAAGGACAAGAACGTGGTAACCTTGGTACCTACGTAGAACGAACTATAGGATCATTGATGTTCATATGAGGTATGGTACTATAAAAAAAAAAACAAACTCAGATTTGAACAGATGTATTTACTGGGTCTGCCTTATAGCAGGAAGCAAGCTCATCAAGAATAGGGGAGAGGTCAGGATCACCAAAAAAAAGAAAAAGGAATTAAAAAAGGGAAAATACTTAGACTATAAAGGGATACAAAATCACCCTAATATTAATCACTACCAGCAGCCATCAATCTTTTTTCCCTTTATTTTTACCACTTGTTTTTTGAATCATGTAGAAACTTTACCTCAAAAGGTTGAGGTAAAATATTTAGGGAAAAAAGGGAAAATACTTAGACTATAAACGGATACAAAATCACCCTAATATTAATCACTACCAGTAGCCATCAATCTTTTATTTATTTAGTTTTTTTTCCCTTTATTTTTACCACTTGTTTATTGATTTATGTAGAAACTTTACCTCAAAAGGAAAAATCTGTTGCTGTAAGTGCCTAACAATTATTATCTTTTAGATTTCATTAATTTTTTTAGTCAAGTCCATCTAAATCTACTGGTGCAAATAACACTAACCTAAGGTTTTTCCCCTGTGCTCCTCCAGCACTGTGGAGACACCCTAAGACAAGAAATGTGTTATGCTGAATTACCAAGTAAAAATAATGGGAAAAACCCTACAAATAAAACTAATGCAGCCATCACATTTGAGAGTTGGTACACTGCAATATACTACATTTATGTTCTTGGAATTAATACTGCTTTAAAATACAAAAGAACAAGTCCTCATCACAATACTCACCAGTGGTGGCCCATCCATTAGGGGAGCAGGGGCACGACCCCTCTAACCCATGCGCCCGGCCCCTAATGTTTTTTTTTTCAAGCACTTGATTAGAGCCTGAGGCAGAGCACTGCACCCTGAGCCCACCCAGTTGTGTGACATTAGCAAATTAATACTCACTAATGTCTTCCTGCTTCTCCTTGTGTATATACGGTATATATATATATATATATATATATATATACCGTATATACTCGAGTATAAGCCGAGTTTTTCAGCACATTTTTTTGTGCTGAAAGTGCCCCCCTCGACTTATACTCAAGTTGAGCACTTTTCTGCAGCAAAAAATTTCATTTTCTGAACCGAATTTGGGGCCCCGTACGTCGGGGCCACTTGGTGCTAGCAACCCCAAATTTGGTGTGCAAACCCAGTGGAACTAGCACTACAACATATCCAAGGGTTCCTAGCACCAAGTGGACCGGGATACGGGGCCCCAAAGTCGGTTTGGAAAATGTCATTCTCTGCTGCAGAAAAGTGCTTGACATTTTCTGAACCGATTTTGGGGCCCTGTATCTTGGGGCCACTTGGTGCTAGGAACCCCAGCTTTGGATATATTGTGGTGCTAGTTCCACTGGGTTTGCACACTAAATTTGGGGTTACTTGCTAAGCGGCTCCAAGATATGGGGCCCCAATGTCGGTCAACTGTGTCCATCTGCAGCAATGTCATTTCGGGACCCTTTGGGTCCAGAGACCCCAAAGTTTGGCTGCAGCTAGGGGACATCTAGGAACCCTTAACTACCAAGTTTGAAGTTCGGGGGACCTATGGCTGCAAAAGAGCACAGTGAGGCATGCAAATGGGCACAGTGAGGCTGCAAATGGGCATTGATGACCCTCTTTTCCACTTACAGTAGCTGCTCATTTCTCACCCTAGGCTTATACTCGAGTCAATAAGTTTTCCCAGTTTTTTTATTTTTTTTATATTTTTATTTTATTAAAAAAAAAAAAAAAAAAAGGAAAAGGGAAGACGGGGGGGAAATCCCCCCCTTCCTCCCTCTCCCCCCCCCACAGTCCTCAAGAATCCATAATTGTCACGTATCTTTCTGTGTTCCTATACTCATGCCATCTTGCCCACGTCCTAGTATATTTATCTCGTCGGCCTTCCATCAAGTGTCTTGCTTCTTCCATTCCTCTAACCCATTCTACCCTTGTTATCCATTCCTTCATCCTTGGGGTTTCTACATCCTTCCAATGACGCGGGATCAGTGCTTTAGCCACGTTTAAAAGGAATGGGGTTACTGACTTGGTGTATTGGGAAATCTCTCTTTCCGTGTCATGGAACAGGCACGTCCAAGGATTTTTATTAACCTGCTCCCCCGTTATCTGTTGTATTTCGCCCAAAACTTCTCCCCAATATTTCTGGATTTTAGGACATTCCCACCAAAGGTGGGCAAGAGTGCCAACTTTTCCACATCCTCTCCAACAAGTTAGAAGAGTCTCAGCATTGTATTCATGCACCTTCTGGGGCGTCCTATGGCATCTTGCTATCGCTTTATATGCCATTTCATGTGTCCGGGAGTCTTTTGCCATTAAGTAAACCATCTTTAGAATCTTACTTCTGTGTGCTTCACCTTCTAAACCTCCTAATTCCTTTTCCCACTTCTCCAAGAAGGTGGGGTATCCTTTACTAGCTTCCCCCCTTAGAACGCTATATAATTTTGAGATACTTCCTTTCACACACGTTGGGGTGCCTAATAGTTTTTCTATAACCTTTAACTGGTCTTTTCCTCTTAGTGGTTGTGGCAGTGAACGTGTAAAATGCATCTGGGCGTACCTCCACTTATCTAGTGGTTTGTTCCCCCAGGCCTGTGTGATTTCAGTGTAAGTGTACAATCTATTTCCTCTCATCACATCTTGGAGTTGTATTACATCTTTTTTTGCCCATCTCGTGAAATATAGATATTCCTCCTTCCCAGGTAAAAAATAATCCGTGTTTAATAGTGATAATAGCGGTGAGTTAAATTCCCAATGGCAACTCTTACCTACCCTATCCCAGATTCTAAAAGTGTTCCTAGTCAAAAAATTAACTCTATTTCCTAAATCCCTATATTGTGGTGGGTTCCATATTCATTTTTCTATGTCCACCCCACTCAGTGTTACTTCTATGTTCACCCAACTTTTCTCCTGTTTATTGTGTAACCAGTCAATTATCCTTGAAATCACAACCGACTGGTAATATTTTTTAAAGTCCGGTGCGCCTAGCCCTCCCAATTTTTTATCCTTCGTCAAAGTGTCATATGCTACCCTAGGGTGCCTACGTGCCCATATAAATCTCAAAATTAAAGACTGCAGTTTAACAAAAAATATAGGGGGGATCTCTATTGGAACCATTTGAAAGGTGTATATTAACATGGGCAGCACAAACATTTTAATCGCATTTATCCTGCCGATCCATGACAGAGCTTTATATCTCATCCTACCTAGTAGGTCTTTAGTTTTGTTAAGTAGGGGTATATAGTTAGCGGCAAACAAGTCTCCCGGTGAGGATGATATTTTTGTACCTAGATAAACCAGTTCCCTCTCACACCATACAAACGGGAGCCCAGCTTGAAGTGCTCTCTGCTCTCGCTTTGGGATTGTTATATTTAGGAGCTCTGACTTACTCATGTTTATTTTAATGTTTGTCAAGCCCCCATAGCGCTCAAATTCCTTGAGCACCATGGGGATTGTCGTTCTAGGACAAGTAATGAAGCATAGCAAATCGTCAGCAAATGCTGCTATCTTGTATTCCTTCGATCCAACCTTGATTCCCTGAATGTCTTCGTTCCTACGGAAAGCCGCTAGGAGTGGCTCTAGGGATAAGATAAACAAAATTGGGGAGAGAGGGCAACCCTGTCTTGTCCCGTTAAAGAGTTCAAGGGGACAAGACAGGGTCCCATTTACTCTAATCATCGCCTTGGGATGCCTATATAATGAGAGGATCAATCTCATCATCCTCTCTCCTAGTCCTAGATGTTTCAGGGTTTCCGTCATAAATCCCCAATCCACTCTATCGAATGCCTTTTCGGCATCGATTGATAGCAGGGCTGCTGGGATATTGCTCCTAATTGCTTCCTGCATGAGAAGAAATGTTTTCAGGGAATTATCTCTCCCCTCCCTACCCGGGACAAATCCCACCTGGTCGATGTGTACCCATTGTTTTAATCCAATTTTCAGCCTATCTGCGAGTATTCTAGCAAAGATTTTTGTATCTACATTTAGGAGCGAGATTGGTCTATAGCTTCCGGGGGAGGTTGGATCCTTTCCTTCTTTCAGGATAAGGGTAATATACGCTAATAGGGATTCTTCTCGGGACTCTTCGTTCTCCCCGAGGGCATTCAAATAATCACACAATTTGGGTGCAAGTATTTCAGAAAATTTTTTATAGTATGCTGCGGAGTATCCGTCGGGGCCCGGGCTCTTTCCCAGGGCAGTGTTCTTTATCGCCTTTTCTACCTCCTCTTGGGATATGGGAGCATCAAGATGTTCAACCATATCCCTCTCTGCCCTGGGAAGGTCTAGTCCCCGAAGGTACTCCCTTATCCTTTCCTTCTTGTTATCACTCACTCTCTCTCTCCGGCCTACCTTGTAAAGGGCACTGTAATAAGAGTGGAATATTCTAGCAATTTTTGGAGTAGAAAATTCTAGGTTCCCCTCTTCATCTCTTATTTTAGGTATAAAAGTCCTATCCTTTTTTTCCCAAATCCTTCTAGCCATCCACTTTCCTGGTTTATTCCCTTCTCGATACACGTCTCTGTTTATCATGTCAAAAGCACACCTCCTTTCCTTCTCCAGTAACTCATTCAGGTCTCTTCTTTTCTTAATTAGCTCGTGCTTTTCTGGGAGCCCCCTGGGTCTTGTACCCTGTTCTGCTTCCTGAATCTCCCTATATAATCGTGTCAACTTCTCCCCTCTCTCTTTTTTTTTCCTTGTTTCAATAGCAATCCAAATACCTCTTATATAGGTTTTGTGTGCTTCCCAGAGAGTGGACCTGGATATATCCTCTGTATCATTGATCTTGAAGTAACTTTTTAATTCTTGCTCTATTTTCACAACTACATCTGGATCCTGTATGAGGGAGTCGTTAAGTTTCCAGCTTATCCTAGGCCGATCCACACCGGCGATCTCTACTTGGATTTTCACCGGTGCGTGATCGGATAGGGTAATAGCCTTTATTTCTGCTGCCTTCAAAAAAGGGACCAACTGATGTTCTATTAAAATGTAGTCTAGCCTCGAGAATGATTTGTGAACAGGGGAGAAGAAAGTGTAGTCTCGATCTTTTAAGTGGCTTATCCTCCATGCATCTATTAATTGCAGGCGTTTTAACATTTTTTTAAATGTCCCTCCCTGTGTACCCGATCTTAACTCGCCCCTTGATGTGTCCACCTCAGGGTCCATACACAGGTTCAAATCTCCTGCGACTATTAGTTTCCCTTTTTTGAAAGATTCTAGTTTCGTCAAAATTCTCTTTAAGAAGTTCTCCAGGTTTCTATTAGGGGCATAGATGTTCACCAATGTAATCCACGTCTCAAACATTTTCCCTTTCACAAACAAGAACCTGCCCCTAGGATCGGCCAGTCGCTCCTCTTCTTCAAACGTTATTGTTCTATCGAACCCTATAGCTACTCCCCCTGAATGTACTGAGCTAGCGTCTCCATAGAGCCACTTTGGGAACAAATATGATGTTAGTCCCCTACTTGAGTGCGTTACATAGGTCTCTTGCAGAAACACCACGTTTGCGCCCAGGAGCTGCAGCTCCTGATTGATTTTATACCTTTTTTTTTCTGTATTCAGCCCCCTCACGTTGTAGGTAACAAAATTGATTACTCCCATTTTTTATTACTGGAAGGAGCGTTCGGCCAATACCATGCGGCATAGCAGGAGAGAGAGAGAGGAAGGAAAAAAAAAAAAAAAGGGGGTGCACACCCACCCACCCCCCCTCCCTCCACCCCCACCTCCCCCTCCTCCCTCCCCCCCCTCACCCCCCATCTGGAACAGATCGCCTATTCCCGGCGGGGCAAACTCCTCTGTTCAAAATATGGGTCAGGTGGCCACCCTCAATCAGATGCCACCCTGCACCCATATTCCCCATAGGGCTCATGTCGTGAGGATTTTCCGTATCGCCCCAGCACCCTCCCCCCTCCCCGCTCATGTCGGCACTACCCTTCTTCCCTTAACTATACCTCTTGGGTACTAGCTTACATTAACCGTTGTGCCCCTACCCTCCCTCCGCCATACTATATCTCGCGCTGGGGTTACAGTCTCCTCCGTGCCCCAGCCAGGGATACGTGGAGGGCCAATGTCTAGCTTGCAACAAAAGTCCTCGAGGTCTTCTGGGAATCTAAGCACTGCCGTTCGTCCATTCCTTTTTCCAATTAAGCAAGCCGGGAACCCCCATTGATATGATATTTCTGTCGTTTTCAGTATGCCTGTCAGCGGCTTCAGCAGCCTCCTTCTTGTGAGAGTCTCTGCAGATAAGTCTGAGTAAACCTGTATCTCTGCCCCTTCAAAGCTTAGGCCTGGTTGATTTTGCAGTTTTCCCAAAATTTTAACTTTTTCATCCTCATAGTGGAATTTCACTATCACATCTCTTGGGTTCTCTGATGTATTTCTGGGGTATTGTGCAACCCTATGGGCTCTATCTACTTTCAGGGGGGCCGTTACCTCTCTATCCAGCAATGGGTTTAGCAGTTGCTGTAGTACCGGCACCAGCTCTTCCTTCCCGGATTTCTCTGGGAGACCCTTGATTCGCAAGTTTTTGCATCGGCTGCGGTTCTCCTGATCTTCTAATTTATAGAGAAGACTTCTATTTGCTCTTTGCAGATCTCTTATTTGCGTACTCATACCATCTAGCCTCCGCTTATGTTCTTCCAGTCTGTCCTCCGTCTCCTCCACCCTTTTCAATATATGCCCGATGTCTACCCTTACAGTCGCAATCTCTTTTTTAAGGGAGGTCTCCAGTTTCAATAGCAATTCAGCAAGCATTTCTTTAATCTGTGGGACCTCCTCCTGTGTGAGCTGCAGTGGTGGTTTGTTCCCCCCTGTGGTATCTTCCTCCTCAGTTCTCCCATAGGGGCCTTCCTGTATCTCAGAACCGTACATCTGCTGGCATCCTCTGGTCCTTGCTCTTACGTGTTTACTTCTATTCTCTTCTGATGCCCCTTTCTGTTTGTTTATTCCTGAACGTGAGGGTACTCCCAATCTGGGGCTCCCTTGAGGTTCTTCCAACATGCTAGCTTCAGTTGACATGTATCGCTGAATCCCCCCTGGGCTTGGTGCGGTTACAGTTCCTTTACTACCTTTAGTTGCCTTCCTCCTCATCTCCACGGGCCTCGGAATACTCCACCCTGCCCTGAAAGATTAGTGCGAGCCCAGGTGTAAGAGCTAGTGATTGTACACAGGTTACTCCTTGGCGGAGTCGGGAGCCAACTCCCTCAGTTCCCTCTCTTAGCCCTCCTATACAAGTGGGCAAGTCACTTGCATCCGCTCACACATAGGCTCTTGTATTGATTCCACAGGGGATCCCCCAGGTCCACTTGGGTCTATGGGGGGTCCTGCGTAGAAGCTTTGTCCGCCACCAACCCTGCACGTCAGGTCTGGGCGGGGATGTTCACCTCCCAGGAATACCGCAGGACCACTATCTGGCCCCTTTTATACCCTGTTTGTCGGAGAGATAAATAAAGTTTAACCGCCAGACCCAGGCTTAGGATGTGCGTTTCTTCTTGAGCTGATCTTGCCCCTGCCTCTCTACCCTTCTGTCCCTATGCCAAATGTTCACTTATATGGTCCAAGTAGCCCCGGGTAGCCGGTACCTCTGCCAAGTACTTAGGGCCTCTTAGCCTTTGGACGTCAAAGGGGTCAGAGAGGGTCCCCACGTTAAAAGAAGAAAGAGAGAGCGAAAACAACAGGACCGTCTGCTCAGATCAACTGCGGTCTACTACATGCATCTCAGAGGGTTAATACTGTTGCAGAGATTGTCATTTAAAGTTGAGGTTTTTATTTTCCACTCAAACTATTCTTCTAGACACGAAGCCAAGTCAGTTCTCCTTGAGATTTATATATGTGACTTAGTCTGCTTCTGCTTCCCTCTACTTCAGTTTCTCCTCTACCTTAAAAAGTCGCAGAGAACCAAGGGGGGTGGATATAGATAAACACAGGTGCTCACACTGAGTAAATAGGTAAGCAGTTCATCTGCCGAGGGCATCTGTATACAGGCAAGTGCACCTCAAACACATCTCATCTATTCAGTATTGTTCTGGAGATTATTCCTTCAGCCTTTAATATATATCATAAATCCAGGTATCTCAGCAGTGTATAGCAGGGTTAATTTTCCAGGGAGTGTATATAGAGAATAAAGTTTAAGTTCTTACCCTGTTTTCCAGCTGCTTTCATAGACACTTCAAAAGAGGAGCCGGGGGGACACAAGAGGGGATATCAGCATATGCAGAGCTCTCATCATCTCTCACCTCTCCCTGCTCCTATTCCAGTGTATCCCCGTGCTGGCTCACCCCCCTCCAGCTGCAGCGTTACCTTATTATTATTGAGCCGACCTGTGCCTCCAGGGCCATTCCCGGTTTCTTCCCTGTCCGTTGCTTCGGAGCTCCAAGCTCCAGATATAAGTGTCGGCGACGGTGTTGTGGTTTTATCCCAGCGGCAGCCAGGGACGAGCGGCTACCCCTCTCTATCACGCTCTGGGCCGCGCCGGTAACATCTCACTGTGCCGGCGTCTTTGCGGCTTCCCAGCCTCCTCCTCTCTGTTTGAGCGGATATGCGGGGGGAGCAGTGGCGCCAGGCCCCCTACGGAGCGCTCTTACGTAGCGACGCTCTGCCCCATCCCCCAAGTTTTCCCAGTTTTTTGTGGTAAAATTAGGTGCCTCGGCTTATATTCAGGTCGACTTATACTCGAGTATATATGGTATATATATATATATATATATATATATATACCGTATATATATATATATATATATATATATATATATATATATATATATATATATATACACACACACAGCACAAAGAAGTACTGAATATATAGGCAACCAGCCCAGGAGTCTGCAGACTGAACTCCCTCTCATTACTTTCAATAAGATAAAGCATGCTGTAGTAATAATGTAAGGCTGTCCGCTCTAGGATAGTAGAAGGCAGCCACCACACACTATATATAGATATGCATGGCCCCCATATGGCCAGTTCCCACCAGACCTACCCAAGCTGCTTGCAATTTTAGTGGCTATTGTCTCTCGAATAAAACACTTTCAGGTATATTTGAAGATAAAGCCTGCCTTGTGTGTCCATCTTCTATTGCAGACTAGCCAAACTGTTTCCCCACTCTCCAGTCACTGAACAATATTAGGGGCTATTGTCTTTAAGATTATACACTCAAATTTTTATTGCAAGATAAAACCTGCCTCATTCCACCTTTTTTTTATTGTAGGCTAGCTAAGCTAAGCTGCTTGCATACTGCCCATACTGCCCAGCCACTGAACAATATTTGTTGTAATTGTCTCACAGATAATACACTCTAATTTTTTATTGCAAGAAAGAAACTGCCTTAATGATCCCTTTTTTATTGTGGCCTAACCAAACTGCCTACATGCTATCCAGCCACTAAACACTATTTGTGGCTATTGTCTCTCAAAAAATACACTCTAATTTGTATTGCATTATAAAACCTGTCTTGTGCTTTCCATATTTGCTGCCTATTTAAGTGACTGTACACTGTCCTGATGCTAGCCAAATTCTAGCAAACACATACTGGAGTCTATAGTTTGAATATTTTAGGAAAAACTAGGGAAACAGTGTTCATGGAATGTGGGGTTGTGGTTTTACTGTGTTTTTGTGCACTCTGTGTTGTGGAGAATAGGATAGTGGGTGGGTTTTAGTAGTAAGAACACAGGGCTGATACCACTTAGTTAAAAATAGGTTTTGCTGCGTGATGCCCCCAGAGTGTGTCTGCCAACTTTGTCCTACTGGTTAAATCTGATGTATAGGCAGAAGACAGTAGCAAAGTCAATAGGCAAAAGCTTAATCTGATAAGAACTGTGCTAACATTTCAAACTCTGCAATGTTACTTTCTATAAGACCTCTATTAATGGGCTGTCCTGCTGTGTTCTTGTACTGTTGCCATAGACTACAAGACCTTACTGGTACCAAAGTGTATTCTAGTTCTGCTGTACCTGAATCTGGCATTCCATTTTCCCCGCACTGCTTTTACTAAGCCATATAAAAAGTTGACCAACCTCCAGCCTAATTCAGAGTTCAGTTACATATTTATTATAAATGGACAGACAGTGAATGTACCATGACCTTGTGATTGCCAAAGTATTACATTACTTGTTTGTGTACACTTACTACATTAGGCCATTCCCCAGGTTACCTTTGTGTCTAGTCGATATAGTTAATAAATTACTTTGGGATCAATAATTCATGTAAGTGATCTCACATCAGAGGCGTAACTAGAAACTTCAGGGCCCCGGTGCAAGAAATCATGATGCCCCCCCCCCCCCCTCCACTGTACAACAAAGTAAAACATTTCTGTTTATGATTTCAACTTTAAGGGGGGATGTAACGGTAGTACTTGAGGGGGGGTGGCAGCGGTGGTACTTGAGGGGGTGGCAACAGTGGTACTTGAGGGAGGGTGGCTGCGGTGGTACTTGAGGGGGGGTGGCAGTGGTGGTACTTGAGGGGGGTGGCTGCGGTGGTACTTTAGGAGGGGTGACTGCAGTGGTACTTGAGGGGGTGGCTGTGGTGGGTTCTTGAGGGGGGGTGGCAGCAGTGGTACTTGAGGGGGGTGGCAGCGGTGGTACTTGAGGGGGGTGGCTGCGGTGGTACTGGAGGGGGGGTGGTAGCGGTTGTACTGGAGGGGGGGGTGGTAGCGGTTGTACTGGAGGGGGGGTGGTAGGCGTTGTACTGGAGGGGGAGTGGTGGTGGTTGTACTGGAGGGGGAGTGGTGGCGGTGGTACTGGAGGGGGGGTGGTAGTGATTGTACTGGAGGGGGAGTGGTGGCAGTGGTACTAGAGGGGTGGTGGTGACAGTGGTACTCGAGGGGGGGTGGCAGCAGTGGCAATGGTGGTGCCATCCTCTCCCACCACCACCTCTGCCTCTTATGCCGCGTACACACGGTCGGACTTTTCGTCTACAAAAGTCCAACGGACGCCGACGGACTAAAGCTGGCTGGTAATCCGATCGTGTGTGGGCTTCTCCGGACTTTCAGCAGACTTTTTCAGCCTCAAATCCGACGGACTTTAGATTTGAAACATGCTTCAAATCTTTACGTCGTAACTACGACGGACCCCGAAATCCGCTCGTCTGTGTGCTAGTCCGACGGACAAAAACCCATGCTAGGGCAGCTATTGGCTACTGGCTATGAACTTCCTTATTTTAGTCCGGTGTACGTCATCACGTACGAATCCGTCGGACTTTTGTGTGGTCGTGTGTAGGCAAGGCCGTTCGTTAGAAAGTCTGCTGCAAGTCCGCCGAAAGTCCGCCGGAAGTCTGTCGGACAGGCTGTCGGACTTTTGTAGACGAAAAGTCCGACCGTGTGTACGCGGCATAACTGTTCCCACACCCCCACCACTGATCTCATACCTATTCCCCCCCCCCATCATCACCTCTGTTGTAGTGGTGATGGATGGGGCGGGGGAATAGGGATGAGATCAGTGGTGGTGGTGGGGGGATGGGATCAGTAAGAGGCAGAGATGGTGGAGGTTGGGATTGGTTGCAGTGCAAAATGTCACTTGATTTACTGCCAATCAATCGATTCCCCCCCCTCAGAAATGATCCTTCACCATGCCTCCTCCAGGAATGCCTTGCCTGATGGGTAGACGGACCGTAGACGGGACAGCAGGTACTCCACGCAGTCGCAGAGGGGAGAGCTCTTCCCCCTTACTCACTCAATTGGTCTGCTGACTTTATTTTGTCCGCCTCGCCTCCCTACATTCTCTCTGTCTCTGGATAGGTGGGGACTGGGCAGTCCACACACACAGTCTGTCTCAACGCTGTGCTACCTCTGCCTTCTCTCTCTCCCCTCAGTGGGCGAAAGCCCCCCTGCCCGCGGCATGGACCGACACATGACAAATGGACACCGACAAACACTCACACACTGGACAGTCAGGTGGGCCCCTCATGCGGCAGGCAGGCCCCCCACAGTCACACTGACGAAAGGGCGGTCGGCAGGCCCCCCTGAAGTGGCAGAGATCTACAGGGCCCAGCCGCAAGTGTGACTGTTGCGACCCTGATAATTCCGCCACTGTCTAAATGCCAACCTGTAGGGTCCAATTCACCCCTGCTTCTGGAAGTCTCTGGATATCCCTTTTCAGGTTTACTCGTCCCATCATCCACAGACTAATGGATAAAACACTCTTTGGAAAAATATCTTCATTCCCTAGTGTCTGCCCCTCAAGATGGTTTGATCACCCATGGGCAGAATGTGCTTAAGATAACAATCCTAATGATAGCACCAAGCAGTCCCTTTTCTTCTTTGTCTATGGCAAGCATTAGCTTCTTGCTTTACCATTACTTAGCTCAACAGAGTTTGCTGCACTCTGTCCTATGCAGAAAGACTTCAACCATATTTGGCCCCAGTCTCTGGACTGACAACAGCAGTCTGCCCTCAGATGCATGACATTTTTGGATCGGCACCACTTCTCCAACCCAGAGATAAAGTTTGACTTGCTGATAAAAATATTTCTCTCGAAGTTCCTTCCATAAAGTTTATATTGGGGCTTTTGTGATCACTGCAAAGATTAATCCAATCTGCTCCAAAATTTGTCTGCCTCCACATCATAGGTTATCAAATTCTTTCCATGTTTCATTGGTCACACCTCTGGTCCTGAAGAGATTCTCTAATACCCCTTTCACACTGGGGCGCTTTGCAGGCGCTACAGCGCTAAAAATAGCGATTGCAAAGCACCCTAAAAGTGCTGCTGCTTTGTCTCTAATGTGAAAGCCCCAAGTGCTTTCACACTGGAACGGTGCACTAGAAGGACGGAGAAAAAAGTCCTGCTAGCAGCATCTTTGGAGCGGTGAAGGAGCGGTGTGTATACCGCTCCTTCACTGCACCTGCTCATTGAAATCAATGGGGCACCGCAGCTATACCGCCGGCAAAGCGACTCTGTAGAGGCGCTTTGTGGTGGTTTCTAACCCTTTCTCTGCCGCTAGCGGGGGGGGGGGTAAAGCCTCCCCACCAGCGGCCGAATACCTCCGCTAAAATGAAGGTAACGTGCCACTAAAAATAGCAGCGCTTTACCGCCGACTCACCTCCCACCCCAGTGTGAAAGGGGCCTTATCCTTCATTTTTAGCAACTCCCTCAGTAAATCCATCTCAATAACAAGGTTCACCAAATCCCAGACTCCAAGATTACTTGTGTAAAACTTCAGTACCTGCTTGACTGGAAGGGCTTCTGTCCCAAAGTAAAAAACCAGACTCAGAGGCATAAATAGGACCTTCGGGGCCCCAGTGCAAGAAACCATAAAGAGCCCCCCTGACCCCCAGGCGGGGCCCCACTTATGGTGGTGGAACGCCTGGGCCCAGGCGCTAAATGTGACAGAACACACTTCCCCTGATCAGCGCTACTGTCAAAAGGAGATAGCTCTCCTGACTGCCACAGTTTTAAAGTGAAAAAGGCCTCATGGCTTGGTGTTCAAGCAACACGCTGGAAGTACTTAGGCGTGCTCCCTGGGACATCAGTACATTCATGACATATGTGCACCCCTATGCTACCTGTGACTCCCATGCACTTCAGAGCATCCTCAGTCATCTAGTGATCCCAGTACACCCATGACACCAATGGCGGAATTATCAGGGTCGCAACAGTCACACTTGTGGCTGGGCCCTGTAGCTCTCCACCACTTCAGGGGGGCTCGCCAACCACCCGTTCGTCAGTGTGACTGTGAGGGGCCCGCCCGCCGCGTAAGGGGCCCACCTGACTGTCCAGTGTGTGAGTGTGTGTCTGTGTCCATTTGTCATGTGTCGGTCCATGCCGCGGGTAGGGGGGCTTTTTCCCGCTGAAGGGAGAGAGAGAAGGCAGAGGCAGCACAGCGCTGAGACAGACTGTGTTTGTGGACCGCCCTGCCCCCGCCTATCCAGAGAGAATGTAGTGAGGCGGGGCAGACACTGAAAAATAAAGTCAGCAGACCAAGTGAGTGAAGACGGGGGAGGAGCTCTCTCCTCTGTGACTGCGTGGAGTACCTGCTGTCCCGTTTACGGTCCTTCCACCCATGGGGCAAGGCATTCCTGGAGGAGGCACGGTGAAGGATCATTTTTGAAGGGGGAAATCGATTGATTGGCGGTAAGTCAAGTGACATTTTGCACTGCAATCGATCCCAACCTCCACCATCTCTGCCTCTTACTGATCCCATCCCACCACCACCACTGATCTCATCCCTATCCCCCCACCCCATCCATCACCACTACAACAGAGGTGATGATGGGGGGGAATAGGGATGAGATCAGTGGTGGGGGTGTGGGATCAGTAAGAGGCAGGAAGGTGGTGGGAGAGGATGGCACCACCACTGCTGCCACCCCCCTCGAGTACCACCGTCACCACCCCCCCTCCAGTAGCACCGCCGCCAACCCCCTCCAGTACCACCGCCACCACCCCCCCTCCAGTACAACCGCCACCACCACCCCCTCCAGTGCAGCCGCTATCACCCCCCTCCAGTACAACCGCTACCACCCCCCTCCAGTACAACCGCCACCCCCCCTCCAGTACAACCGCTATCACCCCCCTCCAGTACAACCGCTACCACCCCCCTCCAGTACAACCACTATCACCCACCTCCAGTACGACCGCTACCACCCCCCTCCAGTACCACTGCCACCACCCCCCCTCCAGTACAACCGCCACCACCTCCCCTGCAGTACCACCGCCACCCCCCCTCCAGTACAACTGCTGCCACCCCCCTCCAGTACCATCGCTGCCACCCCCCCTCAAGTACCACCGCTGCCACCCCCCTAAAGTACCACCGTTACAACCCCCCTTAAAGTTGAAATCAGAAACAGAAATTTTTTACTTTGTTGTACAGTGGAAAAAAATATAGTATCAAAATCATGCTCATCGGGGGGGGGGGAACCTTCATGATTTCTTGCACCGGGGCCCTGAGCTTTCTAGTTACACCTCTGAATGACCCTCCAGTACAACCGCTGCCACCCCCCCTCCAGTACCACCGCAGCCACCCCCCACAAGTACCACCGCTCCCATCCCCCCTCAAGTACCACCTCTGCCACCCCCTTCAATTACCACCGCTGCCACCCCCCTCAAGTACCACTGTTACAACCCGCCTTAAAGTTGAAATCAGAAACAGAAATTTTTACTTTGTTGTACAGTGGAAAAATATAGTATCAAAATCATGCTAATCGGGGGGGGCCTTCATGATTTCTTGCACCCGGGCCCTGAGGTTTCTAGTTGCGCCTCTGCATGACACTGTCTTAAAATACTGTGATAATGTGTAAATAACCTTATATCAGATATTTATTCCTGCTGCTGATGTATAAAAGAAATACATGGCCAATAACAATACAGGCAAAAGTCACTTTTATTACCTACAGTATCTCACAAAAGTGAGTACACCCCTCACATTTTTGTAAATATTTTATTATATCTTTTCATGTGACAACACTGAAGAAATGACACTTTGCTACAATGTAAAGTAGTGAGTGTACAGCTTGTATAACAGTGTAAATTTCCTGTCCCCTCATTGATATCTAAACCGCTGGCAACAAAATATATATAAATATAATATAAATATGTATATATATTATATATATAAATATTTACATATATAGATATATACATATATATATACATATACACAGTATCTCACAAAAGTGAGTACACCCCTCACATTTTCGTAAATATTTTATTATATCTTTTCATGTGACAACCCATTAATGTCTAAACTGCTGGCAACAAAAGTGAGTACACCCTAAGTGAAAAATGTCCAAATTGGGCCCAATTAGCCATTTTCTCTCCCCGGTGTCATGTGACTCGTTAGTGTTACAAGGTCTCAGGTGTGAATGGGGAGCAGGTGTGTTAAATTTGGTGTTATCGCTCTCACTCTCTCATACTGGTCACTGGAAGTTCAACATGACACCTCATGCCAAAGACCTCTCTGAGGATCTGCAAAAAAGAATTGTTGCTCTACATAAAGATGGCCTTGGCTATAAGAAGATTGCCAAGACCCTGAAACTGAGCTGTAGCACGGTGGCCAAGACCATACAGTGGTTTAACAGGACAGGTTCCACTCAGAACAGGCCTCGCCATTGTTGACCAAAGGAGTTGAGTGCACGTGCTCAGAATCATATATAAAGGTTGCCTTTGGGAAATAGACGTATGAGTGCTGCCAGCATTGCTGCAGAGGTTCAAGGGGTGGGGGGTCAGCCTGTCAGTGCTCAAACAATACGCCGCGCACTGCATCAAATTGGTCTGCATGGCTGTCGTCTCAGAAGAAAGCCTCTTCTAAAGATGATGCACAAGAAAGACTGCAGTTTGCTGAAGACAAGCAGACTAAGGACATGGATTACTGGAACCATGTCCTGTGGTCTGATGAGACCAAGATAAACTTATTTGGGTCATATGGTGTCAAGCGTGTGTGGCGGCAACCAGGTGAGGAGTACAAAGACAAGTGTGTCTTGCCTACAGTCAAGCATGGTGGTGGGAGTGTCATGGTCTGGGGCTGCACAAGTGCTTCTGGCACCGGGGAGCTACAGTCCATTGAGGGAACCAGGAATGCCAACATGCACTGTGACATACTGAAGCAGAGCATGATCCTCTCCCCTTGGAGACTGGGCTGCAGGGCAGTATTCCAACATAATAACGACCCCAAACATGCCTCCAAGATGACCACTGCCTTGCTGAAGAAGCTAAGGGTAAAGGTGATGGACTGGCCAAGCATGTCTCCAGACCTAAACCCTATTGAGCATCTGTGGTGCATCCTCAAACAGAAGGTGGAGGAGCGCAAGGTCTCTAACATCCACCAGCTCCGTGATGTCATCATGGAGGAGTGAAAGAGGACTCCAGTGGAAATCTGTGAAGCTCTGGTGAACTCCATGTCCAAGAAGGTTAAGACAGTGCTGTAAAATAATGGTGGCCACACAAAATATTGACACTTTGGGCCCAATTTGGACATTTTCACTTAGGGGTGTACTCACTTTTGTTGCCAGCGGTTTAGACATTAATGGCTGTGAGTTATTTTGAGGGGACAGCAAATTTACACTGTTATACAAGCTGTACACTCACCCCTTTACATTGTAGCAAAGTATAATTTCTTCAGTGTTGTCACATGAAAAGATATAATAAAATATTTACAAAAAATGTGAGGAGTGTACTCACCTTTGTGAGATACTGTATAGGAACATTCCTGTTGTGCTTAATGGCAAAAGTGCCCACAAAGATGGCAAAAAAAGAATTTAAACAACTGTACTATCAGGCTGCAACGTAACAAAATTGAAAAAAATGAAGGGGGTCTGAATACTTTATGAATGCACTATATTTGAAGCTAATAATGCATAGTTTTAGAGGGTTTTTTTGGGTTTGTGATAGATGAATATATTCCCTGTGATCTTTGTAGACAATCTGGAACCTCAGTGTGTAAATACGTCTTCCTCCCTGCTCATTTGTAGTTGTAGAATCTGTAAGGTTATTTAATGGTTTGGAGGGTGACAGCTGATTAACTTTATCTACACTACAAGCCAACTCATTGGCAGCTAGGCGATCGAGAATTACAACAAAGTAGTTTACTGGAAGATCATTATTTTCTTTTGCTTAATCCGTAAAGCTAAAAAATTGCTGAGGGTTTATTACAACTTACAATGACTTTGGGACATATGGCAATAAAAACATGACAAACCCTTCCCGTCTCTTTTCAAAACCAGAAAAATAAATAGTCCTCTCCTAGAGAGTATCCAAGGCCAACATGGTGTTTTTTCAAAGGACTTGAACGTTTCGCAAAGAAAGGTAGATGAAAACTTACCTGCCATTGGCGGTTTTGATGACTCATGTTTAATGATTTTTTAATGGTCAGTGTTGGTGTTTTTGTTAACAAATTAAGAGTCACACCTTTCAAAAATAATCTATTCATTATGTGAGATCATCTTCATGTATTATTGATTGTTAAAATATTGTATTACCTACATTGACAAGGCACAAAGGTAACCCGGGTAATGGCTTAATGTATATAGTAAATGTATACAAGCCAGTAATGTAATACTCAGGCAAACACAAGGTCATGTTACACTCACTATGAGCAATGTGACTGTTTAATGTAAATTAGGTGTGTCCGTTGATAATAAATCACATGTAAGTGAACTTTAAAATAAGGCTGAAGGTAGGCCAACTTTTTTATATTGCGGTGTTAAGGCAGTACAGAGAAAAAGGAGTGCTAGGTATAGAAGATAGGGAATATACTTATCAGTAAGGTCTTAAAGAAGTCTATGGCAACAGTACAAGAACACAGAAGGACAGCTTGTTAATAGATGCTAACATTCCCCAGCACAAAAGATTGCTACTGGAAAGTAACATGGGACTTTTTTTTCCATGTTGGCACATTTCTTACCAAATTAAAGTGGTATTAAGCCCAAAAGCAAACATTTATTATATTGCAGCTTACCAGTTCTTAGACGTGATGGCTGCATTAGCTTTCTTTCACCGGTTCGGGTTGTAAGGAAGAGGCCCTTGTCCCCATCAACATGAGGACAAGGTGCTTTGGGGTGGGGGGCAGAGCCCTCCTGCCCCAAAGCACCCCCCTATGTTGATTGTATGTGGCCTGGTATGGTTGAGAGGGGGCGCTTGCTCATCTCCCCCCCTTTATGGCCTATCGGGCTGCATGCTTGGAAAAGGGAAAGGGTCTGGTATGGATTTGGGGGGACCCCACGCTTTTTTTGCACAATTTTTTATTGTTGCCAATGGTTTTTTTTTTTTTTTTTCAGCTGTTGACGGGGAACCCCACTGACAGCTGATGAGTCATCCATTGGTAAGGACGTGACGGCCAGCTTCCCTGCCCGCTCCTTAACAGCCTGCTAATGTTAAAGTCTCCAGTGGCCGCCAGCTCCAAAAATTTGCATCTGAACTGCATCTAATTCGCACCTGAAAGCTGCTTTGTTGTGACCACAAAGAGTCTACAACCAATGGGAAATCATGCGCAATGCATTCTATGCTGCTCCAGGCTGGGCATAAATCAGCAGCAAAGAGGAATTGCTGGCATTGTATATGTAGCGCCACCCCCCTGAGGGCCACGGGAAGATGACTGACACCTCTGACACCCTGGGTTCGGACATATTGCAAAGTGATTATGCAATTACACAGACACCTTACTGTAGCAAAGTAAGCAAGTATTTTACTTAAAATTCTTGACGCAAATAAGAACAAGAATGATTTAGGCAGATATCTTTCAGTGTTAAACCTATGACCGCAGGCATAAAAGAGAAGATAATGATCTTTTCTGCCAGACTGCTCCCTTTAAATCCTGATGCCATGGGCCCAACATGTTTGTGGCACAATTATAGAACAATTTACAAGAAATGCAATAATTATTCTCTGAGTAGAGTTCCCCTTAATGTGTGCAGATATTGAGAGGAACGTGGAGTCCTTGTGATGTAGATGTTCAGTGTCTTCAGCTAGCTCAACAAGGGCCCGGAAGGTTTGCTGTGCAATAGCAACCAGAAAAAAAGAAAATAGCATGTGCAAAGTGTTTCCTTTTTGAGGCTTTAATGTAAAGAGATGGGATATGATGGGATAAAGGTGCCTGCATGCAGTGTCTTTGTGTGGCGTAAACAGGGTGGGCTTCTGCCTGCTCACCAATCCTGATGATATCAAGGTTTAAGGGTGTCACGGAAAAGGCTCTTGAAGAATATGAAACCAGTGAAGGGTGCCTGGGCATGCACCTATTGATGCTGAGATTCTGCTGTAACTGTACCAGCGATGATAAGCGTGACCCCCCCAACAGTCATTCAGCTGACAGGGATCTGGCAATGGTGGATCGGCTCGCTCACTTGCCGCGGCGCCTGCTTACATTCCCCAGAGCAGCTGGGTCCCGGCTCTCAGCTGAAGGCCATGGTCCCAAGAGAGCAACTCTTCCCCAGACCAGGCTCTTTATGTCCTCACCCAGCATTCTTCTCTCACTCAGTCAGCTGGAATTTGTAGTATGCAGCAGTCTGGCTCCATTGCAAATCCCGGCTCCTCAGACCACATATCCCATGATCCCCTGCTCTCAGCTGTGGTCTCTGCTTGCTCTGTATTCAGTCGATGATGACACAGTGTTTAGGCTGAAAACTAGAGGGAAACAGGCTCACTGCAGCTGGTGTTACAGAATGTCCCACGATAACACAGGAAAAATTAGCCACCACCTGATTACATCTACAAACAATGCTACAGTGGGCTTGATTGTGCAATACATAATTTGCATTTCATATTAACAAAACACTGCTCCAGTAAAGCAACCAATCACACAATGAATTGTCTATGAACTCTACTCTGATGGGACCACAAAGAGCATATGCACAAGGGGAAATCATTTGCAATGCATTCCACACTGCTCCAGGTTGGGCATATAAATGAGCAGCAAAGGAGAATTACTGGCACTGTATACAAACAATGCTCAAGTGGACTTCAATACATAACACATCTTTTGCATTTTATATAATCGCTCCAGTAAAGGAGTGAATCACTACGTGGGTTGCATACGGATGCTGCTCTGTTGGGACCACAAAGAGCCTGTAATCAATGGGAAGTTTGTAACCACATTCTACACTGCTCCAAGTTGGGCATAAATGAGCAGTGAATAGGGAATTACCAGCCTTGTATGCAAACAAACCTACAGTGGTCTTTGGGAGGGGGTGCTATCTAAATGCTACTCCAGTAAATGGGACATAAGTAATCCTAGTGGGCCTTGGGAAAGCCAATAGGTATTTTTTATATAAGTGTTTTCTATCAATTCTACTGCCGTGTTGAATAAGAGACTTCTAAATAAATTTTCTTTTATGGAAATATTGATACTGCTAAGGTTTAACAGCATAAGTGATTCTCATTTCAGTAGATGATAACATTTCTTGAAATGTGCTATCTTTTAAACTGTCTTAGAGGGGCTTAAACAGTTCAACTATTGTACTTGTGATGAACACTGCATAATACATTTATAGTAGTCAAAATTATTGAAATGTGCTAATAACTGCTATAGCTGGACATTAATAAATAGTTTGCATTGAAAACATTTTTCTATATTTTAAATTAGGAAAGTTTAATGTGTGGGAATGGCATGTGTCATACCTTTTTCCCTTATTGGATAAGGCATCCTGACCCAGTACCTTAAGTCTGTTTGTTGTTGCATGTGCGGATGTCTCTCTCACCCCCTGCGAGGAAGTCTATTGCAGCCAGGATCGGTGTGGACTTAACCATAGAGGTCCCATACAGTGGATGTAAAAAGTCTACACACCCCTGTTAAAATGTCAGGTTTCTGCGATTTCAAAAATGAGACAAAGATAAATCATTCCAGAAATTTTTCACCTTTAATGTGACCTATAAACTGTACAACTCTCAATTGAAAAACAAACTAAATAATGTGGTTTCTTAAGTGTGCACATCCTCTTATAATTAGGGATGTAGCTGTGTTCAGAATTAAGCAATGACATTCAAACTCTTGTTAAATAGGAGCCTGCACACACCTGTCATCATTTAAAGTGTCTCTGATCAACCCCAAATAAAGTTCAGCTGTTCAGCTGTTCTAGTAGGACTTTCCTGACATTTTCTTAGCTGCATCCTACAGCAAAAGCTATGATTCGCAGAGAGCTTCCAAAGCATCAGAGGGATCTCATTGTTAAAAGGTATCAGTCAGCAAAAGGGAACAAAAGAATTTCCAAGGCATTAGATATACCATGGAACGCAGTGAAGACAGTCATCATCAATTGGAGAAAATATGGCACAACAGTGACATTACCAAGAACTGGACGTCCCTCCAAAATTGATGAAAAGACGAGAAGAAAACTGGTCAGGGAGGCTGCCAAGAGGCCTACAGCAACATTAAACAAGCTGCAGGAATACCTGGCAAGTACTGGCGATGTGACAACAATCTCCCATATTCTTCATATGTCTGGCCTATGGGGTAGAGTGGCAAGACGGAAGCCTTTTCTTACCAAGAAAAACATCCAAGCCAGACTAAATTTTGCAAAAACACAGTCTCCAAAAAGCATGTGGAAAAATGTGTTATGGTCTGATGAAACCAAGGTTGAAATTTTTGGCCTTAATTCCAAAAGATATGTTTGGCCCAAAAACAACATTGCACATCACCAAAAGAACACCAGACTCACAGTGAAGCATGGTGGTGGCAGCATCATGCTTTGGGGCTGTTTTTCTTCAGCTGGAACAGGGGCCTTAGTCAAGGTAGGGGGAATTATGAACAGTTCCAAATACCAGTCAATATTGGCACAAAATCTTCAGGCTTCTGCTAGAAAGCTGAATATGAAGAGGAACTTCATCTTTCAGCATGACAACGACCCAAAGCATATATCCAAATCAACAAAGGAATGGCTTCACCAGAAGAAGATTAAAGTTTTGGAATGGCCCAGCCTGATCCCTGACTTGAACCTGATTGAAATTCTGTTTGGTGATCTGAAGACTGCTGTGCACAGGAGATGCCCTCGTAATCTGACAGATTTGGAGTGTTTTTGCAAAGTAGAGTGGGCAAATATTGCCAAGTCAAGATGTGCCATGCTGATAGACTCATACCCAAAAAGACTGAGTGCTGTAATAAAATCAAAAGGTGGGTCAACAAAGTATTAGTTTAAGGGTGTGCACACTTATGCAACCATATTATTTTATTTTTTATTTTTACTTCCCTCCACCTAAAAGATTTCAGTTTGTTGTTCAATTGAGTTGTACAGTTTATAGGTCACATTAACGGTGGAAAAAGTTCTGGAATAATTTATCTTTGTCTCATTTTTTTACGTCACAAAAACCTGACATTTTAACAGGGGTGTGTAAACTTTTTATATCCACTCACTGTATGTGAGTACTCTTTTCCTACTTGGGATTATAGTGGCAACCATTAACCCTTTCATGACTAAGCCTATTTTTGAAATTTGGTGTTTACAAGTTAAAATCCATATTTTTTGCTAGAAAATTACTTAGAACCCCCAAATATTATATATATATTTTTAGCAGAGAATCTAGAGAATAAAATGGAGATTGTTGCAATATTGTATATCACACGATATTTGTGCAGCGGTGTTTTAAATGCAAATTTTTGGAAAAGGGACACTTCCATGAATTTTAAAAAATCCAAACAGTAAAGTTACCCCAATTTTTTTGTATAATGTGAAAGATGATGTTACGCCGAGTAAATAGATACCAAACATGTCACGCTTTATAATTGCACGCACTCGTGGAATGGCGACAAACTATGGTAGCTATGAATTTCCATAGGCGACGCTTTAAATTTTTTTTACGGTTACCAGGTTAGAGTTACAGAGGAGGTCTAGGGCTAGAATTATTGCTCTCGCTCTGACATTGGGGGCGATACCTCACATGTGTGATTTGAACACCGTTTACATATGCGTGCGCGACTTCTGTATGCGTTTTCTTCGCTGCGCAAGCTCGCGGGAACAGGGGCACTTTAAAAAAAAAAAATTATTTTTTTTTTAATTTATTTTATTTATTTTTATACTTATAAATTGTGTTTAAAAAAAAAATGTTTTTTTTTTAACTTTTATTGCTGTCACAAGGAATGTAAACATCCCTTGTGACAGTAATAGGTGGTGGCAGGTACGCCGAAAACGGCGATTCTGAATACTGTGTATTTTTTTAAATTCGGCGCCATTGGCAGCCGAGTAAACGGGAAGTGACATCATGATGTCGCTTCCGCGTTTACATTGAGAAGGCTGGAACGAAGCCGCTGACAGCTTCGTTCCAGCCCGCCCACAGCCGCCGGAGGCACCCGATTGGACACCGGGCCTCCCGATCGCACGGGAGGCCCGGTAAGAGCGGCGGGAGGGGGGGATGTCCCCTCCCGCTCCCCCGGTATAACAGCCGAGCGGCTTTTAGCCGCATCGGTTGTTATATACGGATAGCCCATCGCCCGCTCGAAACAACGGTACCGGGATGATGCCTGCAGCTGCAGGCATCATCCCGGTATAACCCCGGAAAGCCGAGTACGCATATCTGCGTACGGTCGGCGGGAAGGGGTTAAAGTCCTACACCAATATTGCTCCTTTTTTTCTTGTATCTATTTGGATGTAGTGTCACACATAACGGGCTACGTCTCTGCACTCGTTTATTGCTATTTAAATAACAAATTGAAACAAAACAAATGTTTTTGTTCTGCACATGTCTATTCAGTAGTAAAAAATTGGACTTGATATACACTTTAAAGCTGGCCATACGTTATAAATTTTTCTTGTTCAATTTCCTTTAAATTTACCTTCCACTATGTAGTGCTAGGACCTACCTGAGTGCATACAAATTCAGTGTTTAGGTTTGACCTCATATTATATGGTTTTGGTAAATCTAAAGGAAAGTTGTACAAGAAAATTGCATAATATATGGCCAGCCTAACACTACCTCCTCCTATTCATACTTCACTTATAGATGCTGAACAAATTGGCAAAGTCCTAGCCACACTTGATTCCCTTCTCGTCCACCAATGCCACATGATATAACATAATTGATGTTTTATTGCTGACATTGCTTATTCTCATGATTTATAATCAATCAACATCTAGTCACTGCTGAAAAGCACAGACTAGGTGGAAAATAGAGCTGATACTGTAGAAATGTCACACAAACAGCATGAGATTACTGAACAAGCTTGACTTACCAAGGAGTAGAAAATTGACCTTGTCAGCTCAATACAGTAATGGAATAAAACTTAAAGGGGTTGTAAAGGTAAAAATTTTTTCACCTTAATGCATTCTATGCATTAAGGTGAAAAAACTTTTGACAGTACCGCCGCCCCCAGCCCCCCCGTTTTACTTACCTGACGCCTCGAATCTTCGCTCCTCGTCCTCGTCAGCTTCATTGCAGCTCAGCCTGGTCGCTGATTGGCTGCAGTGGATGGATTGAAAGCAGCGCAGCCATTGGCTCGCGCTGCTGTCAATCACATCCGATGACGCGGCGCGCCGGGGGGCGGGGCCGAGTGATACAGCGAGCGGCTATAGCCGCCGGCTGTATCACGGGAGCGCGCCCGCAAGCACTCACCACCGTGCGAGGGAGCTCGCATGAAGGTGGTAAATGCTTGCGGGGAGGAGCTGAAACAGCCGCCGAGGGACCCCAGAAGACCAGGTTCGGGGCCACTCTGTGCAGAACGAGCTGCACAGTGAAGGTAAGTATAACATGTTTGTTATTTTAAAAAAAAAAAAAAACATCTTTACAACCCCTTTAATATCCGAGATTGCTGTCATTTTATACCTTACATTATTATCCAACACACCTTATTGTTGACACGAAAAGGAAATGTTATCCAACAGTTAGCGTGGCGTGTAATAGATAATGTAGTATACAAGTGATTAAAACAAGAGCAAGGGGCAAGTGCAATAAAGCCCATAAGTTTAGCCAGCAAAGATGATCTCTCAGTCACAGCACAGAAGATATATTCTAACCTGGGTAATGCCAGTCTCACCATTTCCTAAGCTTAGCTTACATTCCTGTACAGAAATCATTACAGCACAGTGTTTTTTAACATAAGACAATGTAATGCTTTCATTTTTTACATAATGGCAATATGAAATAGCAGTGTCTAGCGTGATAAGGGGGCAGTGCATTGTGCTTGCATGAAATGTCATCCTGGTTACATGACTAGTGTAGTCCAGATGTACCCCATTTTTACCCATACTGTTAGCCACCCATACTCCACCCTCTTACCAACTTAAATAACGAGACCACACCTTTCATCTGGAGTATAAATGGCCATAACAGCCTTTTATTAAACAACTGTATAAAAATACCTCCAATATTAACTTCAATATGAATAACATATAAACTCAGATAAAACAACATGTTTTAAACAATCTGTTGGTCAATGACGGAGCTACCCCAGTTTACCACATATCCACAAGAGGGCACTGCAGGAACATGTTTCAAAACTGATAAGGCCTCCAGCTGTACCGCTCGGAGACAACCCCCTCCCGCAGTGCAACATACCGGTATTCCTTTCAGGAATACACAGGAGGGGCCATACTATTGCTGACCCCCCACCCCTTTTAACCTTTTATTTACCGCTACCGTCACCGACCAACAACAACAAACCAGCCACAGCCCGAAAGGATGAAACCTTATCCTTAAGGGCCCCTCCACACCCTCAAGGCCCGTTGTATTCCTTCCTGCAAACCCATGGTCCAAAGATCCGTCCCCACATCTGTGAGGTGAACCCCATCCCTCCTCAAATAGAGGCCTACATTTATCTCGAGCACTCTGTGCCGAATCACCATGCCCCCTTGTTGAACCGAAAACCTCCCCACCACCTTGTTGACACGTATACGAGCCTTGTTAATCCTTGCCACAGACCTAGCATTGCGCCACGAAGTTCGTGCCACAATATCAGACCATAGTAGCAAAGTGTTCGGATAAGTAGTGTGCAAGTGCAACAAATCCGCTTTTACATCCTCTATCAGTTCCCTGACCGTCCTCACCCCCAAATCGTTACCTCCAGCGTGTATGACCAACACATCCGGAGGTCTATCTAGCCAGGCAAATCGTTCCACCTCTGAAACCACTCTGCCCCACATCATTCCTGGTCTCCCCAGCCACTTGATAAAAGCCTCCCTTCTCGATATGCCTAACTGGCGCCCATCTGGTCTCGCATCACCTCTCCTTGCCCCCTAACAAACGTAGGAGTGTCCCAGTATCCATACGAGGCGTGGAGACACTCCATCTGAAACGAAAAGACAACAAGGCAGGGTGATATCACCAACGCAACAAACAAAAACACCCACTACCTATATGTGAAAACCAAACTTATACAACATACGGGTTTTATTTATCTTTTCATTCATTTATTTATTTATTTATTTTAATTATTATTCCACTGCTAATTGAGGGCGAATGTATGAACGGAATCTCTTTGATTCCCATCTACCGATCCTCCGTACCGCTGCCTCATCCAACCCGCATCTGGCAGCTTCTGTGGCCGCCCCAATGCGGAAGGAGTGTGAGGCGTATGCCTTCTCATCCAAACCTATCATCGATAAGCATTTTCGAAACACCGCCACGAATTGAAACTTTGAAAGGTAAGCACCATTCTCATGACATAAAAATGGACCTTCCCAAATTCACCAACCGTCCTCACCGGACATACTGGCGATCCCGGTAATGCATGCAGCCACACATCTATGCCTTTTCCCAATTGGTCTGTTTTCGACCTCCTCAGCCGCAAACACACCCTCCCCGTGCATGCCCTACGTCCTGCACCAAAATACCCCCTGCTTCCTTTTTGGACGGGCTGACCAACTCCCCTACCCGAAACGCCCCAAAAAACGCCAGCGAAAAAGCCGCTGTAAACAGTAAACATTCATAACTTGAGCTGCACACCAACCCTAGCTGATCACAAATTGCCAACAGGTTGGCAAAAGTGACCGGTCTACGGTTATCTTTTTTCTTGTGCCCCTTCCGGTACCCTTTTAATGCCTGCCGTACCCAAAATTCCTTCGTCTAATCCTCCATCCCCTGTAACTTAAACAGAAACGACAGCGCCGCCAACTTCTTACCAATAGACGATACCCCCACCCCATTTTCCATGTTCCTGGACACAAAATAAAGGACCAATAATCTCAACTCTCCCCCGTCATCCTCTGCTCCGGATTCCCGTACAAGTCCCAACCATTCTCCCCATACCTTCACATAGGCCGACCATGTGGACTCACTCACAGACTGTTGTATCCATCCTGCGGCGACTCCAATGCCAGCTCCCAGATCCAACCCGGGCAAGGAATCCCTTCCTTCTCTGCAGCCGGAGCTAATTCCCTGAACCTGTCCCACTGAAAGCGAGACAGTGAATCAGCCAGCGTGTTTTCAATCCCAGGTATATGCACAGCATATATGAAAATATTCAATTGCAAGCACCGTAATACCAACTGTCGTAATAGTCTTATGACAGGTTGAGAAGACGCTGACAAGCGATTGACTACCTGCACCACTCCCATATTATCACAGTTCAGCCTCAACTTTAAATTCTGACAAGCCTTGCCCCATAATTCCATAGCCAGAACTACTGGAAATAATTCCAGTAGTACCAAGTTACGAAGGAAACCTGCTTCAACCCAGGATTTTTGCCATGGTTCCGCGCTCCATTGACACTTAAAGAACGCCCCATATCCAGTGGATCCCGCCGCGTCAGTAACCAATTCTACATCGAAGTTACTTACCGGACCAGACATCCACACTGACCTCCCGTTGTATTCCGACAAAAATTGATACCATATTTTTAGGTCCTCACGATGATCCTTAGTAAGCCTAATGAAATGGGCCGGTGCTTTTACCCCAGCTGTAGCTGCTGACGGCCGTCGGCAAAAGACCCTACCCATGGGTATGATTCTACAAGCAAAGTTCAACTTACCAAGCAAAGATTGGAGATCCCTCAGCTGTATTGTCTTCATCCCATGGATCCGCCTTATTTCCGTCTGCAGATCCATTAACTTTTCTTGCGGTAACCTACATTCCATTGCCATTGAATCAATAACAATGCCCAAAAAGCTAATCTCTGTGGTGGGGTCCTCAGTTTTGTCAGCGGCCAGGGGAACTCCAAACCGTTCTGCAATGTGTTGCAACGTTGACAATAAAATCGCACACACACTGGAAGAAGGTGGGCCTATGCATAAGAAATCATCTAAATAGTGTATCATAGATTCAAGGCCGGACACCTCTCTTACCACCCACTCCAAAAAGGAACTGAAAACTTCAAACATGGCGCAGGAAATGGAGCAACCCATAGGTAAGCATTTGTCCACATAAAATTGTTCCTGCCACTGGCAACCCAGCAGCCAAAAGCTGTCCGGGTGTACTGGAAGCAGCCTAAACGCCGCCTCAATATCAGCTTTTGCCATCAGTGCCCCTTTTCCATAGCGTCTGACCCATCGAACCGCCGCATCAAATGAAGTGTATGACACGGTGCAGACGTCCGGGTCAATTAAATCGTTAAACAGAGTATTGGTAACTGTAAGCGCAAACACACAAGTCCATATATAACAGGAGATATAAGGGGCTGGGCAACTTAGTCCATAGGGGACAGGCTGGAAGTTCAAGGGTTAAGTGGTAACCGGTAATGCAATGGTTAAAGTAGGCTGGTAGGCTAGGCGGCTGCTGTTTCCTCAGAGAGCTGGCTCTGTGATGGATGAGAGAGGGGTAGAGAAGGAAGCGCCACCTGAGTGTAGTATTAACAAATGATGTTTAATGACACCAGGTAAAAACACACTTACAGGATAAAAACATATAAAAGGCTCATCTGTATGAGTATGTGGTCCTCAGTGTTCCCTCTGATCCTGTGGTGGTGACGCTGCAGGGATGCTGGGCTGCAGAAGGTGGATTACCAGCCGGGAGCTCCTTCTGTGGCCATCAGGAAGAGACTAGGGGCCGGCGTGGAGCGCACGTGAAGCGTGCATGACGTCACAGGTCCTCCGTCTACTTCTGGGTTCGGTATCCAGGGGAGGGATCGTCCAGGGAGGAGGGCTAGCAGAGAGGTTAAGAGAAGGCTACGCGCTCGGAGCCACTGCTCCTTCAATAGGCCTAATAGGGAGGTGTCTGCAATGTGCTTTTATATGGCAGTGCTGTGGGATAACAGGTCCCAGCGTCTATCACAAGAAAGCACAGTGCCACCTGTGGGCGGGAGGGGAACTTCAAGGTAACAATGTACACAGAGAAAAAAACAGGAGGTTATATAATAGTCAGTGTCATGGAAACATATATATGAAGAAGTGCATGGTAGTAAACATGGAGACAATAATATTAACAATAGTAAAAATGGGAGTAACAATGGGGGCAAAAGATGGAGGTAAGTATAAGCCCGGTTTCACACATGTGCGGTGCGAATTGAGCTCAGGTTTCAGTGGGGAGATAAAAATCTCCTGTTCAAAGGAATCATTGCGTTTTAGCTCAGGATCAGTGAGCAGGGAGAGGGGGAGGGAGAGGGGGAGGGAGAGGGGGAGGTGTGGTGAGGAGAAGTAGAAAATCCTTGTTCAGAACGCAATGCATCTGCGAATCAGATGCGTTCCCATAGGAGATAATAGGCTTGCAGTTCACACAGCAATCCCCAAAAAACGCACACGTCTCCTGTGCAATGCGCAGTGCGAATGCAACGCACACAAGTGAACCAGATGCATTCATATGAATGTATTTTAAATGTCCTGCGAATCAGATGAGGCACAAGTCGCATCCAATTCGCACAGGTGTGAACCCGGGCTAAAAGTAAAAAAAAAAAAAAAATTATATATATATATATATATATATATATATATATATATATATATATATATATATATATATATATGTGTGTAAACACATACATACACACATACATACATAAATAAATAAAAAATAAAAAATAAATAAATAAGTAAAGGCAAAAAAATGTAAAAAAATGGTGAAAAAATTATGGTATAAGAAGTGGACATGGATAAAGCATGCGTATGGGGAAAACACAAGAAACAGGGAAGCACGTATCTGTGCAGGGTTCTTAAAGATATATATATTGTAGCAAGGCTACATCTGTAGGGGTGGTCTCATGAGGAAACGGGGTGGCTTAAAGTAGTGTGTGCACCTCAATATCCTCGTTCAGCCCCCCAGGTGCTAAAGTGCCCAAAGAGTAGATCCAGTAAGTTTCTTGCTGGCAAAGACGTTTATACCGCTCAGCGGCAGGGTATTTGGCCGGGATAGATTCAATGACCCACACACTGAGGCCAGCTGTAGATCGGCTGTGGTGAGTCAGGAAGTGTTTAGGGACGCTGTGGTGGTCAAGGCCTTTTTCGATAAAGCGCCGGTGCTCCCCAAAGCGGGCCCTTAGGGCTCTGATGGTTCTGCCGACATATATTAGGCCACAGGGGCAGGTGAGGCAGTATATAACAAAGTCAGTTGAACAGTTGTAGAATTCTTTTATGGTATAGTTTTTTCCTTTGACAGTGAAGGTTTTCTGACCGTGTTGTATGAACTGGCAGGTTATGCAGAGAGGTTTTTTGCATTGATACATCCCTCTGAGGGGTATCAGGGTGAGTGGTGATGAGGTGGGTTGGGTAGGCTTAATTCTACTGGGTGCAATTTTACTCTTAATGTTTCTGGATTTTCTATATGCCACTTTAGGTTTGGTATCGACTGTGGTTCTGAGATGAGGGTCTTCCAACAGAATAGGCCAATGTGAAGCCAGGATCTTCTCCATTTTCTTGTATTTGTCATGAAATTGCGTGATGAAGCGGGTAGGTTGTTTACCAGTGGCAGGAGGACGGTTGGGGCCTGGGGATAGACTACGGTAATGATGGAAGGCCACGTCTATAAGTGGGGTGGGGTATCCTTTGTCTAGGAATTTTTTTGACAGAAGTTGTCCATGGGTGTCATAGTCTGAGTCTCTGGTACAATTCCTTCGAAGGCGGCAGAATTGGCTGCGGGGGATGTTGTAGACCCATCTCGGATGGTGGCAGCTATCATAGTGTATAAATGAATTACCAGCAGTAGGTTTGGTAAAGTTTCTTGCATATATAGTTTTGTTGTCATGGCAAAGCTCGAGGTCTAGAAAGGCCAAAGTGTCAGGGTCAGCAACGTGAGTGAAGGATAGGCCCAAGCTGTTATGGTTGCAGTATTGTACAAAGGTCATGATGTCATCAAACGTGCCATCCCAGATGATCACTATATCGTCGATGTATCGACCGTAATATATCACGTGGGCGGCGTGGGGATGGTCAGCTGCAAGGTACATATGTTCCCAATATCCCATGGTGAGATTGGCATAGCTGGGGGCAAAGTTAGCCCCCATGGCTGTTCCATTGATCTGGAGGTAGTGTGTGCCTTCTGATTCGAAGTAGTTGTGTTTGAGGCAAAAGGTTAAGGCCTCAAGAATGAAATTGGCTTGCCGGGGGTTGGTGAGGGGATCATTGGCCAGGAAGTGTTCAACAGCACGGACTCCCACATCGTGGGGGATGGAGGTGTATAATGATGAGACATCAAGAGAGAGCCACCAGTAGTTCTGTTCCCAAGTGTAAGGCTTCAGCATATCAAGTAGGTGGGGTCCATCACGTATGTAGGAGGGGAGGTTCTGTGCCAGAGGTTGAAGGAATTGGTCAATGTAGATGGAGAAGCCACTAGTGACGCTGTCCATAGCGGCTACTATTGGACGGCCAGGGGGATTGGTTAGATCTTTATGGATCTTGGGTAGATGGTAGAAGTAGGGGACTTTATAGAAATTTTTTGTGATAAAAGAGGCTTCGGATTTGGAAATTATTTTTTCTGTCAGGGCTCGGTTGACCAGTGTTGCAACTTCAAGGGCGAACTGGGATGTGGGGTCACTGGAGAGGATGGAGTAAGTATTGGTGTCGGAGAGCAGTCTACGTGATTCACGGACATAATCATCCTTTTCTTGGATCACTATACTACCCCCTTTGTCCGCGGGTTTGATGACAATGGACTGGTTGAGAGTGAGCTGTTCTAGAGCCTGGCGTTCTAAAGAAGAGAGATTGGATTTGATGTAGATGTGTTCACGGTTGGTGTTACACATTTTGATGAAGTCCGAGTATACTACCTGGTAAAAGGTTTGTAGGTAAGGGCCTTTGTTGTTGGTGGGGTTAAAAATGGATTTGGGGCGTAGTGTGGTATGCCTGACTGGAGGAGAGGTGGGGCAGTGTTGGGTGAGCCATTCCAGGTCGGCGTTAAAGTTTTCGGCATATAGTTCCTCGAGTTGAGCAAGTGCAGGTTGATCAGTCTCATCAAGTATGTCATGGTCCGTTGGTTGAGGTGTCTGGTAAGTATTGTCAGACACCTGTTTGGAGGATTGGATGCTGAAATATCTCTGAACAGTCAGGTCTCTGATAAATTTATTGAGATCCTTGAATAGCGTAAAGGTATTGGGTTGCATGGTGGGGGCAAAGGTGAGCCCCTTACCAAGGAGGGATATGTCATATGAGGTGAGTACAGTGCGTGACAGGTTGTAGATTTTTACAGTTTCCGCATTTTTCCTGACCTTCCTTCCTCGTCCCCCCCTCCGTCCTCTCTTTCGTGTTTTCTTTTGGTGAGGAACGGAGGGGGGGTACATACTAAAAAATCATTATCCAAGGTGGAGGCTAATGTATTACTAGTGGTTGCAGTCTTAGGGGATTTGGGCTTGTGCAACTGGGTAAGGGGTAGGTTATCCAACCAAGCTGGGGGTTGCTGCTCTTGGATGTGGTTAGCGTGATTACTAAGTGAATCATGATCGGAGTCCTGTTCTGAATTGGGCAACTGGGTGGACAAAAGAACATCCGTGGAAACTACTCCTTGAGCGGGATAGGATGGTGATATAGAACTGTCATTGGGGCAAGGTGCTGTTGTCTGAGTGATGGGGGCTTTTTTTGTTCTGTTCCTGGACCGTTTCGGCTTGGGGGAAAAGAATTTGGGGATGGTAGGAGGCTGGGGAGTGTGCCATGGCATTGACCAGGGTCTGGGTATGTTGTGGGGTGGGGGCCTGGGTTGGGGTTTCAAACTAGGTCCAGGGGTGTTCTCATGTAGGCGGATAGACATGAGTGGGCGAGGCCCAGGAAGTATGCCCTGATTGGGGTTTTTTGTGTGTTTCCAGCTGAATACTTGATTAGTGTTGTAATCAAACAGGTCCCTTCTAAATTTGCCAAGTTTGCTGGCAATGGTGTTATCTTCATTTCTAATTGTGTTTCTCTTAAGCATGCTGAACCATGTGAATGGTAAATGGGGAATGGTATCACAAATGGTTTTACAAAGTGTGATGATTTTATCTTTGAGAATCATATATTTCCTGTCTCTCTGTTGGATGATGATGCCCATCCATTTTGCTGTACAAAATTCAGATACATGAGCCCATTCGGTGTGGAGGTCTGGGTCGAGGAAGGCACATTGTTTCAGGACTCTAAGTCCTCTGGGGGAGATTTTATGTTGTATGTATGACTGTAAGAAGAACTTGTCCCACCACTGCTGATTGGCAATGGAGATCAGGTCCTCTAGTTTTCTAAAATGGGTGCATAGTTTGGGCATGGGGATCTTGGAGCCCGTGATATGGCAGTCCTTTTTGAAAAAATGGGCGGGGAATAGGGCATAAAATTCTTCCAAGATAACATGTTTGTGTTCCTCAATGGCAGCTAGGAGATCCATAGGAACAGATCGTGGTACATAAATTACCAATGGACATATAAAACAATAAAAATAACAATATGAAATAAAATAAGATTAGTAAAATAATGAATGGCACTTGGTAATGCAGCTCAGTTAAAGCAGGGTAACAGACAAACAGAGTATTGGTAACTGTAAGCGCAAACACACAAGTCCATATATAACAGGAGATATAAGGGGCTGGGCAACTTAGTCCATAGGGGACAGGCTGGAAGTTCAAGGGTTAAGTGGTAACCGGTAATGCAATGGTTAAAGTAGGCTGGTAGGCTAGGCGGCTGCTGTTTCCTCAGAGAGCTGGCTCTGTGATGGATGAGAGAGGGGTAGAGAAGGAAGCGCCACCTGAGTGTAGTATTAACAAATGATGTTTAATGACACCAGGTAAAAACACACTTACAGGATAAAAACATATAAAAGGCTCATCTGTATGAGTATGTGGTCCTCAGTGTTCCCTCTGATCCTGTGGTGGTGACGCTGCAGGGATGCTGGGCTGCAGAAGGTGGATTACCAGCCGGGAGCTCCTTCTGTGGCCATCAGGAAGAGACTAGGGGCCGGCGTGGAGCGCACGTGAAGCGTGCATGACGTCACAGGTCCTCCGTCTGCTTCTGGGTTCGGTATCCAGGGGAGGGATCGTCCAGGGAGGAGGGCTAGCAGAGAGGTTAAGAGAAGGCTACGCGCTCGGAGCCACTGCTCCTTCAATAGGCCTAATAGGGAGGTGTCTGCAATGTGCTTTTATATGGCAGTGCTGTGGGATAACAGGTCCCAGCGTCTATCACAAGAAAGCACAGTGCCACCTGTGGGCGGGAGGGGAACTACAAGGTAACAATGTACACAGAGAAAAAAACAGGAGGTTATATAATAGTCAGTGTCATGGAAACATATATATGAAGAAGTGCATGGTAGTAAACATGGAGACAATAATATTAACAATAGTAAAAATGGGAGTAACAATGGGGGCAAAAGATGGAGGTAAGTATAAGCCCGGTTTCACACATGTGCGGTGCGAATTGAGCTCAGGTTTCAGTGGGGAGATAAAAATCTCCTGTTCAAAGGAATCATTGCGTTTTAGCTCAGGATCAGTGAGCAGGGAGAGGGGGAGGGAGAGGGGGAGGTGTGGTGAGGAGAAGTAGAAAATCCTTGTTCAGAACGCAATGCATCTGCGAATCAGATGCGTTCCCATAGGAGATAATAGGCTTGCAGTTCACACAGCAATCCCCAAAAAACGCACACGTCTCCTGTGCAATGCGCAGTGCGAATGCAACGCACACAAGTGAACCAGATGCATTCATATGAATGTATTTTAAATGTCCTGCGAATCAGATGCGGCACAAGTCGCATCCAATTCGCACAGGTGTGAACCCGGGCTAAAAGTAAAAAAAAAAAAAAAAAAAATATATATATATATATATATATATATATATATATATATATATATATATATATATATATATATATGTGTGTGTAAACACATACATACACACATACATATACACATACACACACATACATACATAAATAAATAAAAAATAAATAAATAAGTAGAGAAAGGCAAAAAAATGTAAAAAAATGGTGAAAAAATTATGGTATAAGAAGTGGACATGGATAAAGCATGCGTATGGGGAAAACACAAGAAACAGGGAAGCACGTATCTGTGCAGGGTTCTTAAAGATATATATATTGTAGCAAGGCTACATCTGTAGGGGTGGTCTCATGAGGAAACGGGGTGGCTTAAAGTAGTGTGTGCACCTCAATATCCTCGTTCAGCCCCCCAGGTGCTAAAGTGCCCAAAGAGTAGATCCAGTAAGTTTCTTGCTGGCAAAGACGTTTATACCGCTCAGCGGCAGGGTATTTGGCCGGGATTGATTCAATGACCCACACACTGAGGCCAGCTGTAGATCGGCTGTGGTGAGTCAGGAAGTGTTTAGGGACGCTGTGGTGGTCACGGCCTTTTTCGATAAAGCGCCGGTGCTCCCCAAAGCGGGCCCTTAGGGCTCTGATGGTTCTGTATGTGTGTGTATGTGTATATGTATGTGTGTATGTATGTGTTTACACACATATATATATATATATATATATTTTTTTTTTTAACTTTTAGCCCGGGTTCACACCTGTGCGAATTGGATGCGACTTGTGCCGCATCTGATTCGCAGGACATTTAAAATACATTCATATGAATGCATCTGGTTCACTTGTGTGCATTGCATTCGCACTGCGCATTGCACAGGAGACGTGTGCGTTTTTTGGGGATTGCTGTGTGAACTGCAAGCCTATTATCTCCTATGGGAACGCATCTGATTCACAGATGCATTGCGTTCTGAACAAGGATTTTCTACTTCTCCTCACCACACCTCCCCCTCTCCCTGCTCACTGATCCTGAGCTAAAACGCAATGATTCCTTTGAACAGGAGATTTTTATCTCCCCACTGAAACCTGAGCTCAATTCGCACCGCACATGTGTGAAACCGGGCTTATACTTACCTCCATCTTTTGCCCCCATTGTTACTCCCATTTTTACTATTGTTAATATTATTGTCTCCATGTTTACTACCATGCACTTCTTCATATATATGTTTCCATGACACTGACTATTATATAACCTCCTGTTTTTTTCTCTGTGTACATTGTTACCTTGTAGTTCCCCTCCCGCCCACAGGTGGCACTGTGCTTTCTTGTGATAGACGCTGGGACCTGTTATCCCACAGCACTGCCATATAAAAGCACATTGCAGACACCTCCCTATTAGGCCTATTGAAGGAGCAGTGGCTCCGAGCGCGTAGCCTTCTCTTAACCTCTCTGCTAGCCCTCCTCCCTGGACGATCCCTCCCCTGGATACCGAACCCAGAAGTAGACGGAGGACCTGTGACGTCATGCACGCTTCACGTGCGCTCCACGCCAGCCCCTAGTCTCTTCCTGATGGCCACAGAAGGAGCTCCCGGCTGGTAATCCACCTTCTGCAGCCCAGCATCCCTGCAGCGTCACCACCACAGGATCAGAGGGAACACTGAGGACCACATACTCATACAGATGAGCCTTTTATATGTTTTTATCCTGTAAGTGTGTTTTTACCTGGTGTCATTAAACATCATTTGTTAATACTACACTCAGGTGGCGCTTCCTTCTCTACCCCTCAATGAAATCGTTAACCGATTGGAAATGATAAGTGGTGAATTAGCCAAAACTTATTCGGCTCTTTCTTTGGCACCACCCCCAGAGGGGACACCACTAAGTCATTCAATGGTTTTGCCTCAAACAGCCCCCCCATCCGTCCTAAAGCCACTTCCTTTTCCAATTTCTCCCCCCACCCCCGGGTGTTGCAACGCAGATTTTAAATTCCGTGCTACTGAAGGAACCACTGCCAATGAACATGGAATTTTGAACCCCTCTCTAAAACCCTCAGTGATCAGTAACGCCGCTTTCCTATCCGGATACTTACTTAGGAAAGGTTGCATCCTTTCCACCTTCACCGATGTCATCCCTCTTGTGAGCAAACTCCCCGGTACGTTTTCCTTTTTTGAAACACCGAGACAGGGTGTGGGCTCCCCCACAGCCTGAACACTCATGCTTGAACTTGCAGGACCCCCCAAACTTACAGGATCCTTCATTATACTGCCAGCATACCCCCCATTTTCTGCCGGCCGGTAGTCCTGAGGAGTTAGTACCCCCGGCCCCCCCTTGAAATAACTGAGGCAAGGTCCTAGCCGATGACATCAGTTTCATCCATAGGCTAATATCCTTATGGTCCCAACGCAGAGCCGGACGCCCCGCTCTGCGTTGACGAAACTGCTCATCGTAACGTAACCACGCAGTTCCCCCGTACTCTCTGTGTGCCTCACCTATAGCATCCATATAACAAAACAACCCCGAACAATGTTCAGGGTTCCTTTCGCCAATGACACTAGCCATGATAGCGAACGCTTGCAACCAATTCACAAACGTCCGCGGTATCAATCTATATCTCCTCTTCTCCTCATCCTCCTTCTTGGAATCGTCGGGTTTAACCCTATCCAGGTTAAACTTTTTCAATGGCAACAAGGAGAACATTTCCACATACTCACCTTTATAAATTTTTTTTTTTTTTTTTTTCTCTCACTTCAGGTTTCAAGTGTGCCCCTAACGGGCCTTCAAAACAAACATATATCTCACATTTTGCAGCATCTGCCAGCCTAACCACATCAGTCCTGCCTTTTGTTTCTGCCACCCCCTTCTCACCTGCTGTTTCCTTGTCTGCCACCTTCTCTGGCGTTGTGGTAGCTGGCACCTCTGTAACCGCAGCCCCCCCGTCCCCCTTTTGTGCATCCCCTTGCGGAGCCTGCCCTGGTCCCTCTCCAAAGCGACCAACCAGGACCCTTAAACCCTCCAATAGCTCCTGGAGCTGTCCCCTTGACCCCGAACTGGCGGGTGCAGTACTCGCCAGTTGTTGGTCAGTAGCCTGACCCACCCCGCTCTGCGAAGGTGTCACCATCCCTCCTGCAGTCGTTGCTATCCCCCCCCCAGCAAACCCTGCAAAGCATTAGTAAAGGAAAAGTTATCACTAGACTTACCGGGCTGACCAGGATTCCTCCTAACAGCCGCTGTGCCGCTTTCCCTTGCTGGTTCCGGCTGCTGTAGCCCATCTACCTCATCGGACACCTCGTCTTCGGACTGTTCCCCTTGCACTGGGACTGGCGTCAGAGGTAGCCCCCCAGGAGAAGCCCTCCTGGAGGCTGGAAGCCCTCGCTAGTGTGGGGCCTGCACTGTGCGACGATTCAATGCTGATCCCTGCTGCCCTGAACTGCCGGCTACCGGGCCAGCCTGGGCACTGTTTTCATCGACATCTTGGGACACGTCCCCCCCGCCCGGTAAGCGCCGCCCACCCGCGGTGCCGCTCGATCCATGCGACCCGGACGTTGCTGCTCTCGGCGCCGTTCTCCCCCTTCTGTCCACCCGCTCACACTCGTGCAGAGATACTGAGGGGCTGTTTGAAATCCTCCGTGCAGTGCCAGCGTGCAGGGAAGCGGCGCCATGCTGGCCCGTGGCCCCGCCCACTGCTCCGTGACCACGGCGTGTAACCCGCCCGGGCCCCGCCGACTCAACTGTGTGGCTCCTCTTGGCCGGCGGTGTCGATTGCTCCCCCCTCGGGCTCCTTGTCAGGCGACCCGCTCCGTGTGCTGGCCCAGGTGAATAGCGCGCCGGAGGCCGCGATCTCCGCGCAGACGGCTCACCTTCTCCCACTGCATGGCTTGCTTCTCCCCCGAGCATCACTGCGAACTGGCTGCGAAGCCAGTCGGATCCATTCGCCGCCGCCGCCTGCCGCAACCGCGCCAAAATCGCCTCAACGTCCACCATTGTGTCTGAGGAGCAGAGAAATTCTGCCTCCTCGTGTCTCCTTCCCAGCACACTGTTCCGTTTTTGCTCCTCCCCTCTTTTATATGGCCACTCCTCCTTACTTTCCTGTTATCTCCTCCCACACTTTTCTTGAAACATTAACCCTATGTGTGTCACTAGACACACTGTCATGCCCGGCCCTGCACTATTCCTCTTCTTTCCATCATTCCGGGCCTCACTTTAGTATGGCTTATTTAATTGCATAGCCTAATGACCCATTCCAGCTTTAGGAAACCCCCTAAACCCTTCCTTCATCCTGTTTTTTAACCATATTTTAAAAAAAAATCATACTAATACATATACCATAGAAAGCCATAATAATACAAAATATCCCAAAAAAGCATACTAATCCCAACATTACATATTTAACCATTTGACCACCGTAAGGTTTTAACCCCCCTTCATGACCAGGGTATTTTTTTGCTATTCTGTGCTACTTTAAGGCTGGGTTCACACTGCTGCGGTGCGGGAAGGCTGCAAATCTACTGCAGGTTCCCACATCGCACCGACTCGCACGGCAGTTCACACTGCCATATGCGAACTGCTGGGGAGTGTCATACAATGTTAACGACCCTCCCAGGTCAGCTCGCATATCGCACTGCGAACTGACAGTTCGGACATGAATCGGATCACATAGGTGTGAACACCCATGCGATCTGATTCTGGTCCGAACAAAAAAAAGGGTCCTGTGCGTGTTTGGACCGAATGCGGTGCGATATCAACCATACTATCTGTATGGCTGATATCGCACCGCACAGACATTGCATGTGATGTGAACAGCAGTGCGCTGCGAATCACATGCGATGTCTGCCATCGCAGCAGTGTGAACCCAGCCTAACTGGCAATTGCACGGTCATGTATGCAATAAAATGTATATTATTTTTTTTCACACAAATAGATCTTTCTTTTGGTGGTATTTGATCACCACTGGGTTTTTTTTTATTTCTTTATTATATAACTATAACTATATATTTTAATTATATTTTATACGATTGGCGGCCCGTCCATAGGGGCACAAAAAAGAATTTTTTTTTAAACTGCCCCTTTAAGAAAAAAAAAGTCCTTTAACTAAGTGCACTGTGTTCGAACGCCAGACACAGTGCACTATGGGAAGCGCCACGTCAATGCAATCATGAGATTGCAGACGTGGCGCTTCATTTGCGGGCTCTTAACCCGCCTTGCGGTGCAATGCAAAGCACCGAGTAGCTTCCGCTCGTAGAATCACTGTGATTCTACAGGCGGGAGCATTGTTGTTTAAATCTTGAAGTTACTTCGGGGTTTCGTGTAATAGACGAAAACCGGAAGTGACGTCACGTCGGCAGCTCCGTTCTTCGGCCCGAGCGGAGCTGCTGGAAGCCAGGTAAGGAGATCACACGCACCATGCAGCATGATGTAAAAATACCCTTTAAGTGTTGGATTCCTGCCAGGCTGCCACTGAAATGCTGAAGGATTGGTTTAAACTTTGTTTAATGGGGAGATAATGGCTCCAGGATTTCTTTATTTGTAGGTGTTGTTTAAGTAAAACTTGATAGAAAACCAAATTCCCCCTCAGGCCAGTCGCATACATCACAAGGATTTTAATTGCAGATTCCTATCGTGTTCTGTTCTGTACACTCTAACATACCATTCCAGTGAGTTGCTGAAAGAAAGTGCTAACTATGAGGATCTGCTTGCTTTACCCATGACCCATCCTAATGTCGAAATAAACATCCCTGTAGAGTGTAGACATTAAGAAGCCTTAGCCAGCATATTACCAAGAGGAAACGGTAACTCCAGCCTCTGTGGTGCATTGCAGTCCAAACGGGGCTCATTTATCCCCCCCCCCATCTCTCTCTATCTATCTATCTATCTATCTATCTATCTATCTATCTATCTATCTATCTTATTGAAAATGTGTTCTAATCTCACCAATGCCATTCTGTACAGGACACAGGTTAAACTTCTCAAGGCTGAGTTCACACTGGTGCAATGCCAGACATCGCATGTGATTCGCACCGTATGCCGTGCACATCACATGTGATGTCTGTGCAGTGCGAATTCAGACATACAGTTTGTATGGCTGAAATCGCATCTCATTTGGACCAAAATGGTGCAGGACCCTTTTTTTGTCCACACTGGAATCGGATCGCGTTTTCAGACCCATGCAATCTGATTCCATCAGATTTCACAGTTCAGACTGCGCTCTGCGAACCGATTTGGGGGTGCCATTAACTTTATATTGACACCCGCAGCAGTTTGCAGAGAACAGTGTAAACTGCCTGCGAGTCAGCTACGATGTGGGAACCCACACAGGAATCGCTGTGGTTCCTGCATCGCACCAGTGTGAACCGAGCCTAAAACTGATGTGAAAAAAGATTGGATCGCTTGTTACTTTTTAGCGATAGAATTCTTAATTTTTTTTATTTATGAGTGGCAGTACTGCTGCAAAAGGTAGATTTTGTCTAAGACCTCTGGGGCAGCCCGTGCGTTAGCATAAAGCGCCGCTTGTTTTAGCGGTGTTTTACTGCTGTTTAAGCAGCGCTTTTGGGCCGCTATCGGGGCGCTTTTAACCCCCCCGCTAGCGGCCGAAGAAGGGGTTAAAAACGCCCGTGTTGCGGCACTATTGAAACGCTTTTCAGGTGCTTTGGAAAGCGCTTCCCATTCATTGCAATCGGCAGGGGCGTTTTGGGAGCTCTATGTATTAGCAGTAATGGCACATAATCACCTGATAAATGTCTATTTACTACTTCATTACTAACAGTGCAATTTTTCAGTTGGTTTGCGCCGATCTGTGAGGCTGTGCTATATACCATGATCTGTGAGGCTGTGCTATATACCATGATCTGTGAGGCTGTGCTATATACCATGATCTACGAGGCTGTGCTATATACCATGATCTGTGAGGCTGTGCTATATACCATGATCTGTGAGGCTGTGCTATATACCATGATCTACGAGGCTGTGCTATATACCATGATCTGTGAGGCTGTGCTATATACCATGATCTGTGAGGCTGTGCTATATACCATGATCTGTGAGGCTGTGCTATATACCATGATCTGTGAGGCTGTGCTATATACCATGATCTGTGAGGCTGTGCTATATACCATGATCTGTGAGGCTGTGCTATATACCATGATCTGTGAGGCTGTGCTATATACCATGATCTGTGAGGCTGTGCTATATACCATGATCTGTGAGGCTGTGCTATATACCATGATCTACGAGGTTGTGCTATATACCATGATCTGTAAGGCTGTGCTATATACCATGATCTGTGAGGCTGTGCTATATACCATGATCTACGAGGCTGTGCTATATACCATGATCTGTGAGGCTGTGCTATATACCATGATCTGCGAGGCTGCGCTATATACCATGATCTGCGAGGCTGCGCTATATACCATGATCTGCGAGGCTGCGCTATATACCATGATCTGCGAGGCTGAGCTATATACCATGATCTGCGAGGCTGTGCTATATACCATGATCTGCGAGGCTGTGCTATATACCATGATCTGCGAGGCTGAGCTATATACCATGATCTGCGAGGCTGTGCTATATACCATGATCTGCGAGGCTGAGCTATATACCATGATCTGCGAGGCTGTGCTATATACCATGATCTGCGAGGCTGAGCTATATACTCTGTCCTGTAATGCTGAAATATATAATCTGTCCTGTGATGCTGGGACTGTATACTCTGTCCTGTGATCTGAGCTGTATACTCCTGACACTATGGGTGGAATACAGGGGACGGAGTGGGTGGATTCTATAAGGGGTGTGGTTTATGAAAAGTGGGAGGGGTCAAAAACGATGGGCGGGGTCTGGCGCCCCCCCATCCAAAACTTCACCAGCCGCCACTATTTTATACTTTGTGTTATCTAAGATGTCCAATAAAATCAAAATGTATTCTGATACGTCTTGGTAAAAACCAAACTGTGTTTTTGGGGACACTATACTTTTGGAGACACTAGTATAGTTCTGATCGTGATCAAGATACTGATCCATACAGACACTATACTGGTAATGACGGTGACCAGCAACTTACATAGTTAGTGTGATAGTGTGGCAAGCAATCTGGCGTTAACAGACACTGGCTGGGAGGTACACTAACAGATTTTTAGGCATGAGAGGCCTAATTCACTCAGATGTGAAGTGGTATTTAAAGCAGGATTCTGGCCAGCTAAAAAAAAAATTTAAAGTCAGCAGCTACAAACACTGTAGCTGCTGACTTTAAATAGTAGACTTACCTGTCCTGGGTGCCCGCGATGTCGGCCGCCCGAGGCCGAACCGTCCCTCGGCTCTCGGGTCCTGGCACCGCCATCCTATCTAAGGGAAACAGGCAGTGGAGCCTTGCAGCTTCACTGCCAGTTTCCTACTGCGCACGCGCGAGCGGTGCAGCGATCTGTGAATGGCCCTGTGGTGTTCTGGGAACACACACAGTTCCCAGAAGACAACGGGGCCACTCACCGAGGAGAAGAACACGCCACGGAGTAAGAAAAGGCAGATTAGGAAGACTGCCTAGCAACAAGGGTTTAGGTAAGTATAACATTTTTTTTTTTTTTTTTCCAAATGTTTTTTTTTTATTTTTTTAGGAATTTTGGTGGCATTTTTTTTTTACGGGTGGCCCTCCGCTTTAAAGTGGATTTATTTAGACTATTGCACATTATAATGTGATCAGTTTTTGTGCTGAGTAATTTTATGTCATATGATATCAATATTACTCTTAGAGCCCTTTCACACTGAGCCGCCTGCCGGCGGAATGCTGCTGTGTGTGATTCTCCTAAACGGGAGCGCGCACGTGACACGGGGTCACGCACGGGCACATGTATGTGGCGCTGACAGCCGAGGAAAGCTTTTTTAAAGGCTACATTAATGTTTTGTAGCTGGCCGGCGGAGGGGACACAGAGCAGCCTATCCTGGGTGACACGTGAGTCCTATGGGTGATGGCAGGTACAGCCTAATTATGTTGCATTAGCTGGAAGAACAGGTCATTGTTTAAGATTCTTCCAATGGGGAACTGAGGAACTTGTGTATTGTGTCACAAAGCCAGTTACCACTGCTTCAGCAAGCTATGTCTTCCTAGAAGCGTTCTGGGGGGAGTGCTGCAGCAAGGGGCACATGTGTTCCATCAGTGGCTCCTGTAGAAGCTAAACTGAACTTTTGCTGTAATAGCCACCCCTGAAAGACAGGATGACACCGGGCAATCTGAGCCTCTCAATCACAAAAGCTTCTCACCCATTCTCTTATGCATGGTTTAGGTGGTGGCATTATATTGGCTCCTCACCACCAAACACCTCTGAAAAGCAATCCAAACATGAACTGATTTCCACAGGTGCTGCAAATTTGCTGCACATCTAAATATAGCCTTACACAAACCACCTTGGAGAATTCCCAGCTGTCCATGTTTTTGGAGGAACAGCCTTTCCTCCAGTAAAGAAAGGCCCGTAACAACAGCATGTAATGCATAGGTGGAGGGCATACATGACTGTGGTAGCAGTGGAGTTAACATATTTGGGGGGTTGGTACTAGGTAGCCGAGGGGGAGGTATTAGAAGGGGCTTTATAATGTGATCCCGCCCCGGGGGGAGGAACAGTTTATTGAAGAAAGTTCCCAGGAGAGCAGCATGTCTGAGTTGGAGCCCCTGATGGAGCAGCTCAGAGAAGAAGCAGCGGTGAGAGGGGCGGCCTGGTTCCAGGACACCATTGATGCTGCTTTACAGAGAGCAGAGCCTGCAGCAAGCGGGGGAGGAACGAGCGGCACCAGAACGCGTCGGTCTCGGCCGCCTGAGAGGTTCTCCCCCGAACAGCGGCAGCCTGGGACTCACACCGGTTCCACGGCGGGCCCGCACGCCAAAAAGAATTATAGGAGAGGTAGGAGGAAGCCCGAGTGGGGCTACGGTACGGCAGAGCGGTCGGCGAGAGAGATTGGGAGCCGCGGTGTGGCCTACGGGATCAAGAGAGGAGAGGAGCGCGAGCCCCGCCCCCAGGAGGAGTGAGTTGAATGTTCACAGGAGAGCACATGGAGCGATCCCTGGGCCTGCTTGCCCCACGGCAGGGGATCGCAGAAGGAGTGAGCAGGGTCGGCCTGGGAGGGCATCCCACATACCAGACGGCAGGACTGTGATATCCCACACCGGTCCGGGCAAGGCGAAGAACAAAGCAGCAGGTGGATGGGATGCGCGGAGGGGGGGGGCGTCCAGCCACAGCTCCAGCGGCAACCTTGGTGTTCAGGCCGGGTGGGCCTTCGTCGGCGGAGGAGGAAGAAGGGGAGTGCAATATGGCAGCTGAGTGGTCTGGGTCAGAGGAAGAATTGGCCCCCCCTTCCAGGAGAGCAGCAGCGGTGGAGAACAGAAGTCCGGCTGATGAGGCGACGCCTGTGCAGCCTGGTAAGTCTCATGTCACTTTATCTGATTCAGGTCTGCCTAGTGGTGGGGGGCCAGGGGATGCGGTAGTGAGTACGGTTGGCAGAGTGGAGGTGGCAGAAGTAAGCGGGGGGGCCTCTGGCTTAAGGGGTTTTTTGGCAGGCATAAAAGAGCTGGTACAGCGGTTTGAAGCGGCTGAAAAGGCTCCCACGGGCCCGGCGTCATCATGGGTTCCGCCGGCCGCGGGTGCCAGGGTAGTTGGGGCAACAGGTGGAGCAGCAGGGGGGCCGGTTGTTCCGGCCGCAGTTACCTCGCCCAACCCGGTGGCGACGGTGAGTGGGGTCGCGCAAGGGACGGAAAAAGCAGCGGAGGCTGCAGGCAGGCAGGATATAACAAGGTTGGCTGACGCAGCCAAATGCAAAGTTTATGTTTGCTATGAGGGACCGCTAGGGTTGCATTTGAAACAGAAGGTGCGTGAAAAACTGTGGAAAGGTGAGTATGTGGAAATTTTTTCACTGCTACCGTTGGAAAAATTCAATCTTGATAGGGTAAAACTTGACGATTCTAAGAAGGAGGATGAATAGAAGAGGAGGTACCGTTTAATCCCTAGAACATTTGCCAACTGGTTGCAGGCGTTTGCAATTATTGCAAGTGTTATTGGGGAAAAGCAACCCGAGCATTGTTCGGCACTGTTTTGTTATCAAGATGCTATTGGTGAGGCATACAGAGTTTATAGGGGCACAGCGTGGCTGAGGTACGATGAACAACGGAGGGCGGTTCAGCCGGCACTGCGTTGGGACCACAAGGACATCAGCCTGTGGATGAGATTGATGACGACGGCGAGGGCCCCCAATCAGTTTTTTCAGGGGGGGGGGGGGCGGTGGACCTTCAACCCAGGGACATCCGGTCGGAAACAAGAAAGGGGTTTGTTGGCAATACAACACCGGGACCTGCAGGTGTGGGCTGAATTAAAAAAAGAGACTGATCGGTGGGTATGCCCACCATTAGAATACCTCCCTTCATCCACCCACTTGATGGGCATATATGCACCGTTTATATAAGCATGGGGGCATCCTCCCGCAAAAGGTAGGAGCAAATCGCTCCTCCGCCCACTGCTGCCCCCACGCTTCGGCATATATGCTGCAGTATGTAACTGTGGTGGTGAAATCACCTCCGACAGCGCTGGAGTCACGGCTTTATGTATCGTGGGAGCAAACGCTGTTGCTGTCAAGATAAATAAATCCGCGCTGCAACTGAATGGCGTACTTGCTAAGCAAATGATGGTTAACAATAAAACAAAATAACATTACAGTATAACAGTAAGACTTACCATACCTGCTAAGCAAATACAAAAAAAAATAGTAAAAATCAAAACATTTAACGCAACCTGTGCCTAAAATATATATATGGCGAAGCACGGGGGCATCCTACCGCAAAAGGTAGGAGCAAATCGCTCCTCCGCCCACTGGTGCCCCCACGCTTCTACATATATGCTGAAGTATGTAACTGTGGTGGTGAAATCACCTCCGACAGCGCTGGAGTCATGGCTTTATATATCGTGGGAGCAAATGCTGTTGCTGTCAAGATAAATAAATCCGCGCTGCAGCTGAATGGTGTACCTGAAAACAAAAAAATGGTTAACAATAAAACACAGTAAACTATAAAAAAATTACATACCTGAAAAGCAAACATGATAAAACATAACAACAATAAAACATTGCAGAATAGAATACAGTAAAAAATAACAGAACAATAGAGAGAGAATAGAGAGAGAGATAACAATAAAACGACAACTATTTTTGTTTTTTTATTTTATTTTTTTTTGTGTATTTTTTTTTTTTGTGTATTTTTTTTTTTTTCTTTTTTTTTATAACTGTAACTTTTATAACTGTAACCGGTTCCAGGTTTGGGTCTCTCAAAATGCGATGGCATCTTGAGAGACCCTGTGAAAGTGTGTCTTAGACTCTCTCCCCCAGCCTAAGACGGGAATCTACAAGCCACTGGGGAAAGCCCCGGCGATTAGATCGCACAGTGCCCCATGCTCCAATTTGATGATCAAAAAGGTGACTAAAAAGTGTCACGCTCATGTAATAATTGTCCACATATAAAGGGTACCCCTTTCCGAATAAGGGTGACACCAAGTCCCACACTATCTTGCCAGCGCTTCCTATGTAGTCAGGGCAGTTTGTCAGCTCTACGTGACTATCTTTGCCCTTGTAAACCATAAAACTATAGCCTGTGGCCCTGTCACAGAGCTTATACATCTTGACCCCGTATCTGGAACGCTTGCTGGGAAGGTACTGATTGAATGACAAGCGTCCAGAAAATGTAATCAGGGACATATCAACGCAGACAACTTGATGGGGAGCAAACAAGTCTGCAAAATGCTGGTTGAAGTGGTTTACGAGGGGCCGAATTTTGTAGAGCCGATCGTATTCAGGGTCTCCACGAGGACGACAGAGTTCATTGTCATTGAAGTGCATGAACCACAAGATCTGCTCGTATCGTGCCCTGGTCATGGAGGCAGAGAACAAGGGCATATGGTGAATTGGGTCAGTGGACCAATATGACCGCAACTTACTCTTTTTAGTTATGCCCATGTTGAGGGAAAGGCCCAGAAAGATCTTAAATTCGGAGACCGTAATTGGTCTCCAATCTCTGGCAACGGAGGACTGGGGAATAATGGCGATGTGTTGACCAGCGTATAAATTGCTTTGGTCCACAATAGATCTATAGAGATTTTCGGAGAAAAACAGTGAATAAAAATCAAGTGGCGTAAAATCAACTGTTTCCACCTGAATTCCGGGTTGGCCAGTGAATGGGGGAAGTACGGGTGCTGCAGAAGTGGTGGGTACCCAATTAGGATTGGCGAATGCAGCAGGAAGGGCACTATGGGCACAACGGGCCTGTGTTCATCTTCTTGGCGGCAGCGGGAAACTACTTGTGCTTGCCACCTCGCCAGCTTGAACTGCACTTATGGGACTCGCCACATCACCACGTGATACTGCAGTGCTGGATGTACGGCCAGGGTGTACTAGGCCGCTGGTGCTTGCCAGTTCACCAGAAGGAATAGCGGCACTAGTACTTCTCTGCTCCATACGAGAGCCCTGTGGTTCTTGCACTTCAAGGACAGAAGAAGATGATTGGGGTCTGGTACGCCTGACCTTGGCAGGGACCACAACTCCGTCGTCAGAGCTATCTGTCATGGAGCCGCTGTCCTCTACAGGATCGTATTCTGAGCCTGAATCTGACAGATGAGTGACTTCCTCTTCACTATCTGTCATGCTCAGAAACGTGTAGGCCTCTTCACTAGTGAACCTTCGATTTGCCATTTTGGGCTCTAAATTTAGGGGTACACTAGTGAGACTCACAGGCAAAAAAGCTCCTGACTGTCAGCGACTGTATCAAAACGCTACCAAAAAACTGTTAGCGATCGCAGGGATTAGGCCTGACTCTGCAAACGCTGCAGTTATGTGTGCTTAGTGTTTTGTAAGTGCCAGTGATCGATCGATACTGCACTTGGGTGGGCTGGGCTGGGCCGAGGGGCAAAACGCAGGTGCTAGCAGGTATCTGGGCTGATCCCACTAACACTGCGTTTTTTGGGACCCTAAACTGCTGGGGACGCTAGTATAGATCTGATCGGATCAGATATTGATCCGTTCAGATACTATATCACTAAGGGAGATGTATGCTGCGTGCGTGGGTGTTAGCGGTACTGGCACTAACCTGACGCTGCCTGGGGCGACATAGACCTTATTTGACCCTAAAAACTTAACTTATATCACTGCCGGGCAATTAGGAGGTTAAACCTTTATTAGGTAATAAATGGCGGGTGCCCTAAAACTATAATAAACAACCTAACTAACCAGCGTCAACCGTAACACTTATACGGTGATCACTGGTGAAAGGGTTAACTAGGGGGAAATCAGGGGGTTAAAACCTTTATTAGGTAGTATATGGGGGTCCCTGTCGCTATAAAACACTGATGGCGAACCTATATACTTACCTCCCTAACTAACCTCACCTGTGTCACTAATACAGCGATCAGAAAAACGATTGCTTAGGGACACTGGCGACGGGGGGTGATCACGGGGTTAAAACTTTATTAGGGGGGGTAGGGGGGTACCCTGGATCTAAGGGGGGGTACCCTAGACCTAAAGGGGGCTAACCCTAACTGCCCTACCACTTATAACTGTCACAAACTGACACCAATGCAATAATCAGAAAAAAAAAACCTGCTTTTGGTGTCACTGTGACAGGGGGTACAGGGGGGTGATCGGGGGGTGACTGGGGGGTGATGGGGGGGGTGAAAAGTGTGCCTGCGTGTTCTACTGGAAGTGTAGTGTTGGTGCAAACTTACTTGATGTCTTCTCTCCTCGGTGCCGGAACGAAAAGACCGGCTCGAGGAGAGATGACATCACTTCCTCCGCTTCTGTTTACATTACAGAAGCCGAGGAAGCATTTCATTCGCCAGGAGCGATCACAAGGGGGGAGCCACGAATGAGTGGCCTCCCCCTCACCTCTGATCGCCCCTGACCTGAATCCGACCGCCGCAGGCACCGGGGTGGGGGTCCGATCGGACCCCCCGCCCGCGGGAAGGTAAGGACGTACAGGTAAGTCCTTATGCCTGCCCATGCCATTCTGCCGACGTACATCATCGTGCGGCAGTCGGCAATTGGTTAACAGGCTGTTTCCTACTGCACATGCGTGAGTCGTACTGTGCCTGCAGGGGGCAGGAGGGGTCGAACTTTCAAAACAAGGTACCTGCTCCCCCCCAAAAATTGCCAAATGTGGACGTGGAGGGGGGGGAGGGTGCAAACAAATGGAGCTTCCCCTTTTGGGAGGAGCTCCACTTTAAATACAAACATTGTTAATGGAGCTCTTAAACAGAACCCAAAGTGCAAATTATGATTTATTTTTACACGGTGTTGCAGATATATAGAAGTCTTGCTTCTACAAGCAATTGGAATGTTTAGTTCCCTCTCTTACTGGAGATACCTGAAAGAGGAGGGCAACCTCCTCTGTGTTTTCTGGTCCAGTGACAAACTTCAACCTTTTTGGTCTACTGTCCATTCAGTTATCACACAGGTGACCGGCTTTGACTTGGGTACGGACCTGGCCAAATAACTGCTACACCTGTCTCACTTAGGGCTCTTTTACACTTGCTTCGGCTTCAACACACATTAAGAGCCAGTTTACACTTGCTTCAAAACAAGGCTTCGGACAGGCTTTTTTAAAGCTCTCTGAATGCCAGTCAAAGCCCCTGTCACTAAAAAAAATGGTTAGCTTACAGTCCTGTTTACACCTTGGGTTTGCTTATGCTTTGCTTCCACTTCGCTTCAAAAATTATACCCCATGCCGCTTTAGTGGTGCTTCAAAGCGTCTTCAAAGCCTCCATAGAACTCAATGACAAAGCTCGCTTGAAGCACCTGTAGCTTTTGACAGGCTTTAATTCAGCTTTAGCTTCACTTTGTTTTGGAGAAATTGCAGGTGTGAGATATCCACACACACACACACACGCAAGGCATTTTTCAAGCTTCAACAAAGCTTCAAAAGAGCACCACAGGAGCATCACAGAAGCATCACCGACGCTCCACTGAAGCATCACCAAAGCTTCACTGAAGCCTCATCGAAGCACCACCGAAGCATGAAAAACACATCATAAAAGCATGTTGAAGTGGTAGGCGCTTTAATGTGTGTTGAAGCCAAAGAACCATTTTATTTAGTGACAGGAGCTTTGACTAGCGTCCAGAGAGCTTTAACAAAGCCTATCTGAAGCCTTGTTTTGAAGCGTAAACTAGCCCTTACTGAGGAAGCACTACAAGAAGACCATGCTGATACACCTGGTCAATGCTGCTAGGGCCTGTATTCCAGCCCTCTGGAAGCGGGAAACTCCCCCTTTCCCTGCGCTGTGCCTCTTCAAAGTGGCCAAGACTCAACGCATGGAAAGCCTCATGGAGGTACTCAAGGGCACTGAGAAAAATTCAGGAACACCTGATTCCATTGGACTCTCTAAACATGTTCTGGGGTTCTGGGGACTATGATTCATATGTGGCAGCAAATGTGTGAATTATTTAATATTTTGCGTCCCTCTGTTTGGCTGCTCTTGCGCTCTGGACTTGGTGTTTCTGAGCTTTGCACATCCCTATTCCTTTCTATCACCCCCCCCCCCCTTTTTTTTCTCTCTCTCTCTCTCTCTCTCTCTCTCTCTATTTTGCTTTGACTCTCTCTCTGTTTAGTCTCTCTGTCACGTACCTGTTCAGAGGCCGAAGCGCTGAGAGGGCTTGCCTTGCGGCTGAGTTCAGGGCACCCTTGAAGGTGGTGACAGGGAGTACTATGCCCAAATAAGAAGAGGTTGCCAGCTGCGACAGGCTGGGTGATGTGGTGATGTCTGGTGGATGGCGACTGGACAAGCGGGATGCACTGCTGGGCAGGAGCTCCTCAGATGTACCAGATGAGACTTGGCAGAAGAGAGAGCCAGAAGCAGGGTCAGGAGCCAGGCCAGTTGTCATACACGTAATGTCGGCCAGGAGTAAGGCAGTAAGCAGAGTCAGGAATAAGCCGAGGTTAGAAGAGCAAGCCAGAGGTCATACATGGATCAGAAGGCAGAAGCGGGGTCAATGGAACAAACCGAGGGTCAAAGCCAGGAATGGAGACAAGACAGGTCAAAGGCAAGCTGGGTCTGTAATAGGAAATCCAATAATATAAAGAACAGGAAAACAGGAGCACACAGGGGGAGCTGAAGACCATCCAGCAACTAATGGCTCATGCTGCTGGCTTTAAATAGGCCACTGGGCGCCGGAATCTGTCTCGCATTGCGTGTGCTTTGGCACGCGTGCGCACTGGCATATGGATTGCACCGTAAATGCACAAAAACACACGCAAACGCATGCGAATGCACTGCAGCTCATCACTGTGTACATAGAAACCCAAGACAGGAAGAAGGAAGTGATCCCCCCAGGACAAATGCAGATAGAAAAACGCGCATCAACTGCATGCATTCATGCAGGAGAAATGCAGAAAAAACACGCAGTAGATGTTCAGTTTTTAGTGTGAATAGGCCCTTATGGTGACAGGTGCCTGTCTGGCTGATTCCTTCAGTGATGTTGTCATTGCATTTTTCTGTATTACATTTGTGCCTCTATCAATGTTGACTTGGGTTCTGTTACATGACCCAATTCTTGTGTGTGTGTGTGTGTGTGTGTGTGTGTGTGTGTGTGTGTGTGTGTGTGTGTGTATATATATATATATATATATATATATATATATATATATACAGTATCTCACAAAAGTGAGTACACCCCTCACATTTTTGTAAATATTTTATTATATCTTTTCATGTGACAACCCATTAATGTCTAAACCGCTGGCAACAAAAGTGAGTACACCCTAAGTGAAAATGTCCAAATTGGGCCCAGTTAGCCATTTTCCCTCCCCAGTGTCATGTGACTTATTAGTGTTACAAGGTCTCAGGTGTGAATGGGGAGCAAGTGTGTTAACTTTTGTGTTATCACTCTCACTCTCTCATACTGGTCAATGAAAGTTCAACATGGCACCTTATGGCAAAGATCTGAAAAAAAGAATTTTTGCTCTACATAAAGATGGCCTAGGCTATAAGAAGATTGCCAAGACTCTGAAACTGAGCTGCAGCACAGTGGCCAAGACCATACAGCGGTTTAAAAGGACAGGTTCCACTCAGAACAGGCCTCGCCATGGTCGACCAAAGAAGTTGAGTGCACATGCTCAGTGTCATATCCAGAGGTTGTCTTTGGGAAATAGACGTATGAGTGCTGCCAGCATTGCTGCAGAGGTTGAAGGGGTGGGGAGTCAGTCTATCAGTGCTCAGACCATACGCCGCACACTGCATCAAATTGGTCTACATGGCTGTCATCCCAGAAGGAAGCCTCTTCTAAAAATGATGCACAAGAAAGGCCGCGAACAGTTTGCTGAAGACAAGCAGGCTAAGGACATGGATTACTGGAACCATCTCCAGTGGTCTGATGAGACCAAGATAAACTTATTTGGTTCAGATGGTGTCAAACATGTGTGGCGGCAACCAGGTGAGGAGTACAAAGACAAGTGTGTCTTGCCTACAGCTAAACATGGTGGTAGGAGTGTCATGATCTGGGGCTGCATGAATGCTGCCAGCACTGGGGAGCTACAGTTCATTGAAGGAACCATGAATGCCAACATGTACTGTGACATACTGAAGCAGAGCATGATCCCCTCCCTTTGGAGACTGGGCCACAGGGCAGTATTCCAACATGATAACAACCCCAAACACACCTCCAAGACAACCACTGCTTTGCTAAAGAAGCTGAAGGTAAAGGTGATGGGCTGGCCAAGCATGTCTCCAGACCTAAACCCTATTGAGCATCTATGGGGCATCCTTAAACAGAAGGTGTAGGAGCTCAAGGTCTCTAACATCCACCAGCTCTGTGATGTCATCATGGAGGAGTGGAAGAGAACTCCAGTGGCAATCTGTGAAGCTCTGGTGAACTCCATGCCCAAGAGGGTTAAGGCAGTGCTGGAAAATAATGGTGGCCACACAAAATATTGACACTTTGGGCCCAATTTGGACATTTTCACTTAGGGGTGTATTCACTTTTGTTGCCAGCGGTTTAGACATTAATAGCTGTGTGTTGAGTTATTTTGAGGGGACAGCAAATTTACACTGTTATACAAGCTGTACACTAACTACTTTACATTGTAGCAAAGTGTCATTTCTTCATTGTTGTCACATGAAAAGATATAATAAAATATTTACAAAAATGTGAGGGGTGTACTCACTTTTGTGAGATACTGTATATATATATACTGTACAGACACTTCTGGCCTCCTAGAGTTCGATAAGCATGTGATATGCAAGTTTTTACACATCTTTTAATGTCTGAAGAATTCTTCTCCCATAGAACTGCTCTCCTCTACTTGCCCAACCCAGGGAACAAACGCCTGAAGCTTTATACACATGCAAAAAAATTGTAAAATGCCTGAAAAGAAAAAACACTTCAAAATCAGCCAGAATATTCTCTGCTCAGGTGTGAAAGCAGGCTTACTGTCTTGTGTATTTTGTAGTTAAGACCCCCAAACAATATATATTTTCTGAAAGCAGACACTGGAGAATAAAATAATGGTATTTCCAATTTTTTATGTCACACTGCAATGGCTTGTCGTGCTCAACTTTTTTGTAAAAAATACAATAAAATTCATTCTAGAGATTCACATGCCATGCAGTGCAGTGTGATCTGAGCCAATGCATTTTGAATGGGCTGAATCACACTAGACCGCAGCAAAAATAGTGCATGCACTACTTTAAAAAAACACACTGCAACCGAATCGCATGGTACTTCTGCAGCATGCAATCGAGTGCAGACAAACACACTGCGTTTGTGACTTGCGTTTGGGGTATCATTAACTTAACATTGACATCTGCTGCACATTGCAACTTCAGTGCATTTTGAATGCAGTGTGGGAAACACGCACAAATCTCGGGTTTCCTGCACCACCTTCTGATGTGAACAGGCCCTAAAGATCATCTTTTTGATCTGCAATTGAATGCAAGAGAGTAGATACAGAAGTGACAATGTTACTTTGTATCTCTCTATTTTGTGCCTGAACTTTTTTTGACAGCTGCAGCTGCTGTATGTATACAACTCTTTGGGCCCTTTCACAGAGCTTTCTTATCAGGTCCGCCTGAAAAAGACCTGATTGGACGCTCCATTCACTTCTATGGAGTGGACATCCACTGACATGTCCGCTGACATCTGCCAATATCCAATCCGATCCTGTCCGTGAAATACAGACGGATGGTGACCCTATTTTCCATCCGTCTGGAGGATTGGATAGGATGGGATCAGATGAAAATGGACAGATGGTTCGTTTTCATCCGATCTCCCCATAGAGGAGAGCAGGGCTCTGACAGGTCCATCTCAGCACAGTGAGCGGAGATGGACCTGTCATCCGCCTGCTCAGCGGAGATCAGCGGATCGATCCCCCACTAAGAAAAGCAGAGTCAATCAGGCAGACCGCCCGTGTGAAAGAGCCCTAAAGCCTCGTACACACGATCGGATTTTCAGACGGGAAATGTGTGATGACAAGCTGTTGGCGGAAAATCCGACCGCTTGCACGCTCCATTGGACAATTGTCGGATTTTCCACAAACAAATGTTGGATGGCACGCTTTAAAATTTTCTGCGGACAAATGTCTGTTGTCAGATTTTCTGAGCGTATGTACACAAGTCCGTCGGACAAAAGTCCAAAGTACAAACACGCATGCTCGGAAGCAAGAACGAGCCAGAAGCGGTCGGTCTTGTAAACTAGCGTTAGAAATGGAGAATTAACATTCGTGACGTGGCAAATTATGAAATCTCAAAATGCAGCGCACATTCTCTTCTTCTTTAATGGGATAATAATGAAGCTGCTTTGCTGGTGATACTGATGGAGTTATTGCAAACACATTTTCAAAGGCTTTTTTATTTCTAGTGAAATCAAGAATAATATTATTATGCTTTTTTTTTTTTTTTTTTTTTTTTTTTTTGGGCAAGCTTCCATAGCACCATTAGGGTCGGTTCACACATGGGCAACACGACTTTAGCGCGACTTTGCACGGCGGCTTCGACGCGACCTCGACGCGACTTCGACGCAACTCCGACGCGACTTCGGCAAATTACGAGGCGACTTGAAGTCGCCTCCATGACAGGCGACTTCGCCTGTGGCCAATCAGCTCTCTGGGAGGGAGGGGGGGAGGGAGGGGTTTTCCCTGCAAAGTCGCTTGACTTTACAGAGAGATCCGACTTGGAGGCGACTTCCATTGATTTCTATGGTACAGGTCGCCTACCAAGTCGGATCAAAGTAATACAGGGAGTACGCTCTGAAGTCGGAGCGACTTCAGTAGTGTCTATTAAGACACTAGCGTTAACTCCCATCAAAACTATTTCTGGGGCGACTTGGGGCGACTTGAGGGCGTACAAGTCGGATCCCAAGTCGCCCCAGTGTGAACCGAGCCTTATCCTGTAGTTTTTAAGATCAAAGATACAACTATGTTGGTGTCCCTTGTTAATTTTACATTGTATTTTTTTAAATGTAACTGCCTACTCCCAAACTGTCATTTGAAGTAAAACACATAGCCAAGTATTATTCTCCACAATTTTTTATTGTGCATTAAAAAAAGAAAACAAATACAATTAGACATGCTGTCTGCCAATAGAACTTAACCAAAAAGTGCATTCTATGCATCCAAAAATATAGAAAATATACCAACTCAAATCATTATTATTCAACCAAAAAATAAAAGCCTCATGCATGTGTCCTGCTTCTTAATATAGGGGGTCAACAATGCCAAGAGTTGGTGAAAGCAGGGGTCCGTCATCCGGAGATAATTCCAAAAATCATCTGGATTATTCTCCTGGAGCTCCCGCAGCAAAGGCATATGACATAATTGGTCACGGTTAATAAAGCAACCAATTTTTGGTCCAAGAACTCCTCTTCCTCCTGTTCCTGGACTGGACTTGGGTCAAAGCAATAACTCCAAGGCTAATAATAAATAACATGTTATCTCCTCCGATTCTGCAACATGGCTGGTTGATGAACGGCCGTTCAGAAATGAACTGAAAAGCACAAAATGAAAAGCCCGAACTGAAAAGTGCTAAATGAAAAGCATGAAATTAAAAGCGTGAATCAACACTCACCAAACTTCTACTAACATGAAATTAGCAGAAGGAGCCCAAAGGGTGGCACTAAAGAGCTGAAAAACCACTACGTTCGTGTTTGTTGGCCGACAATTCCTTGCCGTTTGTATGCAAGACAAAATCAAGGCACACGCCTTCGAACAAAAGTCTGAGGCTTTGTCTGTGGAAAATCCGATCGTGTGTACGAGGCTTTAGGCTTCAACTGGTTTTAAAGTCTGAACCCAGGTTCACACTGACAACAGGAATGAAATTGTGCGAGTTCAGCTGAACTCGCACAATTTCATTCCCACATGTCAGTCCCGACTTCGGGGGCGATTTCAGAGACATCTGTGTGGGTTTCTGCACAGATGTCTATGGAAATCGCACCCCGAAGTCGCCAAAAGTAGAACAGAAACTACTTTTGGAAATTCGGACAGTGCCATCGCTGGCAATTGCCACTGATTTGGCATGCGATTTGACATGTTAAATTGTACGCCAAATTGCTCCAATGTGAACCTAGGCTAAAGCTACATTCACACTGGTGATTAGGACTGGTGCTAATAGCAGTGGCAGGAATCAGAGATTCCTGCTGTGGCTCTCAGAGGCTACCCCATCACTACAGCCGCCAACCCCATCACTACAATGACAGGTCGGTTTGTGCTGGCTGTGCAGAGAGCCCCGAATAGCTGCGGCCGACGGCAACCTGGCATTATCGTGTAGCCTAATGCCCTGTACACACGATAGGATTTTCCGACAACAAAATCCTGGATTTATTTCCGACGGATGTTGGCTCAAACTTGTCTTACATACACACGGTCACACAAATGTTGTTGGAAATTCAAAATATCAAGAATGTGGTGACGTACAACACGTACGATGAGCCGAAAAAAATTAAGTTCAATAGCCAGTGCGGCTCTTTTGCTTGATTCCGAGCATGTGTGGAATTTTGTGCGTTGGAATTGTGTACACACGATCGGAATTTCTGACAACGGATTTTGTTGTCGGAAAATTTGAGATCCAGATCCCAAATTTTGTTTGTCGGAAATTCCGACGGAAAATATACGATGGAGCCTACACACGGTCGGAATTTCCGACAACAAGCTCCCATCAAACATTTGATGTTGGAAAATCCTATCGTGTGTACAGGGCATAACAGTTTTTTAACTTAATGCATTTTCTGCATAAAGGTAAAAACTCCCCACTAACTGTTCCCCTATTTCCCCAAACACCTGTCCCCTCTCTTGCTGCAGCGCTGTAACAGCTACAGGACTGCTCTCCCCTCTTCCTGGTCTCAAAGGGGACTCAGAGAGCAGTGGAAGCCATAGGCTCCTGCTGCTGTCAGTCATATCATGTGATCGGGGAGTGTGGCTGAGCTACGCTGTAGGTGTCTATGGATGTATACAGCCCAGCTCAGGAGCGCTCCTGCATGGGTGCCCCCTCAGCACAACGCTTACTATGGGGCACCCGCAGGAGCGGACAGAGCTGGTGGTAGTCCCCAGAAGACGGGTAATATCATTGCACAGAGCAGGAAACTATAATCTCTTCTTTATTTTAATTTAAAAAAGGCTTTAACGTCACTTTCATTTTCTAAGCTGAGATTTGCCATGATTGGGAGGGGGAATATGGAAGAGGCCACTAGTGATGTGACCGGTCTGAAAACAGCTCAAATTTGGTATTTAGAACACTTGCTTTTTTAAAACTACTGACATAGTGTGCTATGCCAGCCTCTAATAGAGGGGACGGCATAGTTTTATATAGATGGGTTAATAAACCCTTTAACCCTTTTGCTGCCATCAATGTAAGGCTTACATTTTGTTTTTTGTTTTTTTATCCTACCTAAGCACACTGACAATAAATAGTTTTTTTTTTAATTCTGGAAAGAAAATACTGACCCTGACCTTTGACCCTGATCCAGCGATTTTTTTGTTTTGTTTATAATGATGGAGTTTCAGTTGAAGAGATCCCGCTTATTGTACAGGGAGTTATTTGTAATCAATCTATATTTGAAATAGAATATCCTAATGTGGCAGCGGCTAAGATAGCCAAATTTGATCAAAATGATTGCTTCTGATAAAATGTTTTTTACTTGTAAAAGTTCTAAGTAAGATTTTAGGCATGTAAGTGCAAATAGCAGATAGTTAAGAAATTTCAAACGCTTGCCTCTAACCCCCCTTCCTCCCCCTCTTCTCCTGCAAAGCCAGGAAGCACAGCGGCTTGGTAGCTGATAAATTTTCGTTACCTAAGAAATGCTTGACATCAGCATGGACAGATCAACTGGATGCAGCATCGGAGGAGAGTCAGCGGTGGGATCGGCGGCGGAGGAAGAAGAACACAGGACAAAGAAGACAGGAAAAAGAAGAAGACCGGAAGAAGAAGCGGGAGAAGAAGAAGACCGGAGGAAGAATAGGGAGAAGCCCGGAGGAGGAAGAAAAAGATATTTTTAATAAAGGACTTGTCAAAAACTGTATATTGTGTTTTGTCACACTACACTACTTTTTTTTTGTGAATGGGTAGGGGTATAATGTACCTGATACCCATTCACATAGGGGGGCCGGGATCTGGGGGCTTCCTTGTTAAAGGGGGCTTCCAGATTCCGATGAGCCCCCCACAGACCCCGACAACCACCGGGCAAGGGTTGTCGGGAAGAGGCCCTTGTCGTATGATTCAGGAGGGGGGGCCTCACTTGTCCCCTCCCTTTCCTGACCTGCCAGGCTGCATGCTTGGATAAGGGTCTGGTATGGATTTTGGGGGGGACCCCACGCCATTTTTTTTAAACTTTGGTGTGGGGGGGTCCCCTCCAAATCCATACTAGACCCAAGGGCCTGGCATGGACCTGGGGGGACGACCCCATGCTGTTTTTTTACGCGATTTTTTTATCCCGCAATTATTTTTTTTTACATTCAGCTGTCAGTGGGGAAGCCTGCTGAAGCTGATGACTCATCATTGTTAAGGACGCGGCGGCCGGTTTTCCGGTCCCATCCTTAGCAACCAACTATATACAGTTTAAAAACCGCAAATCGCTGCAAAATCGCGGTAAAAACACGTGTTCAAAAACGCGGCAAGCACCGCAAAAAGCACTGCAGAAATGCTCAAAAGCAACATGCATAGATGTGAATCGAGCCTTAGACAGTGCACAGGGAAAAGAGCGCCTTCCATGCTCCCTGACCTATTATAGCATATAACTGCTCTATTGGATAGCACAGTACATAAAAGAATTCCTAAGAACTATGTAAAGCAGAGCAGTGTGTTAGCTCTAGCAACACTGGTATCTTTTTACAGGTTGTGCATATTCTTTAACCCTTTTCTGCCGCCTTTATAAGTACTATGGGATATAAACGAGCCCACTACCACAAAAGCAGCTGAGCTTGCTGGAGCATAGGTTTTCATGTCAAGAATGTACATTTTAACATATGTGTTCAAGCCCAATGACAGCTTTGGCATAAAAGAAATAATGCGAGTCCTCAGCCATTCAAAACTTACAAAAAAAAAACGCTCCACCTGCTATATTCCATCTGTCTCAGGTACTGGCCACTCTGCAAACTGGTCATCGGTGCAGCATCATTTAACCTCTTTCCTGTGAGCCCAGTGTGCCAGGGTTTTATGTTATTATGTGGTGTCTCTGGAGCATTTAAGATCTGCCAACCCCTGGAAGAGGAAGATTGGGGGGGAACCTGTGGTGTCACCAAACTCAAGACACCTGAAAATAACATAATTCTAGGAGTTTTTTTTGTACTCCAAACAATGGGGGGGGGTCAGCAAATCCTGAGACTGGGTTTAAAGCTGAAAGCCTAGACCTTTGACAAAGTCCACTGGGCGATACGCATGAGGTGGGTGGTGACGTAACCACGCTGGACAGAGCCAGCAAGCCGTGGAGAGTACTAAAATATGCCTGTATTTGACTTCTGAATTGTGAGTGGTATTTTTACTATTAATAAATATATTGTATGGGCGATCTGCACTATGGTTTTTTCCTCTTGCCTCTTACATATATGATACTCCCTCCTCCTCCGTAGATGTAAACAGAGAGAAGGGGAAGGCGGCTGTGCGCTGTGGATTGGATTTGATCTGTCAGTGGAAGCAGTGCCACTTTTACACTGCAAAGGCGCATACTGACCTCCTTTTAGGTAGTGGGGTCCACCCAAGCAGGTAAGAAGCCACAGTGGTGTCGCTGGGGGGGGGGGGCAGGTCGCACTTTGTGACACCTGCCAGAGGGGTGACACCTGTGGGCAGCGGCACCACTCACTAACAACGCATGCCGCACAGTCCTAACCCCTACACAACGCACAGCGGAACAAACCAAAGCCGCTTCCCCCTCCTCTCTGTTTACATCTACGGAGAAGGAGGGAGTCCGAGGGACACATGTCTCTCCCGCGCAGTTCTGAGGTCTGTAGAGTTTTTGTAATGCAAATGAACATGTACTGGAGGGGAGAGGGGGGTCTGCACTGATGGAGGAGGGAGGGAGGGGGGTCTGCACTGAGGGGGGGGTCTGCACTGAGGGGGGCTATGCTGATGGAGGTGGGTCTGTACTTAGTGAGGGGGGGTCTGTAGTAAGGGAGGGGGATCTATACTGAGGGAGGAGGGTCTGTACTTAGTGGGGGGTCTATACTGAGAAAGGGGGGTCTGTAGTTAGTGGGGGGTCTATACTGAGAGAGGCGGTCTGTAGTTAGTGGAGGGGGGTCTGTAGTTACTGGAGGGGGGTCTGTACTGAGGGGGGACTATATTTGGTGGGGGGGGTGACACCAGTTTTTCCACACCGGATGACACCAACCCTAGTGACACCACTGAGAAGACGCCCTTAGCCCTCGTTCACACATCGTCAGATTTTAAACTCGAATTTCAGTGCGAGTTTGGGGGCGATTTGAAAGACATCTGTGCGGGTTCATGCACAGACGCCTATTGAAATCACCCCCGAAGTCACCAAAAGTAGTGCAGGAACTACTTTTGGAAATCGGTGTGGCGCTACAAAGTCGGCGTCGCATTGATTGGGACAGTGACGTGGCCGGCAATAGGCTGCGATTTGGCATGCGATTTGACATTTTTTCAAATTGCATGTCAAATCGCTCCGATGTGTACGGGGGCTTAGGTGGGGCGAAGGGCACCGTGATGAACAAAGGTCGATACACACAGGATTGTTTTCGGTGTATGGGATTACATGATTCACGGATTTTATACATACAGTATCTCACAAAAGTGAGTATGCCCCTCAAATTTTTGTAAATATTTTATTATATCTTTTCATGTGACAACACTGAAGAAATTACACTTTACATTGTAGCAAAGAAGTGAGTGTACAGCTTGTATAACAGTGTAAATTTGCTGTCCCCTCAAAATAACTCAACACACAGCCATTCATGTCTAAACTGCTGGCAACAAAAGTGAGTACACCCCTAAGTGAAAGGGACCAAATTGGGCCCAATTAGCCATTTTCCCTTCCCGGTGTCATGTGACTCGTTACAACGTCTCAGGTGTGAATGGGGAGCAGGTGTGTTAAATTTGGTGTTATCACTCTCACTCTCTCATACTGGTCACTGGAAGTTCAACATGGCACTTCATGGCAAAGAACTCTCTGAGGATCTGAAAAAAAGAATTGTTGCTCTACATAAAGATGGCCTAGGCTATAACAAGATTGCCAAGACCCTGAAACTGAGCTGCAGCACGGTGGCCAAGACCATACAGCAGTTTAACAGGTCAGGTTCCACGCAGAACAGGCCTCGCCATGGTCGACCAAAGGAGTTGAGTGTGCGTGCTGAGCTTCATACCCAGAGGTTTTCTTTGGGAAATAGACATATGAGTGCTGCCAGCATTGCTGCAGAGGTTGAAGGGGTGGGGGGTCAGCCTGTCAGTACTCAGCCCATTCACCGCACACTGCATCAAATTAGTCTGCATGGCTGTCGTCCCAGAAGGAAGCCTGTATATATCTTTATGGACTGACACTGAAAGATGGACTCACTTTGATATATATATATATATATATATATATATATATATATATATATATATATATATATATATATATATATATATATATATTTGTTATATAATAGTTATTTTATTTTGTTTTATTAATATTATTTTTATGATCATTGATGAACTTTATATTCATTAATCTATGCACTTAGGCCTGGTTTACATCTATGCAGGTTGCAGTTTGCATATTGCAGGTGCATTTTGCGTTTTTCAGTACATGCTTTTCATCCATTAAAGTCTATGGAACCAAAAACCAGAAAAAAGTCCCTGGCCCTTTCCAAAATAAAATGCACAGATGTGAACTACATTCATAGGAAACCATGTCAAATGGACTGTATTGTGCTTCTGCAAAACTGAAAACGCGCTAAAAAATGCATAGGTGTGAACCAGGCCTGAGGCTCACACTGGTACGACAATTGGGAACTCATGTCGCATGATGTATGAAAAATCAATGTTTCCCTATCTTAACTGGTCCAACACAAGTCGGTCTGACTTTGAAAATGCTCCCTGCACTACTTTGGTCCGACTTTGATCCTATTTCAGCCCATTGAATATCACTGAAGTCGGATCAAAATCTGACTTTGGCATGCGACTTTGTGGTCTAATGATCTTGAAGGGGAACTCCACGCCATTTTTTTTTTTTTTCAAACAGCATGGGTTCCCCCTCCAAAAGCATACCAGGCCCTTCGGTCTGGTATAGATTTTGGATTTTAAGGACAACCCCCGCGCTTAAAAAAAATCTTCTCGCTCTTTTGCTGGGCCTTCTCCATTGTCTTCTCTGTCTGTTCTTCTTCTGATGTTGACTCAACGCTCTCTCCCACACTAATGCCAGATGCGCGATGTGCCACTACTTATATTGGCATGGGGCAAGTCACCGGAGACCTGCCCCTTATGACGTCACTGCCCATCATGCCCCGGGCGGTGACATCATAAGGGGCGGGGCCTCCAGATGATGTCACACGGTGACCCCCACCCCATGCCAATATAAGTAGTGGCACACCCCACACCCAGCATTAGAGCAGGAGAGAGCGTTGAGTCAACATCGGAAGAAGAAAAGAGGGAGAAGACAACGGAGAAGGCCCAGCAGAAGAGCGAGAAGATAGTGGAGAAGACCCAGCAGAGGCAGAAGACAGCGGACAGAGGGAGAAGAACCGGAGAGAGAGCGGAGAAGACCTGGAGATGGGAGAAGAACTGGAGAGGGCTAGAAGACATCAGCAGGGAAGACCCGGAGAGGGGAGAAGAAGTCGGAAGAGATGCCAGAGTTGCCTTAATAAATTACTTTAACACCCTGTGTGCTGTTTTATTTTTGACACTTTTTTTAGGTGAATGGGTAGGGGTACAATGTACCCCATACTCATTCACATAGGGTGGGGGGCCTGGATCATGGGGCCCCCTTGTTAAAGGGGGCTTCAAGATTCCGATAAGCCCCCTGCCCGCAGACCCCGACAACCAATGGCCAGGGTTGTCGGGAAGAGGCCCTTGTCCTCGTCAACATAGGGACAAGGTGCTTTGGGTTGGGGGGGTGCAGGGCCCCCCTTCCCCAAAGCACCCACCCCCCCATGTTGAGGGCATGCGGCCTGGTACGGTTCAGGGGGGGTTGCTCGCTCGTCCCCACCCCCTTTCCTGACCTGCCGTGTTGTGTGCTCGGATAAGGGTCTGGTATGGATTTTGCGGGGAACCCCCATGCCGAAAAAACGGCGTGGGGGTTCCCCTTAATATCCATACCAGACCGAAGGGCCTGGTATGCTCTTGGAGGCACCCTTACATCAGAGTCTCCATCAAAGTCCCCACTTGCATCAAAGTCCCCCATTTACACCACAGTTGCTTTCAGAGCCCCCCCCCCTTATATCTGGGTCCATTTTAGAGTCCTCCCTTTACATTGGGGTCCTGAGTGTCCCTCTTTTACATTGGGGTCCCCATCAAGAGTCCCCCCTTGATATCAGGGTCCCCATCAAGAGTTCCTCCTTTACACCAGGAACCCCATCAAGAATCCCTCCTTTACACCAGTGTGACAGTAATGAGATCTGGACACCCCAAAACTGAGTAAGAATACACAGTGGCACCATTATTTTGCTAAAGTTCAAGTGTCCAACAAACTGACAAAATCGGATTAGAATCTTGTATCCTAAAAGTTAGATAGAGAACTGATACATTCCATAAACACCTCTCAGAACCCTTTGTCCCCACTTTACACCTGGGTCCCCTTTAAGAGTCCATCTTTTCATTGGGGTGCATGTCACGAATACCTCCTCCATTTGTCATAAGGATTCACTGTAAAGAGTCCCCCTTTACATTAAGGTTCCTACTGTATGAGTGTCCCTCCCCATCAAGAATTCCCCCATACATCAGGGTCCCCATCAAGAGTCCCCCAATACACTGCTGTTCCCGGCAAGAGTCCCACCTTCTGTGTCCCTCTGGGGTCTTATTTAGGTGCTCTGGCCCACGCAGTACCCTCCTATGTGTTCTTTGAGGTCACTCTCCTATGTTCTCTGTGGGAATTAAGCTTTCTCTCCATTGCCCCTGGCAGCCATAGTTCTGTCTTTGCACCCCCTTTTACTCATGGAAGTCCCCTTCAGTACAGGATACAGGAATTGATTCATAAACAAAGTGTCCTTATCTTATGGATGTCTTCTCCGAATTCCCTACTATATTTTAATCAGAATTATTTACCTCCTTCTACTGACACTTGTATCAAGATCTGACTGCTTGACAGGCTCTTGACCAACTCTCTGTGGGCCCTCCCAGATAATCTGGATCTTCTATCCTAAGAGGTGATTTGCCACCCAGCTACTCGCTTGCTGGCTTTAACAGCTTGGCTGCTGAAGCCTAGGTATTGAAGGACAGGGGCCAATTGGATTTGGTCATCCCTATGCTCTGGAAATCTGGAAAATTGACTTCACTCAAAGTCTACAATCACATTTGTAAAGCACATTTCTCTTGCTGTGAGTCAAGGAAATTTTATCCCAGAAAGTTCTCAGTGGGACAAATATTGTCTTTTCTTTTCTCCAGTCTGGCCTGTATCAGCATTTGGCTTTGAATACCATCAAGGATCAAATCTTGGGCTTAGCAGTTTATTTTCAGAAGCCGCTTGCCTCTCACTTTAAGGTTTTTATACTCACATAGTTCCTCCTGTACATTCCCCAGTCATACCTTGGGATCTCAACTTGGTTCTGCCAGCTCTTCAAGGCCCTCCCTTTGAACTTATTAGAGATATTCCTCTATATTTACTCACAAGGTTGCGTTTCTCATCGCAATCACTTCAGCAAGGCAAGTTTCTGAGATGGTAGCTTTAACCTGTAGAGAACTCTTTCTTTTGCAAAACAAAAACCAGGTTATTTTGGAGGCCCAAGGCCTCTCTTTTGTAGGGAGGGGGTTTATTTCGTTTACATTAGCAAGAACATTGTTCTACCATCTGTTGCTTTTTGTGAGAATGTTAGCCTTTGTTTGCTCTGTCGCCCACCCCTTAGTTGGACAATGGTCCTTATATACCTGAATTGTTTCCAGTAATGTACAATTAAGATTTTTTACTTAGGGTAAAACCCTTCTCTTGGAGTACATTATGAGAAGTAAAGGCAAAATTGAGGCATTCTGGGAGAGGAAGGGTTATATTGGGCTGGCCTTACAGCTTTGTCTTCCCAGTGTCCAATTTCCTAAAGACAGCAGCATAACCCTATGTACCTGAATACCTGTGCCAGCCCTCAATATATACATACCACAAATGATGCTCAGATAGGGAGGATGCAGTAGGTATAGTTACCCACAACTATAGATCTTGTGAATTCCTCACTGTTGGGTGGATTCATTAAAGGCAAATCGACTTTGTATTTTGGAAGGGCAGTTTCTCTGGAGCTTAGTAAATGAGGGGAAGCTCTGCTGACTTCCATTATCCAATCATGCGCAAGCAAAAGTGTGCCCCACCCACCCCACCCCCATTTCCTTGTATGTGATTGGGTATTCTTTGTAAAAGGAAGCTTCACCTCATTTACAAAGCTCTGGAGCAACTGTACTTGCAAAGTTCACAGTCTGTTTGCCTTTAGTAAATCCACCCTTGTGTTTCCTGCATCCAACCATTTCAAGGCCATAAAAATAATCAAAAAAAAAAAAAAAAGGACTCCATGAACTGGAAGAGAACCACTAAAACACCAGAACACCCCCGTAATAAAATTATGTCTAAAATGGTAGCAGACTGGCTGCATTTTTATGCGTAAAGAAAATATTTTTTCATTTGGGTCAAATTCAAATTTTCAAAGGCAGACATAGTGCAGGCAGAGACCTAGGCAATGTGAAGCATTTGATTCACAAACCTTTTTCCTTCTATTATTGCATACATTTGTGACTAAATCTTCAATTAGTGATGACTTTCCCCAATCAGTTCACAAAATGCTTTAGATCCAAATATTATGTTGGGAACCTGTTTGTACAAAAACTATTATTTCTCCAATATTTTGATAATAGCCCTCTGCCAAAAAAAAAAAAGTTTGTTTTTTTAAGACTGATTTACTGTAATAGACCTGAATAGCTGATCAAACACAGCTGAAAGAAGAGACACCCTCTTTAATTTGCAGAAGTACCCAACAATGAGCAAAAATGCTATATTTCTTTGTAGCACAGCATGACCTGTAAACCAAGTAAAACTGACTAAAAGTATTAGCATATTTACAAGTAAAATAATGACAGATTACATAATGCAGAAAGACTTTATTGGAAACTTGTTGACAAAGCACAGACACTGCTGCATTTAAGTATCACGAAAAGGTTTTGGTCCATATTTCAGATAACAGGGATACATGATGTCAATTATTCCACATACATAAAGGAATGCAGATGCAGAGTAGACTGGTTGGATCCTCATGGGTGGGACACAGTTTAGCTGCTCTCTCCCATGGTGTGCTTGTCAAACAGGTACTCGCCCATGCCGTTCTGGGGCAGCCCAAGGCGCTTCAGGTTGGTGATGTAATCTCCAAGCTGCTTAATAGACTTCACCTGTTCCTCCAGGTATTCAGTCTCCAAGAAGTCACACAGCTAAAAAAAAAAAAAACAATAGAACCAGTTAATTGTTTGTTTGAAATCTATCAAACTAATGCAGAGTATGAAAATATACGTTTCTTATAGAAACCAGGTTCTTACAACTTACAGTACATGATTAGAGTGACTGTAAGAATTAGAACTTGTTACCATTTGGAAACACCAGTTACGCTGCAAAGCTCTTACAGTGGCACCAGTTATAGGTCACCAGCCCATAACTGCTGTCTGCATGTTTCTAGAGTAGGAGAAAAATTCCTGATTCAGTTCTCTGTCTAGCTTCAGACAGAAGTCTGTAGGAATCTTAAAGGCTAAACACCAAGCAAGGTGTGACAAAATAGTAGTCATGTGACTAGATAGTAGGAGAGGGTGTTGGGCAAAGAAAAACAAAAAGGTAGTAGTAGTGAGGCGTCTGTCAACATTTGGCATGGCATACTAACTTTCTACCCTATGTGCACTGCATAAAGGTTCCCCAGTAGCCTTCTTGGGAATCTTAGAAACTTTTCTTCCACTGCTGTAGATACATTATACAACGCCCAAACTTTCCTCATGTCGAAATGCGAGATGCAGTTTGCAGATCATTTAGAGCAAATCTATCACATAAAGTAAGTTTATGAACTGGATAACTGATTATTCTGAACACACCAAGAAGTTCAGGCACATTCCTGCCCATATTGCAACATAAGGACATCCCAAATAGTCATTGTGCTGGGGGGGGGGATGATTTGAAGTACTGGATTTGCATAATATGAGCACCGCAAGTCTGGGGGCTCATGCAGACATCTCAAGTCCCGCATTTCTGCGGCGGCTCCCGCACACCAACAAGAGCCTCCCGGTCTCTCGGGAATGATCGGTGCGGCGGGGATCAGCTGTGATCACGATCTCCCTAGTATAGATTTTTAGCTGATAGCCGCTTCTCCTTCTCTCCCTCCCGTGGCTGATGGCTAAAAAGCTATACAGGGAGATCGGTGATCACAGCTGTCCCTCCAGCCACACCGATCATCCCCAGCTGCTCTGTGTCCTCCTCCGTGTCCTTCTCCACCCCCCCCTCGTCCCCCGCAACCGGCTCCCCTCCTCTCCTCTCCCGCCAGCTGTGAGGGGAACTAGTAATAGGACACAGTGAGCAAGATCGCTCCTGTGATTACTGAGCAGAGTAAACTGTGTTTACTCTGCTCAGTTTATGAATGGACAGGAGCCTCTGTCTCCTGTTCATTCATCTTTAGTGCTGAGAAAGGGACTGGGGATTGTGTCCTCAGTCACTTTGTCTGTCTCAGAGGGGAGGTGTCAGGGGTCTGTTTAGACCCCTGACATCTCACCAAAGCCCCCCCAAAAATATAAAAAAAAATATTGTAAAAAAAATTCTAAAAAATGAAAAAGTGTAAAAAAAATTAAAACAAACTACTGACACCACTCTCCCCTGCCCTACCAACACTGTCCACTGCCCCAACCCTTTCTCCCCAAAAAGCACTGTGAAAAAAAATTAAAAACAAATGAAATTGTAAAAAAATCAGTTATTAAAAATAAAAAACTACTGACACCGTCCACTGGCACCCACCCCCCACCCCCTTCCCCAGAAGCACTGCGAAAAAATATTGAGAAAGTGATTTTAAAAAAATGTTGCCATGGGGGGGGGTTGGGGGGGGCCTTTGCAGGCGCGAAGCTCCACCTCCCTGAAATTTGTTTTTGCAGGTTGGGATGTCTGCTCATGGTGTGCACTGGATTACAGTTGTGTATCTTGTGGCACCATCACCTGCACTCCTGTTTGGTCAATTTGGGCTGACTCTTGGGTTTTGTCTATTTTTTTTCTTTAGACTCATTATTTTGTGGTTCACCATAAAACATCCTTCCACCAACTACCAGGACTCAGTGTAGGCAGATACTTACATGGGGGTCAACCTTGTCAGATCCCACTTTGTGCAGGTCCAGAAGAGCCTGATTCACAGTCTTTTCCAGCTGCAGAGCAGCCTGCATGGCCTCCAGGGTGTTACCCCATTCATCACGCTCTGGTTTCTGAGAAAAATATGGAATGTCTACAGTTAGAATATTTACATTATGAAAATCTCCATTATACCAATAAAGTTGAGAGTTGTCTATTGTGGCTACATTACAATCATGTATGCATTTCTTTCTATTTGCATAATTTAGAGAAGCGGTTGTGTTTTAGTTCCATTAAGCAATCTGCATATAATGAAACCGCCTCTAGTGTCTTCATGACACATCAGGGAATCTGGTTTGCCTACCAAGTCAGATACAGGCATAAGAGGATCATCAGTAATAAGATATACAAAACAGACAGAAAATTTGGTGGCAAAGTCACCTTTTTCAACCATCTGCATGAACCTCCACATGATTCAAACATCCAGCTTGAGCAGTGAACCACTAAGTTCTGTCCTCAAACATGATCTCTGGATTCACTTTATTCCTAGACCCAACAGGCCTCACCTACAAGGTTTGGACATCACACCCCAACAGTAAGGATGATACTAAATACATTTTTACCTTGACATCCTGCAGGACAATGCGACCCCCACGTTTGTTCTGATACTTCATCAATTTCTCAGCATGCTCCCTCTCTTCGTGACTTTGTTCCTTGAAAAACTTGGCCACATTGTGAAGGGCGATATCATCACGGTCAAAGTAGAAAGCCTGAAGGAAGAGGGTAGAAATGTAATTTAAAATTAGACACATACAGATCTTGAGCAGTAGCAGGTGTTCAAATAAGGGGAGTTTATTCTGTCCAACAATTTGATCTATCACATCAATCTTTGCCAAAGCAAGAAATTCACAATTAGCTATAATGTTCCAAAAACTTAGGAGTATCCCAGGACTGCTACATGTTTATCAGTGTAAGATACATGGAGTGACAGACACTGTGGCTGGGGCCTAGTTTGGCCAATTACAGGGAAGAATCCCTTTCAAAAGTTTAGCAGTTATCCAGTGGATTTGGTCATTTTAACCCAGCCATAGACTATTTGAATCTCAGCTGGTTCAGCAGGGCATGGCCAAGATTCAAACCATGTATGGGCAGGCTAAATGTACCTAAGTTGATCGATCAACTTGGGTTCGACCAGCCTGTCAGAGTTTGCATGCAATTATTGCTAGTGGCTATTAGAGCCGCTAGCAATAATCATGGTGTTCTCCTGGCTGCTCTATGGGAGTCATTCCCCCATCAACACTGACTGTGTTGATGGGGGAATTGAGCGATTTTCTTCACTCCATCTATGGCCCGCCTAAATCTTGGTGATTTTGGGTTCATAAAGAATAGGACAACAACATTAAGCCCAAGAAGTAACCTGTGTCTCTTATTGTGCAACAGAGTCATCCATTTTGTAGTCCTCCATTATTCAGCTCCTTTCAAATTATCACCCGTGTACCCAATGACTCATTACTAAGCAATAACAAAAGTGATTTCAGAAAGTCTTTCTAAATGACGCTTTATCAGAAGCAAACTGGTACTGGTCTTTACACTTATGAAAAAAAGTCCACTAGAAAATACTTGGTAAAACCCCAGCTCTACAAGACTCTGCAGCTAGCCTTTGTACATAAAGAGCAGAAGCCACAATAGCTTTTTCACAAACGCCATTTACAAGTCTTTCCACTGAAGAATGAGCCTGGAGAGAGCAAAGATTTCAGTGCTGGGAGGGGTGTTGGTAGTAATGTAATGTATAGTATGCAAGTAGGCGGGGGTTGGGTTCTGAGTTCTCTTGTCCCCCTCCCATCAGTGTTCTTGCACAACAGAAAAAAAAAAACTGGTTTTCAGCCTCTCAGCACAAGGAGAGATAAGATAGTTGGGAACAGAGGGTGGGAAGCACTGCAAAGAGCTGATATTGATTACTGGGTGCAAGGTAGGCGGTGCAGGAAACAGCACAATGTGTGGATTCTTGTTTGCATAGAGTAACAGTGAGCTCACTACAAGGTGCCATCTTGCCTTTGTTAAACAGCAGTAAAGGGAAGTAAAACAGCATACAGACGTAAATGAGCCAACAAGGTAGTCAGCAATCAAATCCTACTGTTAGGCTGAGACGTTCAGTTCTATAAATACATCTGATCAACAACAGGCAATAGAATGTGCCATTCTATCCAGTTGATCTGATCACAGCAATATTCTGATAGGACAAGCTGGAGTAATCGTCATGCACACCATGGAACATCTGTGGGACACAGAATGGCTACACAGCAATGTATCCAGATCATTAGGTATAGAAGGCGTTTCTATATCATTTAGGTATTGATATGCCACTGTGTTACCATTTTAGCATAATGCTGAACACAATAGCGCAACTGCCTTTAAGATGAGTATTGTAGAGCCAGAGACTTTACAATATGGCTGCTGGCTCCTTTTTATACATAACTAGGTCCCTGCCTGAAAATGTTTTTCTCATAAAAGGTACTTACCATGGAGAGGTAGGTGTAGGAGGCGTACAGCTCCATGTTCACCATACGGTTGATGGCAGCCTCGCAGTCGCGGTGGAAGTTCTGGCGCACCTGGGAATCCATTTCAGCGGTTTGGTGGTTTTGGGTGGCGCAAAAAAATCAGTAATGCAATAGATGTTTCAAAAGTAAAAGAGCAAAGGACTCAGAGAGGGTTCCGTTCAAACACTGTTGAAGCAAGAACTCTACTAAGAGTCAGGTGTAGATTTGATCACAGCACAAAGGAGCTCTGTATATATAGGCAACCAGCCTGAGAGACTGGGGACTGCCCCCCTCCCTTCACTTACATCATCTTCTAGAAGCCAATCAAAGTCCAAGTATGCTGCTGACAGTCACAGGCAGAGAGGAACGTGTGCACCAATAGTGTTTTTAGAGCAGTGTGTAAAAAAAAAAAAAAAAAAATGCAGATTCACATTTGCTGGGCAGAAAATTTCAGTTATGCAAGTGTAAAATTTTACTAGAAAAATAATGCTCACAATAAATCCCTGTGTCTAATAATTCTAGCTTTAAAATAAACGTTGTAACACCTACATATACAGCATACATCAACCCCTTGTCTACAGGGGCAATGTTTTTATTTTTTTGCACACATATTGAAATCAGGATTTTTTGCTAGAAATTACTGTAAAACCCACAAAAAGTATATGGTTTATGAAAGCAGAGACTATGGAGAATAAAATGGTTATATTTGAAATTTATGTCACACTAAATTTGTGCAGCTATTTATCAAATGCATATTTTCAGGAAATAATACACTAGAATGGATTTTAGTGCAAAGAAATCCAATATTTTATTAACTTTTTTTGATAAAATATAAAAGATGGGGTTGCGTTGAGTAAATACTGTAGATACCAAACATGTCAAGCTGTAAAATTTCACATGCCTGTGGAACTGCAAAAAACAATGGTACCCAAAATTCTTCATAGGTGATGCTTTCAAAGCCTTTTGAGGTTACCACTTTAGAGTTAACCATAATTTATGGCCCTAGAATTATTGCTTTTATCCTGGGGTTTCTGACGATACACATGCTCACCCTGCACTTTTGATATAAGGGTTGGAATTGAGGGGACAGGGGTGCTTTAAAGGGTTTTCAATTTTTTTTTTAACTTTATTTTTTTGTTTGTTTTGCTACTTTATTGCTATTGCTATCATAAGGGGGCTAACTAGCCCCCTAATTTGATATCATGGCCAGGTGACAAGTACTCTTTAAAGAGACCTTGAGGGTCTAATATCTCCCTGCCTTCCAATACAGCTATTTGAGCACAGATTGTGCTAAAAAAACTGCATCCTTGACTATACTAGCCAAGGAATGACAGACGTGATGCCAGAAGTGACATAATACATATTGCTTTCAGGGTCATTAGTCCCAGGAGAGTTTGGGGAATGTATTTCTGGGTTCGTCTTGCTCTCACTGTGGAAATATTTGTCCACGGTCCTGGGCTGCCCGAAAGGAACGGGAGAGCCTGGGAACTATGGCGGTGCCACGGAGGGGGGTGCACTTTGAGAGCCCCAAAGAAGTCATCACTTTTGTCAGGAAGCCCTTCACCGGCTGTAAAAGCTCAAAGCTGCAGCAGCAGTTGTGAGCTTGATTTAACCACTGGTGAGGGCCACTTGCCCATGCACATGTGCAGGGATACCTCTCCTCTTGTGTACGCGTTCATCAATGCCCGGGACCAGGCAGGGCCATGCTCAAGATCAAGATTATGGCAGAACTCTGGCTTAGAGATGAGCTGTACACTGTGTGCAGCTGTGAACATAGAGTTCCTCTGTAAAACGTGTTGTCCCATGTTACTACACCTTTGCTTGATGAATGTTGCAATAAGGAGGGACACCGCTAAGTCCATGACCTCTCCACTAGGCCAGCATAACTCTGCCACCTCACTTCCACTGACAGAATGGGGTCCCGTCATGCACTAATTAACTCCCTCTGCTCTCTCGTTACCCGTGGCAACTACTCTCCTGCTCCGATGTTCCTGCCAAGTTAACCTTTTGTAGTGGCCTTGCTTTCATACCCTGGGTGTGCTTTACAGGTTCTGCTCTTCTTATATATTGTGTACCACCATGTACCCCTTGAATAACTTCAGACCAGGCTTAAAGTGTTACTAAAGTAAACATTTCTTTTTTTTTTTTATTAAAATAGAAAACATGTTATATTTACCTGCTCTGTGCAGTGGTATTGCACAGAGCTGCTCCAATCCTCCTTTTTTTTCAGGTCCCCCGGCGGAGATCCTGGCTCCTTCTCTTCTTCATGTGTCCCCATAGCAAGCCCCTTGCTGTGGAGGCACACACAGTCCTGAGCTGTGTGTCTATGAGGCCACGCTCTATAAACTTACACAGCGGGACTTAGCACCGCCCCTGGGGCACAACCAGCATGCCGGGTTTTACCTGCAGTAAGCACTGTCTGCTCCCGGCGGGGACGGCTTCCCCCGCCCTCCCTGGCACCCCCCCCCACTGGGACAAGACAATGGCCTGGCAGTGCTCTGGCTCTCGGCCCTCCTTCCCCTGGATCACACCGCTGCCTTATACACACAATGCTCTGACTCTCTGCCCCCACTGATCAGCACTGCCATTGGAAGTCCCCTCCTTTTTCACCTCCAGCTCTCTGCTCTACTCCCGGTGCCTCCCTCTAAGTTCACAGGAGCCGGAACTACAGAGGAGGCATGTGTGCTGACAGTATTGACTGTTAGCAAGCATTGAGAACAACACTGGAAACAACATTGGGCAGTATACATCCTCAACAATGTTGGTTTGCGGCAGAACCCTTGGAGACCACCAAAATTTTCTCGTGCACCATCAGTGGTCCACGAACCACTGGTTGGTAACCGCTAGCATAGTGAATACGTGTCACAGAATTCAAGTAAGTAAATGTGTGTGGGATTCTCACAAAGTAAACCTAATAGGAGTTGACTAGAAGAAAATTTAAATTTAATGATGAAATGAATATGGAATTTCACATTTTGACCATTGATACCTAAAGCCTAACTCCTGGTTTCACTTACATAGTTACATAGTTACATAGTAGGTGAGGTTGAAAAAAGACACAAGTCCATCAAGTCCAACCTATGTGTGTGATTATGTGTCAGTATTACATTACATATCCCTGTATATTGCGGTCATTCAGGTGATTATCTAATAGTTTCTTGAAGCTATCAATGCTCCCCGCTGAGACCACCGCCTGTGGAAGGGAATTCCACATCCTTGCCGCTCTTACAGTAAAGAACCCTCTACGTAGTTTAAGGTTAAACCTCTTTTCTTCTAATTGTAATGAGTGGCCACGAGTCTTATTAAACTCTCTTCTGCGAAAAAGTTTTATCCCTATTGTGGGGTCACCAGTACAGTATTTGTAAATTGAAATCATATCCCCTCTCAAGCATCTCTTCTCCAGAGAGAATAAGTTCAGTGCTCGCAACCTTTCCTCATAACTAAGATCCTCCAGACCCTTTATTAGCTTTGTTGCCCTTCTTTGTACTCGCTCCATTTCCAGTACGTCCCTCCTGAGGACTGGTGCCCAGAACTGGACAGCATACTCCAGGTGCGGCCGGACCAGAGTCTTGTAGAGCGGGAGAATTATCGTTTTATCTCTGCATATTGATCCCCCTTTTAATGCATGCCAATATTCTGTTTGCTTTATTAGCAGCAGCTTGGCATTGCATGCCATTGCTGAGCCTATCATCTACTAGGACCCCCAGGTCCTTTTCCATCCTAGATTCCCCCAGAGGTTCTCCCCCCAGTGTATAGATTGCATTCATATTTTTGCCACCCAAATGCATTATTTTACATTTTTCTACATTGAACCTCATTTGCCATGTAGTCGCCCACCCCATTAATTTGTTCAGGTCTTTTTGCAAGATTTCCACATCCTGCGGAGAAGTTATTGCCCTGCTTAGCTTAGTATCGTCTGCAAATACAGAGATTGAACTGTTTATCCCTTCCTCCAGGTCGTTTATGAACAAATTAAATAGGATTGGTCCCAGCACAGAACCCTGGGGAACCCCACTACCCACCCCTGACCATTCTGAGTACTACCCATTTATCACCACCCTCTGAACACGCCCTTGTAGCCAGTTTTCAATCCATGTACTCACCCTATGGTCCATGCCAACGCACCTTATTTTGTACAGTAAACGTTTATGGGGAACTGTGTCAAATGCTTTTGCAAAATCCAGATACACCACGTCTACGGGCCCTCCTTTATCTAGATGGCAACTCACCTCCTCATAGAAGGTTAATAGATTGGTTTGGCAAGAACGATTCTTCATGAATCCATGCTGATTACTGCTAATGATATCATTCTTATTACTAAAATCTTGTATATAGTCCCTTATCATCCCCTCCAAGAGTTTACATACTATTGATGTTAGGCTAACTGGTCTGTAATTACCAGGGATGTTTTTTGGGCCCTTTTTAAATATTGGTGCTACATTGGCTTTTCTCCAATCAGCTGGTACCATTCCAGTCAATAGACTGTCTGTAAAAATTAGGAACAACGGTCTGGCAATCACCTGACTGAGTTCCCTAAGTACCCTCGGATGCAAGCCATCTGGTCCCGGTGATTTATTAATGTTAAGTTTCTCAAGTCTAATTTTAATTCCGTCCTCTGTTAACCATGTAGGTGCTTCCTGTGTTGTGTCATGAGGATAAACACTGCAGTTTTGGTTACTGAAGCCCCCCGATTCACTCGTGAAGACTGAGGAGAAGAATAAATTCAATACCTTTGCCATCTCCCCATCCTTTGTAACCAGATGTCCTTCCTCATTCTTTATGGGGCCAATATGGTCTGTCCTCCCTTTTTTACTGTTTACATACTTAAAGAATTTCTTGGGATTTTTTTTGCTCTCCTCCGCTATGTGTCTTTCATGTTCTATCTTAGCCATCCTAATTGCACCCTTACATTTCTTATTGCATTCTTTATAAATTCTGAATGCTGAGGATGATCCCTCAACCTTGTATTTTTTGAAGGCCTTCTCCTTTGCTTTTATATGCATTTTTACATTGGAGTTAAGCCATCCAGGATGTTTGTTCGCTCTTTTAAATTTATTACCCAATGGAATACATTGGCTAATGCCTTATTTAATATGCTCTTAAAGCAAGCCCATCTCTCCTCCGTATTCTTTGTTCCTAATATTTTATCCCAATTTATGCCTTTTAGCAAGGTTTGTAGTTTAGGGAAGTTTGCTCTTTTGAAATTCAGTGTCTTTGTGTTTCCTTCATGTTTCCTATTTGTGTGATTTATACTGAAACTAATTGACCTGTGATCGCTGTTACCTAAATTGCCCCGTATTTCCACATCTGTTATCAGGTCTGTATTGTTGGTAATCAGTAGATCTAGTAATGTTTTATTTCTAGTTGGTGTGTCTACCATCTGACCCATAAAATTGTCCTGCAAGACACAAAGGAACTGGCGAGCCTTAAATGAATGCGCGGTTCCCTCCGCCCAGTCTATGTCTGGATAATTAAAATCCCCCATTATGATAACACTTCCCATCCCTGCTGCTAATCCAATTTGTGATAGGAGATCCGTCTCCACTTCTTCCCTCAGGTTAGGGGGCCTATAGCATACTCCCAGTATTATTTTCCCCTTCATTTAATTTCAAAAATACCACTTGTGCTATGGTTTAGTGAACTGACCCTTGTGAGGGTGTGATGCCTTTTCATGTCTGGAAGTTCCAGTCAGGGAATGCACATTTATTTAGTAAAGCTTCTATACATAGCACTAAACCTGCCAATTACAATGTCATTTTCTACAGAAAAGAATACATGATGGGTCGGCTAAACACGACTAGGCAGATCTGGATAGAGTGCAAGCTGAGCTTATAGCGTGCTAGGCTAGCATGACTTGGCAGATCTAGGAAACACAATGTTCCCTTCCACAGGCGGTGGTCTCAGCAGGGAGCATCGATAGTTTCAAAAAACTATTAGATAAGCACCTGAACGACCGTAACATACAGGGATATACAATGTAATACTGACATTTAATCACACACATGGGTTGGACTTGGTGTCTTTTTTCAACCTCACCTACTATGTAACTATGTAAGGAAGTGGGTAGTGTGAATGACGTGAACTGGTTGCTGTGACGACTAGAGGGAGGAACAGAGGTGGATGAAGCAACTTTCGAGCATAAATCAGATCTGATGTAAACCTATTGTAAGGATCTGGTCATATGATCCACTATAACCTGTTTATATACATTCTGGTGTCTCTAGTAAAAGGCCAAAGCTGGCTTATCTTTATTCAGTGCATCCGGAAAGTATTCACAGCGCTTTACTTTTTCCACATTTTGTTATGTTACAGCCTTATTCTAAAATGGATTACATTCATGACTGCTGAGGCGCAATGAGGTCCCATACCATAACATTTTTTTCATAGCCAACTTTAAGACCTTACCCCTTCTTCCCATCCAATAAAGACCACTTACAACCATTAATGTTGGAAAGGGCAAGGCCACAGCTTTTATTAACTCAGATACATAACATTAAACATTTTAACAGTGCCAGTCACAGTTGCACTGTGAGCACACAATTCCAAATGGGACAGGGAGATGAAGGAGGGGCCTGTCCTTACCATAAGTGCCGGACCGGCCGTCTATCTCCCAATTACCATCAAGGGCATACCTATTAAGCCATGTTTGCTGGCAAGGTCACCAAAACCGCCACCCGCCTGTCAGTAAGCTACTGACGGGTGCCCCACCGCAGCCAGCGCTTGTTCCACACCCCGCTGAAGGCCCAGATTAAAGATGTCCAAACCGATATCATTGAGATGGACTCCATCCCTTCTCAGCAAGTCAGTATTATCACCTTCTAGATCTTTGTGGTGGACCCCAACCCCCCCCGATCTGACGAACGAATTTAGCCACTTGAGCATTGACTTTCCGACGAAAGTGTTCCAGACGGGGGCCAGGGACATCTCGCGCCCATATTGAGCGATGAACAATTTCTGACCAGACGAACATCAGGTTGGTAAAGACCGCATAACACTGGGCAATGTCGCTTTTAATAGCTGAAATGAGATCCACAGATCGCGTGTAACCAACATCATTCCCACTAGCGTGAACAACCAGGATGATGGGACCAGAAACATGTGCGCAAAGCTGCCAACATTCCGGAAGGACCTGAGGCCAGCGCAACCCGTGTAACCCAAGCCAGCGAACTCTTGCCGAATTGGATGAGAAGCCAAAGTTTCTACCGTAGTTTCGGATCCCTGCGCGGCGAGCGGCCCAGTAGATGAATGAATCACCCAGTATCCATATCTGAGCCGGGGGGCAACCTGTAAATTAACACAAAAGATGTGGACGGACATACAATGAAAAATGAGATGATTCCCATCTACCTAGTCGCTGAAGTTCCGTATCGCAAAACCCCAAACCAGAAGCGGCGGTTGCAGCACCGATACGAAACGAGTGGGTCGAGAAATCCCCCGCAGGGAGGCCTAAAGCCTCAAGACAGCGGCGGAAAACCCTTAAAAATTGAAACCGACTCAGAGAGGAGGAATCGGCGTGAATGAAAAACGTAGGAGACGAGGGGCGCGCAGCCACAAACGGAAGGGCCAGAGACACCGGGCAAAATGGGCCACCGCAATGATGCAGGACTACTCGGCGGGCCCTGCCGAAACTGTCGGTCTTGGATGTCCGCAACAAAACCGTCGCACTACGTTCCGACAAAGAAACGTCCTCCCGGATACCCCCTGGGGACAACTTGGATTTGGAAACTAATTCGCCGATGCGAAATGCCCCAAAGAACGCCCACGAAAAGGCAACCCGGAAAAGGAGGGTCTCAAACCCCGATGAGCACACCTCCGGCAACAAGGACAGAATACCCGAGAGAATCTGAACAGAAATAGGGCACCTAGCGTCAGGTGAATGGGTGACCAGTTTCCAACCCCGCAACACCCGCCGGACCGGGAAAGCTTTGGTGACATCCTCCCACCCAAGGAGTTGGAACCAGAAGGACAACGCCGACATGGCAGAGGAAACGGTAGAGCCGAAACACCTTTTTCCTGCAAATAAACTAGATAGGCAAATAAAGCCAAACGTCTGTCATCTGAAGAAGAAATGGTAAACTCACCGCCCGACGCTTGGGACCACTCGTGCCAGACCCGGCAGTACGACTCCCACGTCCGCGGAGAAAGTGACGACCGTAGAGGCTCTAGCAATCCCCGGAAACGAGGTTCCATAAGTGGGCCGGACATGGGAGGCCCTCCAGAGAAGCCGACGGAGCCAGGGAGCGAAAACGAAGGAACTGTTGATGGGAAAGAGCATCAGCAATATCATTAGAGACTCCCGGAACATGTCTGGCCCTAATATAAATGTTAAAATGCAAACATTTTAGGACTAAAAATCGCAGCAGCGAAACGACTGGAGGGGAACTGGCCGACTGCTTGTTCACTACCTGCACCACGCTCATATTGTCCGACCAGAAGACTACCTGATGATTGCGCAACCGTTCACCCCAAAGCTCAACGGCAACAATGATCGGAAAAAGCTCCAGTAGGGTGAGGTTGCGCAGCAAGTCCATTTGGGCCCATGAGGCTGGCCAGCGTTCAGCAGGCCACTCCCCTTGAAAGAAAGCGCCGAAACCACAGGAGCCTGCTGCATCGGTATATAACTCCAGCTGTGAATTCGGCACTTCCTCCCGCAACCAACAAGACTGTCCATTGTAGGACTGCAAAAAAGATAGCCAAATCCCCAAGTCGTCCCGCATGGGCTTGGTGATCCGGACATAGTGGTGAGGGGCAGTTACGCCCTTCGTGGCCCACGACAGGCGCCTGCAAAAGGCTCTCCCCATACGTATGACCCTACAGGCGAAGACCAAATGACCCAGCAACGACTGTAGCTGCTTCAACTGCAGTTTTTTCGCCCCCTTAGCCAAGCGAACCAATGAGAGAAGCCTGGTTAGCTTGTCACTAGGCAGCCGAAAAACCATCGCCACCGTGTCTATCTCTATCCCTAGAAACGCCAAAACCGTTACGGGACCCTCGGTTTTGTCAGCGGACAGTGGGACAGCGAAACACCGGCAAATATCCTGAAAAACAGAGAGGAGGCATTGACACTCGGCCGCTGGGCCTACGAAGAGGAAGTCATCTAGGTAGTGTAGAAGGGACTGAAGACCAGCCTCCTGGGCGACTACCCATTCGAGGAAGCTGCTAAATAGCTCAAAGAAATAACACGAAATGGCGAAACCCATGGGAAGGCACATGTCAAAGAAATAGCTTCCTTGGAAGTAGCAACCTAGGAGATGGAAACAGTCCGGGTGGATCGGGAGAAGGCGAAAAGCGGACTCAATGTCCGCCTTTACCAGCAGAGCGGACTGCCCCGCTGTCCTAACGAGGTGGAGCGCCTTATCGAAAGACGCGTAATGTACCCTGGATTCCTCCCTGTCGATGCCGTCATTCACCGAGGAGCCAGAAGGTTAGGATAAGTGATGAATAAGGTGAAATTTACCCCCCGCCTTTTTTGGGACCACACCGAGGGGAGACACCCTCAGGTTGTGGAAAGGGGGGAGATCAAATGGGCCCGCCATGCGCCCCAGTTCTAACTCCTTCTGAAGCTTCTCAGCCACAATGGACTCGAATTCCACTGCTGATTTTAAATTTGGAGACATGGTCGGGGCGTCCGATGGGGAAAAAGGGATCCAGAAACCGCGGTCCAGGCCATCCTTCAGGATCAGGGCCTCTCTATGAGGGGGGTGCCGGTCTAGCCAGGGAAGCATCTCTAAGATGTTCACCGGCGTCCTCCGGTTTAGGAAGGTCAGTCTTGGCTCCAGATCTGGGAAGCGCCCGTTTACTTCTCCGGAAGCATCGGCTGGCGGGGTGTGCGCCCCCACAACTGGAGCACTCATGCCGGAAGCGACAGGCAGAGTACCACTTGCAGTGGCTTTCATTGAAAAGCCAGCCGATACCCTTTTTTGAAGCGGCCGACGCTCCGGATTGAGGAGCGCCGACCGCGGACTGAAAGGACGAAGGCCTGCGAGGGCACATAAGCAGCAACCACAGGCTACCGTCCTGACAATCGAAGCGAAACTCCTTACGTGCCGCCATTTTTTGGCGAAATTGGTTGTCATAATGGAACCAACACTGACCCCCGTAAACCTTGTATGCACCCCAAATGAGATCTAAATAACAAAACAGCGAAGTTGCCAACTCCGGGAACCGCTCGCAGAGCACTCCTGCGTAGGCGCAGAACCCTTGCAGCCAGTTCCCAAAAGTCCTAGGAAGCTGTTTAGGTTTGTCACCCTGCGCCGACACGTCAACCCGTCGAGATTTATCGATCGTCTCCCTATCCGGCAGCACGAGGGCGAGGAAATCGACGAATTCGCGTCGCCATATCTTTTCTTTCATCTCCTCCATTAGGTGGGTACCAGTAGGCGCAACCGCCCACAAAGCACCACAGGAAGCAGAGGTGGGATTGGGCGCCGAGCCCGAAACTCCCATACTGGAAAGAACTGATTTGACGACCGACGCTATGCGGTCTTCTGGGCCCAATACGGAAGCATCAGCTGACCTACCCCAAATCAATTCGCAGTACATGAACATCTACCAGCTCCAGCTGGCTGACCCGGGGCGGTTGCTGCCGCCAGCCCGGGTCTGGAGCCGAAATCTCCCGCCCTGCCGGGCGCAGGGAGACGAGGCCGGGTAACCGTTGCAGGCATCCCACTTGGGCCTCCAGCCTGGCCAGGCGCGTAGGGGAGCGTAAGCCCCAGTGATGGGATGGAGGTCAAAGATGAACGACCATCCTCCGCCCTGCCGGGCGCGGGAGGATGTCGGGGGACGCAGAATGGAGGAGGAGGAGGGACCACGAGCTCCGACGGAACCTCTCCCGCCCTGCCGGGCGCAGAGGGGCCATACCCTGCCCGAGACGCAACACCTAAATGAAAAGCTGGGGGATGGAACCGATCCCCCGCCCGTTCGGGCGCAAGGGGAGTCCCTCTCCGTAAACCGCACTCGCGGGATGGCCTAGGGGCCGGCTGTGTTCCCGCCCGGGAGGGCGCAGGGAGAGACTGTAAATGCCTGGAGGCAGTGGCTGTGCTGCCAGGCACACTGCGACCCCCCGCTCTGTCGGGCGCTGAGAGATGCTGCACACAATTACATTGTTGGGCCAGATATGCTGCAGTACCCAAATCTCCCGCCCAGCCTGGCACAGGGAGCGAACTGTCCACCAGGGGGAGCCGAGCCAGCTCCGAGTCCCCGGCGGAACCACCATCAAGGGGACCAGGACTAGCGGCCGTGGAGGACGCTAGGGGCTCGGGCGAACGGATCTGTCCTCTACGCCCTGACCCCCCAGAGGACATCCGGGTGGAGGAACGAAGCGATCGCCCGCTCGATACCCCCCCGCCGGCCGTGGGGGCGGGAACAGGTACAACCATCGAACCGTCAAATGAAGCGGAGCCAGGGAGCGCTACGGCTCCGGCCCGGCCCCGAGTGGTACTACCGGCAGGTGAGGGGGATGAGCGCGCAACCAAACGGGGACTCCGCGAGCGGGGGCACCGAGAGGAGGCCCGAGGTGCGGCCCTAGCGATAGGGGAGGGGGGGGCCCCGAGGGAGGGACCGCTGGACGCGGGCTGAGGCACCACGCTTCCCCGCCAGGGAAGTCCTGACAACTGCCGCCGCAGGGGGGAGCGGAGGGGGAAGAAGGAGGGGGGATGCTATAAGAGGCCCTGGAGGGGCTGGGACTCAGGTGGGAAGGCGGGCACGTCTGCAGGCCCTGCGCTGGGGGATATCCTGAGGGGGATCGGAGGGAGGGACAGGGGAAGGCGCCTCAGGGGACAGGAGGGCAAAGAGCCAGTCAGCCTGACCCTGGAGAGCCAGCTCACGGACCTTGGCCAGGAGGCGATCCGTGTCCCTGGTTGGAGGTACAGGGTCAGGTCCGAGCTCTTCCAATTCTGCTTCCGAAAAGGTCCAGAATCCCCTGGGGTGCCAAACTAGTGAGCTCAGGCCCAACCCCGTCCCGTCCTGCACCAATCCCCAGTGACCCCTTAGTCACCTTACTCCGCCCTGGACATGCCCCCAGCAGTCAGGGCTCTCTTTCCCAAAGGGTTCAAGAGGCCTTCATTATTTTCCTTAAAATTCTACCAACAATACCCCATAATGACAACATGAAAAAAGTTTGTTTGAAATCTTTGCAAATTTATTAAAAATAAAAAACGAAACAAAAAAATGTATATAAGTGTTCACAGGCTTTGCCATGACACTCAAAATTGAGCTCAGGTGCATCCTGTTTCCACTGATCATTCTTGAGATGTTTCTACAACTTGATTAGAGTCCACCGGTGGTAAATTCAGTTGATTGGGCATGATTTGGAAAGGCACACAGCTGTCTATATAGGGTCCCACAGTTAGCAATACATGTCAGAGCACAAACCAAGCCATGGAGTCCAAGGAATTGTCTGTAGACCTCCGGGACAGGATTGTATCGAGGTACAGATTTGGAGAAGGGTACAGAACAATTTCAGCAGCATTGAAGATCCCAATGAGCACAGTGGACTCCATCATCTGTAAATAGAAGAAGTTTGGAACCACAAGGATTCTTCCTAGAATGGGCCAGGGCGAAACTTAGCGATTGGGGGAGAAGAGCTTTAGTCAGGGAGGTGAGCAAGAACCCATAGGTGACCGTGGCAGAGCTCCAGCATTTCTCTGTGGAGAGAGGAGAACCTTCCAGAAGAACAACCATCTCTGCAGCACTCCACCAATCAGGCCTGTATGGTAGAGTGGCCAGACGGAAGACACTCCTCAGTAAAAGGCACATGACAGCCCACCTGGACTTTGCCAAAAGGCACCTAAAAGGACTCTCAGGATTTCTCTGGTCTGATGAAACAAAGATTGAACTCTTTGGCCTGAATGGCAAGCGTATTGTCTGGAGGAAATCATGCACCGCTCATCACCTGGCCAATACCATGCCTACAGTGAAGCATGGTGGTGGCAGCATCATGCTGTGGGGATATTTTTCAGCGACAGGAACTGGGAAACTAGTCAGGATCAAGGGAAATATGAATGCAGCAATGTACAGAGACATCCTTGATGAAAACTTGCTTCAGAGCGCTCTGGACCTCAGACTGGGGCGAAGGTTCATCTTCCAACAGGACAACGACCCTAAGCACACAGCCAAGATCGCAAAGGAGTGGCTAAGAGACAACTCTGTGAATGTCCTTGAGTGGCCCAGCCAGAGCCCAGACTTGAACCTGATTGAGCATCTCTGGAGAGATCTGAAAATGTCTGCACTAACGCTCCCCATCAAACATGATGGAGTTTGAGAGGTCTTGCAAAGAAGAATGGGAGAAACTGGCCAAAAATAGGTGTGCCAAGCTTGTAGCATCATACTCAAAAAGACTTGAGGCTGTAATTGGTGCCACAGGTGCTTCAACAAAGTATTGAGCAAATGCTATGAATACTTATGTACATGTGATTTTTTTTGTTTTTTATTTTTTATAAATTTGCAAAGATTTCAAACAAACTCCTTTCATGTTGTCATTATGGAGTATTATTTGTAGAATTTTGAGGAAAATTATGAATTTAATCCATTTTGGAATAAGGCTGTAACAAAATGTAGAAAAAGTGAAACGCTGTGAATATTTTCCGAATGCACTGTAGGATTGCAGTCTACACCTCCAAAAAACAAAATCATATACGGTACCTTTATAAATAAGGCCTAATTCACACGGGCATACTGATCCATACGCCCAAATAAAGGGCCGTCTTCACTAGCACAGGATGCACACGTGGCCTGGGCAGACTCGTGCAGGCAGTGTATTCAAATCATTGACAGGAGGTCAGCTTCACGGACCTGCACAGATCTCCAGAGGCGGCTCTCTAATTAGGCGAAATAGGCGGTGGCCTCAGGCCTCGCAGTCATAGGGGCCTCGCACAGCTGGCTAGTTTACCTAATTAGAGAGCAGCCCCTTCCAGCAGCAGAGATCTCCGCCATCACACAGTCCTGTATCCCCTCACTTTGTTACAGGGAGAGATACGGGCTGCGAGTGAGACGTGTGATCAGAGCTCCGGATCACAGACAGGGAGAGCCGCTCAGTAGAGCTCTGACAGATCTCCCCCCTCCCCCTGCTGCCCGCACAGCCAGACAGAAGAGAAGAGAGCTTCTGCTCCTCCTCCTCCCGCCCTCTCCTCCTGTGTCTGCCCCGCCCACTCCGGCAGTGTTCTCTGTTCTGCCTCAGAGAAGGGGATGTGTGGGCGGGAAGATTCAAGCTGAAGACCAGCAAACAGAAAAAGACAAGGGGAGTCTGATCCATCCATCCATCCATCCATTTCCTCCTGCCTCCCAGTGAGTACAGTGATGTAGGGGATGCTCTTCCTTCCCTTCTTCCTCCATCCCCCTCTCTTTCTTTCCTTCTATCTATCTATCTATCTATCTATCTATCTATCTATCTATCTATCTATCTATCTATCTATCTATCTATCTATCTATCTATCTATCTATCTATCTATCTATCTATCTATCACTACTACTATTGATATTGATACTACTACTATTGATACTACTATTGATACTACTACTATTGATATTACTACTATTGATATTGATACTACTGCTACTGATATTGATACTACTACTACTGATATTGATACTACTACTGATATTGATACTACTACTATTGATATCGATACTACTATTGATATTGATACTACTACTATTGCTATTGATACTACTACTACTGATATTGATACTACTACTACTGATATTGATACTACTACTATTGATATCGATACTACTATTGCTATTGATACTACTACTACTAATACTACTGATGCTACTACTACTACTGATACTACTGATACTGATACTATTGATATTGGTGCTACTACTATTGATACTACTACTATTGATACTACTACTACTGATATTAATAACACATGAAAATAAATATGAATAATATGAAATATATGGGTTTATATAAAATCCTACTACAAATCCCAGCGGTGTATATATGGAGATCAGTATATAGTGGGGCCTCATGTCTAAGTTTTGCCTAAGGCCTCACAAAGTCTAGAGCCGCCTCTGCAGATCTCCATGCACATCCTGGAGTGTACATCCGTGTGGGTCATATGCACAGATCAGAGCGCTGTCTGTCTGTATCCTGACTCATGCATCGGACACTCCAGGATGTGTGTGGAGATCCATGTGGATCGTGGATGTGTGTGGAGATCCCAGAGACCGCTGATTTTAACAGGCTGTTAGTGTGCATTGAGAACAACACTGGAAACAACATTGGGCGGTATACATCCTCAACAATGTTGATTTGCGGCAGAACCCCTGGGGACCACCAAATTTTTTGGACCACTGGTTGGTGACCGCTAGCATAGTGAATACATGTCACAGAATTCAAGGAAGTAAATGTGTGTGGGATTCTCACAAAGTAAACCTAATAGGAGTTGGCTAGAAGATCATTTAAATTTAATGTGGGAATGAATATGGGATTTCAAATTTTGACCATTGATACCTAAAGCCTAACTCCTGGTTTCACTTAATTTAAAAAATACCACATGTGCTATGGTTTAATGAATTGACCCTTGTGAGAGTGTGATGCCTTTTCATGTCTGGAAGTTCCAGTCAGTGAATGCACATTTATTTAGTAAAGCTTCTATACATAGCACTAAACATGTCAATAACAATGTTGTTTTCTACAGAAAAGAGTAGATGATGGGTCGGCTAAACACGACTAAGCAGATCTGGGCAGAGTGCAAGCTGAGCTTATAGCGTGCTAGGCTAGCATGACTTGGCAGAATTTGGGAACACAATGGAGGAAGTGGGGAGTGTGAATGACGTGAACTGGTTGCTGTGATGACTAGAGGGAGGAACGGAGGTGGATGAAGCAACATTCAAGTATTAACCAGATCTGATGTAAACCTATTTTAAGGATTTGGTCATATGATCCACTATAATCTGTTTATATACATTTCGGTGTCTCTAGTAAAAGACCAAAGCTGGCTTATATGTATAGGATTGCAGTCTATAGCAACAAAAACATATACCTTTATAAATAAGGCCTCATTCACACAATACCGATTCATATGCCCAAGTAAAGTGGCTGTCTTCACTAGCACGGGATGCACACTTGATCTGTGCAGACTCATGCAGTGTATTCAAATCATTGACAGGAGGTTGACTTCACGGACCTGCACAGATCTCCTTGCACATCCTGGAGTGTACATCCGTGTGGGTCTTATGCACAGATCAGAGCCCTGTCTGTATCCTGATTCATGCATCGGACCCTCCAGGATGTGTGTGGAGATCCACATGGATCGGGGATGTGTGGAAATCCCGGAGATCGCTGATTTCAACAGGCTGCCTGTACGGGTCTCTACAGAGCGCCTGTACATCCCACGCAGGCGAAGATGGCCCCTCACAGGGGTGTATGGGTTGGAATACCCATGTCAATGAGCCCTAGGACAAAGACTACAACCATTGGCATCAAAATGGCCGTGACACTTTTATTGGTTTAAATAAAAATAAAAAAGCATCACAGCAAACTTGATTAAAACCACCATCATAAAAAGATAACTCTTTTTAAAAGAGGATGACAAACCAGAAGTACCACAACAAGCAGGAGGGGAGCTCGCTGTACTTTGAGATCTGAGTCCAACTGATGCAGAGCTGCTTATCCTGTCCTTAGGCCGACTATACACTGTACAGATTTCATTCCTGCAACCATCCCTGCTGGGAGAAAACAGTGATTATCAGAAGAGAATCCAGCAGGCTGGTTGTACCCAAGTTGATCGATTGATGCAACTTGGTACATTCAGCCTGCCCATTAACAGTTCGAATCAGCAGGAACTGTCCAAAATTTGAGCCGGGTATGGCTGACCTTATACTGTATGTAGATAAAGGCATGAACCGTAAATGCCTCCAGAATGACATGAGGAATACCTATTTTCCTGTTGAAGGCACAAGCCAGGTAAGCCCCGATAGGATTTAAAGAGACATTGCACTAAAGATTATAGTGGCAATCACAATCCTTATGGAGGTGGGCACAAAAGAAAAAAAGAAAATGCCCCCCCCCCCTTTCCAATTTTACAATACTTTTAATAGTTAATTTTACAACTTTATTCTGTAGTAAAAGGAATGATGATGTAGCAGGTATAGTATATTGTTCTGTAACAGTAATAACACAAATACTACAATTTACATGTCCCGTTTATAACAATCTACTTTTTCAATATGCAGGAGCTTTATCAGCTTGGAGAATGATGTAGTCATCTATGTCTCTGTTTTTTAACCAGGGTGTATGGGTTTCCTCCTGGGGGCTGTGAGTATGTGACCCAGTTTGCCCTGGATTGGCATCATGAGCAATCATGGTGTAGGCTGGTTGGCCGGCCGCCAGCACCATACCAACCAATGTCTCTGTGTTTGGTAGTACTGTGTGATTTGGGGGCTCTGTGATGGGGAGAGGGGCCAGGTATTTTTTTACACTTTGGACTGAGGTGCCTCAAGATTTTGCATACTTTACAAGCCACGCCAGAACATTTGCTATTTGATCATCTACCACATTATAAAATATCCGCGTATGGTCAGACTTTTAAAATTGGTATCTATAGATGCGAAATGAGAGTCATTCATTCTGGCCGAAGATGAGTTACCTGCAGGCACTCAGCCAATCTCTATTGTGCATGGGCATCTTTCAAAATGAAATTGATCAAGACAAAAATCAATCTCAGCCCCTTTGGTACTGACTCTACTTCTTTTATCATGATTCCAGGGACAGCTTGTCCCTGGAATCATGATAAAAGAAGTGGAGTCAGTACCAAAGGGGCCATGATTGATTTTTGTCTTTATAAACTTTATTTTGAAAGAAAGTCTTGAAGGAAGAGAAGAAGATTCCAGCTCACCATAAACCTGTATCTGAGGTCAGTATATATTTCAGTTGGGGTGTTAAAGGGGAATGTCAGCCTACTGACTTTTTATTTCTAAATTTAGTTAGAGTGGGTAAGAGTTAAAACATCTTCCAGATATTTATTGCTGTTTGTGTCAGCAAAGCAATTTCCCTCTGACCATTATGTATAAAGAGCAAGTTCTAAGGTCCCTGTACATATCTTTAGTTGTCAGCAAAATGTCTTTTTTGCTGGATCCTTTGTTTAACTCCAATTTAACACCATGGACACCCAACCCTCTGACATCCCACAGTCCAATGCAGATGCTTCAGCAAAGCAATAGAGATGTCCAGCACTGGATTGTGATAAGCCTCCACAACAGAAGCATGGGTAGCGTTAAAACCTGTCTATTAATTTTATTACAGTCTTTGTTCCCATTGGAAAAATTACCCATAACTTCCTGTCCTGGTGACACAACAAGAAGTGAGCAGAAATCTCTGCAACAGGCAGTGCCGAATTTATAAGGGGGCAAAAAGGGCAATTGCTCTGGGTCCCCCTGCTGGGGGGGGGGGGGCTGCCAGAAAGAGCCCCTGACTTCCTCTATAAAAAAAATGTAATGATTATAAAATTAGTTTTATTATTACAAAAAATAACTAAGTGAGTGTGGGTGTTAGGATACAGAGCAGTTAAGCCTGACTTCAGAGGCAAAGAAAGTGATGAGGGCTCCTGGCAAGTGCTTTACATTTCAGCTTCTCATATTATTTTTCTATTCGAGCCTTTTTTTTAACATGACTGTGTTACTGAATTGAACCCCATCATGTGGGAGTGAAGAGAGAGAAGCTCACTCCCCTGATTGACCCTGATTGGGTCAAGGGGTGAATCTGACACCCCCACATCTTCAATAGGGTAAAACTTTGTTAGCATGTTTTACCCAAAATTATGAGACTGGTCAAATTCAGGACATGTGTGGGGTTTTATTATTTATTTCACTTCACTTTTTATTTTTCATATAATTTAATTTCTATGTAGAGGGGGGCCCCCAACTTGAAGTGCTGGGGGCCCCCCAAGGTCTAAATTCGGCACTGGCAAAAGGAAAACAAACAGCAACAAACGTTTTTGCACCATATTCCACATGAACTGCTCCAACAACATGCTCGACAGTACATTTATACTAACACGTAAACAATCAGGTACTAGAGTAGGAGAATTGTGAATTGATATGATAAAATAGTAATTTAGGTCTATCACACTAAGTACACTTTCAGGTGAATATTAAAATATACCATTTGCATATAAAAGAACATTATAGCTATAATTACTATTAATATACTGCCAGCAAAAAATAAGATGGTATGTGTTATCACACGTATCACAAAAATGATATATTGGTTGGACTTCTTGGAACAAATTACATGTCTGGTAGTAAAGTCTAGTGGAAAGGGAAGGGGGGTGAAAACATTGGTTTGTACAAGTTTGTGCTAAATTGTGTTTAGTGTTTCTGTACTTTAAGCGCTAAACCCAATACAAATCCTTTAAACTCAGTAATCTTGGAAGGATTATATTAGCTCAGCAATCTATGAATTGAAGCATACAAGTGCCCGCAGAGCAAAGCTGAAATAAGGTTTTGCTTAGAAATACCTTGTTCTACAAACAATAGAGACTTATACATTGTAAACTTACACTTTCATTGAGTTGGATAGTATAGCTCATGCTATACTTCTAGTCCTCTGCGGCTCATATACGTAGAAGCCACAGTGCCGTCTGTCCACACTTTCTCTGCCCTTGCCCAGTCACAGAACTCTTTGTATCATGTGAATGCTTTGTATAATACAAGGTGTCCTGTAAATGGACAAGAGGAGAGGTGGGATATATATATAACTGTACTGGGGGGGCAATGGCAGGGTGGATTTGTACAACGCTGATATTGCCCCTGCATGCTCTGATATTCACTCGTGAGTCCTGACCCCTGCACTCCTTAGCCCTGCATTTTTTGCTTATGCATTCCTGCATGCCACTGCACCCCTAGCCCCTTCACACTGCAACTTATGCACTCCCGAACTTGTACTATAGACACTATGTTGTTCATTTCACACTCCTGACCACTGCACTCTACAAATTTGAGGCCTGTTCAATATGTTCAGGTACTGTCCTGCAGCTGGAAACATTTTGACAACCATGTCTCATATGCTACAGTCTAATTTTTACTGCAGGAAAATTGTCATGTTTGCTGTTTTGGCACTGGCCAATTTCTACTAAAGCATTATGGATGAGCCGAACACCCCCAAACCCACACATCCCCCCCCCCCCCCCCCGGTTCGGTTTGCACCAGAAAATGCGAACAGACAAAACATTTGTGAGAACATGCTAACACCATTAAAATCTATGGGACACAAACATGGAAAATCAAAAGAGTTCATTTTAAAGGCTTATATGCAAGTTGTTGCCATAAAAATTGTATGGGGACCCGGGTACTGCCCCAGGGGACATGTATCAATGCAAAAAAAAGTTTTTAAAATGGACGTTTTTTCAGGAGCAATGATTTTAATAATGCTTAAAGTGAAACAATAAAAATGAAATATTCCTTTGAATATCGTGCCTGGGGGTCCCCTTAGCCTGTAAAGTGGCGCAGCTGTCTCATGTGTTTTACTGTGCCGCAGCAAAATTACATTTCTAAAGGAAAAAATCTCATTCAAAATTGCTCGCGGCTGTAATGTATTGTCGGATCCTGGCAATATAGATAAGAAATAGAAATAGAGGAAAAAATCGGCGTGGGTTCCTCCCCAGTCCATACCAGGCCCTTCGGGTCTGGTATGGATATTAAGAGGAACTCCACGGATTTTATTCTTTTAACCACTTGACGACCGCCTCACGCTGATATACGTCACCAGAATGGCACGGGCAGGCAAAATCATGTATGTTTTTTTTTCTGATTACTGCATGGTGTCAGTTTGTGACAGTTACTGTGGTAGGGCAGTTAGTATTAGCCCCCTGTAGGTCTAGGGTACCCCCCCTAATAAAGTTTTAACCCCTTGATCACCCCCCGTCGCCAGTGTCAATAAGCGATAATTTTTCTGATCGCTGTATTAGTGTCGCTGGTGACGCTAGTTAGGAACGTAAATATTTAGGTTCGCCGTCAGCGTTTTATAGCGACAGGGACCCCCATATACTATCTAATAAATGTTTTAACCCCTTGATTGCCCCCTAGTTAACCCTTGCATCACTGATCACCGTATAACCGTTACAGGTGACGCTGGTTAGTTTGTTTATTTTTTATAGTGTCAGGGCACCCGCTGTTTATTACCTAATAAAGGTTTAGCCCCCTGATCGCCTGGCGGTGATATGCGTCGCCCCAGGCAGCGTCAGATTAGCGCCAGTACCGCTAACACCCACGCACGCAGCATACGCCTCCCTTAGTGGTATAGTATCTGAACGCATCAATATCTGATCCGATCAGATCTATACTAGCGTTCCCAGCAGTTTAGGTTTCCCTAAAGTGATCCCTGCGATCGCTAACAGTTTTTTTGGTAGCATTTTGGTGACCTGGTAAGCACCAGCCCCAGGCAGCGTCAGGTTAGTGCCAGTAGCGCTAACACCCACGCACGCACCGTACACCTCCCTTAGTGGTATAGTATCTGAATGGATCAATATCTGATCTGATCAGATCTATACTAGCGTCCCCAGCAGTTTAGGGTTCCCAAAAACGCAGTGTTAGCGGGATCAGCCCAGATACCTGCTAGCACCTGCGTTTTGCCCCTCCGCCCGGCCCAGCCCAGCCCACCCAAGTGCAGTATCGATCGATCACTGTCACTTACAAAACACTAAACGCATAACTGCAGCGTTCGCAGAGTCAGGCCTGATCCCTGCGATCGCTAACAGTTTTTTTGGTAGCATTTTGGTGAACTGGTAAGCACCAGCCCCAAGCAGCGTCAGGTTAGCGCCAGTACCGCTAACACCCACGCACGCAGCGTACACCTCCCTTAGTGGTATAGTATCTGAACGGATCAATATCTGATCTGATCAGATCTATACTAGCGTCCCCAGCAGTTTAGGGTACCCAAAAACACAGTGTTAGCGGGATCAGCCCAGATACCTGCTAGCACCTGCGTTTTGCCCCTCCGCCCAGCCCAGCCCACCCAAGTGCAGTATCGATCGATCACTGACACTTACAAAACACTAAACGCATAACTGCAGCGTTCGCAGAGTCAGGCCTGATCCCTGCGATCGCTAACAGTTTTTTTTGGTGAACTGGCAAGCACCAGCGGCCTAGTACTCCCCGGTCTTAGTCAAACCAGCACTGCAGTAACACTTGGTGACGTGGCGAGTCCCATAAGTGCAGTTCAAGCTGGTGAGGTGGCAAGCACAAGTAGTGTCCCGCTGCCACCAAGAAGACAAACACAGGCCCGTCGTGCCCATAATGCCCTTCCTGCTGCATTCGCCAATCCTAATTGGGAATCCACCACTTCTGCAGCGCCCGTACTTCCCCCATTCACATCCCCAACCAAATGCAGTCGGCTGCATGAGAGGCATTTTCTTTATGTCCTTCCGAGTACCCCTACCCAACAAACCTCCCCCAAAAAAGATGTTGTGTCTGCAGCAAGCGCGGATATAGGCGTGACACCCGCTATTATTGTCCCTCCTGTCCTGACAATCCTGGTCTTTGCATTGGTGAATGTTTTGAACGCTACCATTCACTAGTTGAGTATTAGCGTAGGGTACAGCATTGCACAGACTAGGACACACTTTCACAGGGTCTCCCAAGATGCCATCGCATTTTGAGAGACCCGAACCTGGAATCGGTTACCGTTATAAAAGTTACAGTTACAAAAACAGTGTAAAAAAAAAAAAAACACACAAAAAAAATATATAAAATTAAAAAAAATAGTTGTCGTTTTATTGTTCTCTCTCTCTCTATTCTCTCTCTATTGTTCTGCTCTTTTTTACTGTATTCTCTTCTGCAATGTTTTATTGTTATTATGTTTTATCGTGTTTGCTTTTCAGGTATGCAATTTTTTATACTTTACCGTTTACTGTGTTTTATTGTTAACCATTTTTTTGTCTTCAGGTACGCCATTCACGACTTTGAGTGGTTATACCAGAATGATGCCTGCAGGTTTAGGTATCATCTTGGTATCATTCTTTTCAGCCAGCGGTCGGCTTTCATGTAAAAGCAATCCTAGCAGCTAATTAGCCTCTAGACTGCTTTTACAAGCAGTGGGAGGGAATGCCCCCCACCGTCTTCCGTGTTTTTCTCTGGCTCTCCTGTCTCAACAGGGAACCTGAGAATGCAACCGGTGATTCAGCCAGCTGACCATAGAGCTGATCAGAGACCAGAGTGGCTCCAAACATCTCTATGGCCTAAGAAACCGGAAGCTACGAGCATTTCATGACTTAGATTTCGCCGGATGTAAACAGCGCCATTGGGAAATTGGGAAAGCATTTTATCACACCGATCTTGGTGTGGTCAGATGCTTTGAGGGCAGAGGAGAGATCTAGGGTCTAATAGACCCCAATTTTTTTCAAAAAAGAGTACCTGCCACTACCTATTGCTATCATAGGGGATATTTACATTCCCTGAGATAACAATAAAAATGATTAAAAAAAAATGAAAGGAACAGTTTAAAAATAAGATAAAAAAGCAAAAAAATAATAAAAAAAAAAAAAAAGCACCCCTGTCCCCCCCTGCTCTCGCGCAAAGGCGAACGCAAGCGTTGGTCTGGCGTCAAATGTAAACAGCAATTGCACCATGCATGTGAGGTGTCACCGCGAACGTCAGATCGAGGGCAGTAATTTTAGCAGTAGACCTCCTCTGTAAATCTAAAGTGGTAACCTGTAAAGGCTTTTAAAGGCTTTTAAAAATGTATTTAGTTTGTCGCCACTGCACGTTTGTGCGCAATTTTAAAGCATGTCATGTTTCATATCCATGTACTCGGCCTAAGATCATCTTTTTTCTTTCATCAAACATTTGGGCAATATAGTGTGTTTTAGTGCATTAAAATTTTAAAAAGTATGTTTTTTCCCCCAAAAATGCGTTTGAAAAATCGCTGCGCAAATACTGTGTGAAAAAAAAAAAAGAAACACCCACCATTTTAATCTGTAGGGCATTTGCTTTAAAAAAAATTTATAATGTTTGGGGGTTCAAAGTAATTTTCTTGCAAAAAAAAATAATTTTTTCATGTAAACAAAAAGTGTCAGAAAGGGCTTTGTCTTCAAGTGGTTAGAAGAGTGGGTGATGTGTGACATAAGCTTCTAAATGTTGTGCATAAAATGCCAGGACAGTTCAAAACCCCCCCAAATGACCCAATTTTGGAAAGTAGACACTCCAAGCTATTTGCTGAGAGTCATGTCGAGTCCATGGAATATTTTATATTGTGACACAAGTTGCGGGAAAGAGACACATTTTTTTTTTTTGCACAAAGTTGTCACTAAATGATATGCTCAAACATGCCATGGGAATATGTGAAATTACACCCCAAAATACATTCTGTTGCTTCTCCTGAGTACGGGGATACCACATGTGTGAGACTTTTTGGGAGCCTAGCCGCGTACGGGACCCCGAAAACCAAGCACCGCCTTCAGGCTTTCTAAGGGCGTAAATTTTTGATTTCACTCTTCACTGCCTATCACAGTTTCGGAGGTCATGGAATGCCCAGGTGGCACAAATTACCCCATTTTGGAAAGTAGACACCCAAAGCTATTTGCTGAGAGGTATAGTGAGTATTTTGCAGACCTCACTTGGGACAAAAAAAATAAATATTCAATGGGTTCAACATGCCTCTCAGCAATTTCCTTGGGGTGTCTAATTTCCAAAATGGGGTCATTTGGGGGGGTTTTGTACTGTCCTGCCATTTTAGCACCTCAAAAAATGACATAAACTAAAAGCTGTGTAAATTCCAGAAAATGTACCCTAGTTTGTAGACGCTATAACTTTTGCGCAAACCAATAAATATACGCTTATTTTTTTTACCAAAGACATGTGGCCGAATACATTTTGGCCTAAATGTATGACTAAAATTGAGTTTATTGGATTTTTTTTATAACAAACAGTAGAAAATATCATTTTTTTTCAAAATTTTCTGTCTTTTTCCATTTATAGCACAAAAAATAAAAACGGCAGAGGTGATCAAATACCATCAAAAGAAAGCTCTATTTGTGGGAAGAAAAGGACGCAAATTTTGTTTGGGTACAGCATTGCATGACCGCGCAATTAGCAGTTAAAGCGACGCAGTGCCAAATTGGAAAAAGTCCTCTGGTCCTTAAGCAGCATAATGGTCCGGTCCTTAAGTGGTTAAAAAACACCATGGGGTCCCCCCCAAAATCCATACCAGAACCTTATCCGAGCAAGCAGCCTGGCAGGCCAGGAAAGGGGGGGGAGCGAGCGCCCCTGCTCCTGAACCATACCAGGCTGCTTGCCCTCAATATGAGGAGGGTGCTTTAGGGTCCCCCCCAAAGCTCCTTGTCCCCATGTTGATGGGGACAAGGGCCTTGTCCCCATGACCCTGGCCATTGGTTGTGGGGGTCTGTGGGCAGGGGGCTTATCGAAATCTGGAAGCACCTTTTAACAAGGGGGCCCCCAGATCCCGACCCTCCCCTATGTGAATAGGTATGGGGTACATTGTACCCCTACCCATTCACCAAAAAAAGTGTCACAAAGTAAAAGCCACAATACACAGTTTTTGACAATTCCTTTATTAGGGCACATGATGTCAGAAGGGGGGGCACTCGGTTGGATTTTGGGGGGGGCCCAGGGCGTTTTTTTTTTATTTTGGCATGGAGTTCCCCTTAAAATCTATACCAGACCCAAAGGGCCTGGTATTGACGGGGGGAACCATGCAGTTTTTTTCTTAATTCTGTCATAGGGTTCCCCTTAACCACTTCAGAACACTGTATTATATACTGTACACTGACTGCACATTCTACACTGATTGCAGATTACATATATATATATATATATATATATATATGTAAATATATATTAATAAACTGCCTGCCACTGTATATATATATATATATATATATATATATATATATATATATATATATATATATATATATATATATATAAAACTGCCTACACGCCACTAACTAACCTGCCTCTAGCTGACGTTCTCTCATTCATTACACTATATACGGTCGCCATGTAAGCAGCCTTATATAGTGTGGGGAGTGGACTTAGCCCCCTGAGCCATGATTGGTTAAAGGCACCCTGCCTTTGGCCAATCATGGCTCTCACAGCAGAGCGTGCTGTGATTGGCCAAAGCATACAGGTCAGGTGCATGCTTTGGCCAATCAGCAGCTGTCAATGCACTGTGATCTTGCAGTGAATTATGGGGCGTTCCGCGGCGGTTGTATATGCCTTGAACGCCCCATAGGTTCAGTTAGTTTGCGAGCAAACGAACACCCGATGTTTGCGTCGAACTTAAGTTAGACTCGAACAAGGGACTCATCCCTATAAAGCATACACAAGTTTTATAACCAGAATATTTTTGAAAGAATTGTGAACATGGGTATAGGGATGATGTGAAGTGTTTTTGTGTTTTTATGACAATTCAGTGAACTGCTCCGATTTAAAGAAGCTCACAAACTATGCTATGAACTGTGATACTGGCCATTTTAGCAAGCAATACCTTTCTTTACTGTCATTTTTAGGAAGACACCTTTCTATGGCTTTTAGAGATCTACTGCAACTGCTAATTCCATCAGACTTAAAGTGTTACTAAACCCACAACAGTAAAATCAGTCTGTATATGCAGTAAAGCATGCTTGTTATACTCACTGTGGAATCTAAGGGGTTAATCATTTGCATTGTGTATAAAGGCTGTTTGATCGTGTCTCTCTGATCCTCCTCTTCTTCCACTGTCTCCAAAAAATAACCTGATATTTACAGAGCTAGAGGACAGGCTGCACATGCTCAGATTGGTGTGTATTGCTAGAGAGGTTTTTTTTTTGGGAAAGTGCATGTGATCATCACAGGGCCAATCAGCACTGTCCAGACATGTCCAGACAGAGGATCAGGGGAGCATGAAAACTCCTCCTACAAGCTTTACTAGGAACTGATAAAAGTCACAAGACTGCTATATACTGCTGATGAGAAAAGGTATTTCAGTTTATATTTACAAAAATAATTGCGTTTCCATGTTCTATGTACTGTGGGAGACCAGATTTAGGGTCCTTTCACACTGGGGCGGTTTGCAGGCGCTATTGCGCTAATAGCACCTGAAAACCGACCCGAAAGTGCCGCTGCTTTAATTCCAGTGTGAAAGCCCTGAGGGCTTTCACACTGGAGCAGTGCGCTAGCAGGATGGGAAAAAAAGTCCTGCTAGCAGCATCTTCGGAGCGGTGAAGGAGCGGAGTGTATACACCGCTCCTTCACCGCTCCTGCCCATTGAAATCAATGGGACGGTGCGGCTATACCGCCGGCAAAGCGCCTCTGCAGAGCTGCGGTGGTTTTAACCCTTTCTCGGCCGCTAGCGGCCGAATACCGACGGTAAAGCGCCGCTTACAATAGCAGCGCTTTACCGCCGACAACGCCCCCGCTCCAGTGTGAAAGGACCCTTAGTGAATGCAGGGTCTGGGTTTAGTAAAACTTGTGGAAAAAAGCATGTGGAAAAAAAAAACTTTTTTAACCACTTCCCTACCCGCCCATAGTCATATGACGTCCACAGATGGGATCTCCCATCCTGGGTGGACGTCATATGACGTCCTGGGATTCCCAGCCGTCTAGGGGGCGCGTGCGCGCCGCCGGGTGCGCGCGCGCGCGCCCGCCGCGTTCCTCGGGACCCGGTGCGTGTGCCCGGCGGCCGCGATGTCACACACAGATCACACAGATCCACAGTCTGTCAGCTCTGAGGAGAGCGATCTGTGTTCCCAGAATGGAGGAACACTGATCGGTCTCCTCCCCTAGTGCGTCCCCTCCCCCTTCAGTTAGAATCATTCCCTAGGAAACATATTAACCCCTCCCCGCCCCCTAGTGGTTAACCCCTTCACTGCCTGTCACATTTACACAGTAATCAATGCAATTTTATAGCATTGATCGCTGTATAAATGTGTCAAAAGTGTCCGATGTGTCCGCCATAATGTCGCAGTCACCAAAAAAAAATCGCGATCGCCGCTAAAAAAATAAAAAAATATTTTTTTTTTAAAAATGCCATAAATCTATCCCGTATTTTGTAGACGTTATAACTTTTGCACAAACCAATCAATATACGCTTATTGCGATTTTTTTTTACCAAAAATATGTACAAGAATACGTATCGGCCGAAACTGAGGAAAAAATGTGTTTTTAAAAAAAAAAAATTGGGATATTTATTATAGCAAAAAGTAAAAAATATTGTGTTTTTTTCAAAATTGTCGCTCTTCTTTTGTTTATAGCGCAAAAAATAAAAACCGCAGAGGCGATCAAATACCACCAAAAAAAAGCTCTATTTGTGGTGAAAAAAGGATGTCAATTTTGTTTGGGTACAACGTCGCACGACCGCGCAATTGACGTTTAAAGTGCGACAGCACTGAAAACTAAAAATTGGCCTGGGAAGGAAGGGGGTGAAATTGCCCGGTATTGAACCGGTTATACTGATATAAATCAGATTGAGAAGTAAATTAAATCCCAGCCAAGTTTGCATTACCAGAGTACGCTGCCGTGAAAATTGTGCTGTTCTGTAACACCACACACAACTATAAGGCATTCTGCAAAAAGAAGTTTGTTTTTTCAACGTCATACTCATATTGCATTAAAAGACCCTCTTCCTGATGTAAGGTATTTTTTTTTTTATTGGTTCATGTTCCCAATGGCAGTGCCTGGCTTCCCATGCATTTTGGTTGACAATAGTTTGGTTACTACCCCCACAAAATGACCAAATGAAATATCAAGATTCACCCTATAGTCTTTAAAGTGATTGTAAAGTCTCGTTTTTTTTTTTCCTATAAAAATAACAAACATGTTATACTTACCTGCTCTGTTGCAGTGGATTTGCACAGAGCAGCCTACATCCTCCTCTTCCTGAGTCCCTCTTCTGTGCTCCTGGCCCCTCCCTCCTGTTGATTACCCCCACAGCAAGCAGCTTGCTATGGGGGCACCCGAGCCGAGTCACAGCTCCCTGTATCCAGCTGCAGCTGCTGTGTCTCAGGCAATCAGGGGGGAGAATCTTGGATGGCTGAGACACACGTGGACATTGCTAGGACAGAGAGGGACCTCAGGTAAGTATTAGGGGGGCCGCTGCATACAGAAGGCTTTTTATCTTAATGCATAGAAAGCATTAAGATAAAAAAAATTCTCACTTTACAACCCCTTGAATTGAGTTCTGAGAAAAGTCCAATTTTTGAGGATGTTTTGCGAAAGTAATTCAAGTAATTTCAGTGCCGATTGCGATGGCCGAATGAGTGGCAGGAGAACAAAGGCAAGGTGAGTACAAGGAAGTTAGGGGGGGGTCTATTTGCAGAGACATTGTCACTTTGCCCTGCATGGACCAGGTGACAGTGTTTCTTTAACAGTCACCCTTCTGATGAATAGTAAGATCTGACTGGTTGCATTGGATCCCTTTGCACTATTGCTCTAGGATGGGCTGTAAATGCATTCTAGAAAGTCAAATTCAGCAGGAGCACAGAAGCTGCCATTTTAAGTCAGACAGTGAAATGTACCCTAATATAGTTCAGCTATTAGAATTTTAATACCAGGCTCACAGTGCCCCTGGAATTGCAGGGGGTGGTGAATTGTATAATGGTTGGCCTTAAAGACCAATTGATAGCTACAGAAGAGGATGGGCCCAAGGTGACAACCTTATCTGCTGGTGAAAAATTGCTTAACAAAGTAACCCAATATTTGAAACTATTGGGTGTGCCACATTGTATGCATACAGTGCCTTGAAAAAGTATTCATACTCCTTGAAAATTTCCACATTTTGTCATGTTACAGCCAAAAACGTAAATGTATTTTATTGGGATTTCATTTGATAGACCAACACAAAGTGGCACATAATTGTGAAGTGGAATGAAAATGATAAATGTTTTCAACATTTTTTACAAATAAATATCTGAAAAGTGTGGCGTGCATTTGTATTCAGCCCCCTTTACTCTGATACCCCTAACTAAAATCTAGTAGAACCAATGGCCTTCAGAAGTCACCTGATTAGTAAATAGAGTCCACCTGTGTGTAAATTAATCTCAGTATAAATACAGCTGTTCTGTGAAGCCCTCAGAGGTTTGTTAGAGAACCTTAGTGAACAAACAGCATCGTGAAGGCCAAGGAACACACCAGACAGCTCAGGGATAAAGTTGTGGAGAAGTTTAAAGCAGGGTTTGGTTGTAAAAAAAATATGTCAAGCTTTGAACATCTCATGGAGCACTAATCAATCCATCATCCCAAAATGGAAAGCGTATGGCACAACTGCAAACCTACCAAGACATGGCCGTCCACCTAAACTGACAGGCTGGGCAAGGAGAGCATTAATCAGAGAAGCAGCCAAGAGGCCCATGGTAACTCTGGAGGAGCTGCTGAGATCCACAGCTCAGATGGCAGAAACTGTCCACAGGACAACTATTAGTCGTGCACTCCACAAATCTGGGCTTTATGGAAGAGTGGCAAGAAGAAAGCCATTGTTGAAAGAAAGCTATAATAATTCTTGTTTGCAGTTTGCGAGAATCCATGTGGGGGAGGCAGCAAACGTGTGGAAGGTGGTGCCTTGGCCAGATGAGACCAAAATTGAACTTTTTGGCCTAAAAGCAAAATGATATGTGTGGCAGAAAATACTACACATCACCCTGAACATACCATCCCCACCGTGAAATATGGTTGTGGCTGCATCATGTGATAGGGATGCTTTTCTATAGCAGGGACAGGGAAGCTGGTCAGAGTTGATGGGAAGATGGATGGAGCCAAATACAGGGCAATCTTAGAAGAAAAGCTGTTAGATCTGTAAAAGACTTGAGACTGGGGTGGAGGTTCACCTTCCAGCAGGAAAACGATCCTAAACATACAATCGGAGCTACAATGGAATGGTTTAGATCAAAGCATATTCATGTGTTAGAATGGCCCAGTCAAAGTCCAGACCTAAATCCAATTGAGAATCTGTGGCAAGACTTGAATATTGCTGTTCAGTCGCTCTCCATCCAATCTGACAGAGCTTGAGCTATTTTTCAAAGAAGAACGGCCAAAAATTTCACTCTCTAGATCAGGGGCAGATCTAGAGTCTAGTCTCAGGAGGGCAACTGCCAGAAAATATTTTTTTTGCGGGCAATTTATCGGGGCAATGGATGGTGTTAGCGCTTCCATCATCACTGCACCATGGTTGATGCGCTTCAATCATCCTGACAGCATATTATTTCTACGTTTACATTGTTGTATAGAATGAAATATGGTCCAACTCACCGTAATGCAGAATCAGTGGGAGCCCCGAGTGTGTCACTTGCCATGTCACCTGCCTTCAGATGCGGACTGTCACTTGCCATGTCCCTGCCACAAGTTGCGGATTGTCACTTGCCTGCCACCAGATGTGAAATTGTCACTTGCCACATCACCTACCACAAGATGCGGATTGTCACTTGCCACATATTGCTGTTTGTGACTTGCCACATCACCTGCCACACGTTGCTAATTTTCACCTGCTACGCATTAAGGATTGTCACTTGCCACGTTACCTGCCACACGTTGCAGCTTGTCACTTGCCACAAGTTGTGGATTGTCACTTGCCACATGTTGCCGATTGTCACTTGCCACGTCACCTGACAAACATTGCGGATTGTCACTTGCCACGTCACCTGCCACATGTTGCTGATTGTCACTTGCCACGTCACCTGCCACACGTTGCGGGTTGTCAATGCCACGTCACCTGCCACACATTGCGGATTGTCACTTGCCTGCTACAAGGTGCAGGTTGTCACTTGCCTGCTAAGGTGCAGATTGTCATTTGCCAGAGTGAAGACAGGCAGCAGAGAGATGATGTAATCTCTCTGCTGCCCACGGCTGCACAGTGAGGGTGGAACTGCAGTTATGCAAGGCGTGCGGTGAGAGATGATGTCATCTCTCTGCTCCCCCACCCGCTGGCTCGCTGACTGGCCAGCCCGTCCGCTCAGCTGCCGACTGGCCCGCCCACTCACTCACCTGCCGACCCTCCCGCTCACTCACCCACCGACTGGCCTGCTCACCTGCCCGCTCACTCATCTGCTGACTGGCCTGCCTGCTCACTCGCCGGCCCATCACTAATTTCTCGGGGGGGGGGGGGAATTGCCCCTTGGATCCACCCCTGCTCGCTAGATGTGCAAAGCTGGTAGAGACATACCCAAAAAGACTTGCAGCTGTAATTGCAGCGAAAGGTGGTTCTACAAAGTATTGACTAAGAGGGGCTGAATACAAATGCACGCCACACTTTTCACATATTTATTTGTGAAATTTTTTTAAAACCATTTATCATTTTCCTTCCACTTCACAATTATGTGCCACTTTGTGCTGGTCAATCATATAAAATACATTTATGTTTTTAGTTGTAACATGACAAAATGTGGAAAATATCAGGGGGTATGAATCCTTTTTCAAGGCACTGTACATCCATGCTCCCTAACTGCACCAATTAGCAGTACCGGTAATTACTCTTTAGGCCTTGCTATAACAGTGGTTGTAAGGAGTATATGAAGGCACTTGTAGCACAACATTTATTTGCATAGCACAGCAGTTCTTTGATAAGAAGTTGTGACACCTTTAAACATCTTCTATGGTAGTTGAGAATGCCATAGATTAAGTAATTAAACATTTTACAATTCTGAATTCATGAATTTCTCACATCATCATTTTCCACAGTGCAAGCAATTTTCCACAGTGCAAGCAATTTTTGTGAGAAACCTGACTAGCTTGTATTGATAACTTTTTTAGTACTTTTCCATTACACAACAAGGATGCAATTACAGTACAAGTTAATCAGTTTCCTTATGTAATGCTAGTTCTAGACACACTGGGCATGCCCTATGCAAAAGAAAGAGAGGATTGTAGAGGAGGGGGGTGCAGGGGAGCAAAGGGGGCTTGCAGAATAATTATTAGGGGAGGGGCAGTTATTAGAGATGTTCTTCTACCAGCTATCGTTGGGGCCCTTTAAGAGCATTGGTGCACAAAACGACAATCTCAATTAACCTGCATGCAGTATAGGTGCGGTATGGTTTCAGAACAGGTGCAAGGTAGATCTGGTTTAGGTGCAGTAAAGTTCATATTACAGTATAGGATCAGTATAGAGGCAGTCTAGGTTCGAAGTGCAGTATAGCATGCAGTATGGATTTGGTACACTTGATGTCCTGCTCTCAGTGGCTCAGTCCCTGCTAGCAGTTTCAGTAATAGGTAAATAGCCCTCTCAATAGTCCTGGGATACTGCAGTGACCTCTCACTGTAGAAGGAGGGCCCCCTCGCTCTCTTTATAAAGGCCTCCAGTGATCAGCGGTGGGAAGCAGAGGGTGAGTGGATGTTCCAGTCTCCCTGCAACAACAATGCAGGTGCTGTGATGTGGACAGTTCTGCACTGCTCCCAGGTGTCCTCACTTCCAGTCAAAAGCTTGGATTTCCACTGGCATGGTCTCCCGCTGGCAGGCAACCATTCAGACAGAGGTGTTCTCTCTCTAACTCCCCTGGTGCCAAGAGCAAGAACTTTTCCGGGAAGCTTGATAAAAAAATCATCTCCTACACCTCCTACTGCACAGTGTCTATTGGTATCTGAAGTGTAAGGAGTCAATAGGCCCCATTATATGTTTGCCATCTATAAGTACAACTCCTAGGACTCTCAGCGCTCTACATAGAAGTTGTCAGGTCACCTAAGTCCAGGTGACAGATGCACACCGCTGGGGTCAGGAGTGCACCGCTAACCTTGTGGACCCTTTGGCTGAGTGCTGCGGATGGAGCTCTGGGTGGTTCAGGAAAGCAGCTCCACCTGAGCACTAACACTGATCGAACAGGGAACTAGAGCATAGGATTCCCAGGGCGCGAAGTCTAAGAGCCAGCAGAATTTCACCAGGGCCTTTGATGGTGAGGATGGCCTTCGCTGCAGCTGACTCCAGGTTGCGGCCCCCAGAGTCTCCCAGCTCACGCTCATGGCAGGCTCTGGTGGGTGGGAGAAAGCAGCAGTGCAGAGCAACAAGGAAAAGCCAGAAGGACAAGCCAGGGGTTGGTGGAACAAGCAGACAGGGATAGACAGGACAACCGCCAAAGGTCGGGGCTATAAGCAGACAGGGATAGTCAGGGGAACATGCCAAAGGTTGGGGCTACACGCAGACAGGGATAGTCAGGAAACAAGCCAAAGTCGGTACACTGAAACAAATGTAAAGCACATGGCAAGAAACACACAGGGGAGCCTAAAACACATTATTGCTTGAGCAAGGCAGGCTTGGAGTGCACGTGTTAAATAGTGTTTCCTGTAAGAGACTAGGGTGGAGCCACGCTGAGAGAAGATTACTTAAACATGCAGGTGTGAGAGTGCAGTCCCTAAAGCTGATACACAGACCAGAGGTAAGCAGACAGACAGGACGTGAAACATTACTGCAGATTCATGACAGTACCCCCTCTTACAAGGCCTCCTCCTCCCTCGCTTGGGCCCAGGCTTTGAGGGGAACCTCAAATGAAACCTCCTCAAAAGATGAGGTGCAAAGACATCAAGGTGCAAGGATCCAAAACCTCTTCTCAGGACCAAAACCCCAATGCACAAGGTACTGAAGAATGCCTTTACAGAGCGGGAAATCCAGAATTTGACTAACCACGTACTCCTGATTATCCTCAGAGACCGGAACCGAGGTAAGGAAAGGATGAGAGAACTTATTGAGGACTAACGGCTTCAGAAGGGAAACATGAAAAGAGTTTGAGATTCTAAGGCTTTTAGGGATTAGAAGTTTAAAACAAACCGGATTTAACTTAGAGTTTATAGTATACGGGCCAATGAATCCTGGGGCAAATTTCAGAGAAAAAACCCGGAGCTTGATGTTCCTGGTGGAAAGCCAGACTTTGTCTCCAGGCTGTAAAGAAGGCAGCTTACGCCTACGACGGTCGGCAAAATCTTTACATTTATCAGCAGCTCCCTGGAGGGAATCATGAACATCACCCCAAATAGAATTGAATGATTGTTGAACTGTAGCCAAAGCTGGAATGTCCGGGGAACAGGTCATAGGAAGAGGGAGCTGAGGGTGTCTTCCATAAACTGTGAGAAAGGGTGTCTTCTGAGAACTGATGTTAACATGATTGTTGTGAGAGAATTCTGCCCACAGGAGTAGAGAGGACCAATCATCATGATGAGCAGAGACTAAAGTGCGGAGGAAGACCTCTAACTCCTGATTAATCCTCTCAGTCTGTCCATTGGATTGAGGATGGTACGAAGAGGAAAAATCCAAGACAATATTGAGGGATTTGCAAAAGGCTCTCCAAAAATGAGATTTGAACTGAACACCCCTGTCAGAATAAATAAGGGAAGGAACCCCATGGAGGCGGAAGATCTCTCGAACAAAAATGGGAACCAAAGCAGGAGCATAAGGGAGACCAGGAAGAGGAACAAAATGAGTCATCTTGGAGAACCGATCGATTACCACCCAAATGACCATATTATTCTCAGATGGTGGAAGATCGGTGATAAAGTCCATGGCTACATGAGACCAGGGCTCCTCAGGAATGGGCAGGGCATGAGAAGACCAGCAGGAGCTTGCGTGGAGGATTTAGACTGACAAGATATTTGGGGGGCACACTCTAAAAAATGCATTAAAGATGGTGCAGCCATAAGACCATACAGTAGAAGAAAATATTACAGCGCACACATGCAAAAAAGACATTTACCTCAAGCAAAGCTAGTTTAAAACACCTAAGCATTTCTAGAAAAACATTTTCAAAAATATGGGGATTTGGTCACACCATATTGCTATATGGTGCTAAGCCCACTTACTGCGACAAAGTACCCCATAATCAGTGGGTCCTACACTATCCATGGAGTGGGAGAACCTGGATTTAGACTGGGCACAGACATGACAAGCCTTAACATTGTCTTTGACATCCGAACGGAGGGTAGGCCACTAATGGGGAGGAAGGATCGGAGGAGCCCAGCATGACCTGCCGCCTTGGAATCATGTCCCCAACAAAAGATCTTAGCTCTTAGTTCAGTGGGGATGAAGGTCTTGCCAGGAGGAATTTTTACTCCAGGGTGGTAGAATGGGCAAGGATGCATGAGGTAGGGATGATCGGTTCCGGTTCAGGGGTCGGCTCCTTATCCTGAATGTCAAAAGACCTGGAGAGTGTATCAGCCTGACTGCTGCAGGAACCAGGTTTGTACGTAATGGTGAAATTAAAACGGGAAAAGACTCCACCTGGCCTGTCTGGGATTCAATCGTTTGGCATTCTGTAAGTACTGCAGATTTTTATGGTCAGTGGAAATTGTTATGGAATGTGGGGAACCATCCAAGAGATGACGCCACTCCTCCAATGCCAATTTAATCGCAAGAAGTTCCCGATCACCAATAGCATAATTGTTCTCTGCCTGAGAATTTTTTTTTTTGGAGAAAAACGCACATGGTTAACATTTTTCCTCAAAGGATTGAAGATGCATACCTCCTGCCCCAGTCGAGGAAGCAACCACTTCAATAAAAAATGGATACCCAGTGTCAGGTCACCTCAACAAAGGTCCAGACATAAAGGCCTGTTTCACATCATAAAACACAGAGACAGCTTCAGGGGGCCACTTCTTGGCATTAGCACCCTTCTTGATCAAGGCGATAATAGGTGCAGCAATGGAAGAGTAATTCCTAATGAACTGCCTGTAATAATTAGTGAACCCAAGAAAGTGTTGTGTAGCCTTGAGGCTGGTGGGAAGAGGCCAGTTGGTAATAGCCGAGACCTTTCCAGGATCCATATGAAGACCGAAGCTAGAGACAAAGCATCCCAGAAACAAGACCTCAGAACATTCAAAAGAACATTTCTCCAGCTTGGCGTACAGAATATTTTCTCGAAGGCACTGAAGTACAATCCAGACATGGTTTCTGTGAACAAACAGATTTTCCGAAAGATGAGAATGTCATCCAGATAGATGACAACAAATTGATGAAGCAGACCACTAAAGATTTTGTTAACAAAGTTTTGGAACACAGCTGGGGCATTACACAAACCAAAGGGCATGACCAAGTATTTGTAATGCCCATCTCTAATGTTAAACGCAGTTTTCCATTAATCACCCTCCCGTATTCGGATCAGATTGTATGCACCCCTGAGATCCAACTTAGTAAAAATGGAGGCACCTTTCAATCTGTCGAATATTTCCAACACTAAGGGTAAGGATAATAGATATTTGTCACTGCGTTTAAGCCTCGATAGTCAATGCAGGGTCTTAAAGTATCATTCTTTTTGGCAACAAAAAACAACCCTGCTCCCACACGCAATGAGGATTTACGGATGAATTATTTTCTCTAGATTTTCCGCAACATACTCTGACATGGCCTGGGTCTCTGGGATGGATAGGGGGTAGGTACGACCCCTGGGCAGAGTTGCTCTGGAAACAAGGTCAATAGCACAGTTAGAGGACCTGTGAGGACCTGTGAGGAGGAAGCACCTCAGCTGATTTTTTACAGAACACATCCCGGAAATGGCTATATGCAGCGGGAAGAGTAGAGGATACTGAGGTGGTGGCAACAGGAAGCCTCTCCTTGGGGCAACCTTGAGTAGGCAGGATGAGAAACAGGAGGAACCCCAAGCCAGGATCTGCACAGAAGTCCAGTCAACATGTGCAGAGCGAAGCTGCAACCAAGGAAGGCCCAATACGATAGGGGTTGAGGCCTTTGGTAGGATAAGGAAGGATATCCATGCCTTGTGGAGTATACCTACCGACATCTTAACAGTGAGGGTCTGGAAGCGGATAGCGCCCCCTGGAAGAACAGTGCAATCAATTGCCGAAACCACCAATGGAGTGGTCAGGGGAAAGGGTAAGGTCCATGGCTCCGGGTCCGAAATCCAGATAAGCCAAGACCGAGTGGGAGGAAGTGCCAACATGAAGGAACACCGAAAGAGACGAGAAGGTGATTTTTCTGGGTCCAATACTCCCCCCTCCAGATGTATTAGAAAATAACCTTTGCCTCCACAATAAAGACACAGGCCCACAGTTCTGTGCCTAGCAAGTTCCTCGGGGTATAGCCTGGTCCGGCCCATCTACATAGGTTCCTCAGCTGGCAGGGGATGCTCCATGGGTCGAAGAGAGGGGAGCTCAGGCTGACTAAGGACCAAGGAGTGCTGGCGTCTTTCTAGGGTCCTTTCCAGAAAATGACTATCGATCCGGTTACACAAGGAGATGACATCGTCCAGATCAGCGGGGATGGTTCTTCCCACTAATTTGTCCTTCACTCTGTCAGAGAGACCATGTAAAAAGGTTGCGATTAAGGCCCCATTGTTCCAGCTCAGCTCAGCAGTTAATATAGGGAAAAGAAGAGCATACTTGGTGTGACTCCTTGTAAGATACGCATGGACGAGTGAAGCCCCCCCTTTTCCCCTGCTGACGTGGTGGACAACCGGGGACCCCTGTCGGGACCCGGTGGGGAAGACGTCGGAGAATTATAAGCTCAGGAGAAACTGCTCAAACACAATGTGATTGGTAATTATACTGTTAAACATATATATATTATATTATATTTTTATGGTCACATCCATGAACTCTAATACGTAAATTTTGTCACAGCGCCTCAATCCTCTGAAGATGACCCAACGGGGTCGAAACGCGTCAGGATTATCACCCCATTATAGCGCTTGATCATTGTATAAACTTGTGTCAGCTTCATTTGTATTATCTCCTGTAGCACAGCTCTTATTTTAACCATTACGGTTAAGTCCTGCTAATTAAAAAACCCTTTCAAGTAACAACTTATTATTTTCATAATTTTTTGCTGCTTTAAAGCCCCACGGAGGGATATCTTCTTCTTCTTTTTGACATTAATCGGGGTGTGCAGCACTCTATATCTTCTCAGTATGTGTCTCTCCCCTTTTCAAGAAGAGCATACTGTCCCACAGAAGCAGACTCTTGGCGGAGACATAAAAGGGCGCTGGCCGCGAAAGAGAAACGACCTGGTTCCTCGAAGATATTCCGAAAGAGTTTCAATAAATTAGACAGGCTGGAAACCACTGGATCATTCTTCTCCCACAGAAAGGCAGCCCAGGCTAATGCTTTGCCAGACAGGAGGGAAATAATATAGGCTACCTTTGTCCGATCAGACGGGAAGTTTTGGGGCTGGAGTTTGGATCGTGGTTGAGGTTGTCCAACCAGGGGTCCTAAGGAGGCCTGAAGCTGTTCAAAGCGGGAAGCCAAAGCCTGAAGGAATCGCATCACCTGGGTCTGATTAGATTCCTGGGTCTCGAGTCTGTGCCCTGCAACTGATCATCAGCAGGTGGCAGCACATGGCCTGAGCAACCTGTCAAGTCACCTGAATCCAGGTGACAGATGCACACCGCTGGGGTCAGGAGCTCACCTCTGAGCTTGTGGACCCTTCGGCCGAGTGCTGCAGGTGGAGATCTGGGTGGTTCGTTAGCCTGCTGTCAGCTGAATCTGGGTCACAGGAGTGCAGAACTATGTGCACTCCTGTGACCCACAGAAGAGGTATGGCCAAAAGAGCTTTGGCCATACTTCTCCTTTAACTTCCTTTTGTGGACATACAACAGAAAGTGTGTGGAAATCTCTTCAAAGGCCATGAATGTTGTAAGTGGACATATCCACTTACGAGACACAGTACGTATATTTCCTGAAAGCAGATATTCTTTAGAAGAAAATGGTGTACCAAATATGTAAAGCGTAAAATTTGCCCACAGCCCTGATACTGCAAAAACTATGGTACTCAAAAATGTCGATAGGCATTGCATTAAAAGCCTTTACAGCTCATCAATATAGAGTTACCAGTGAAAACTGGTCCTAGAATTATTGCTTTCACTCCAACATGACATAAGTACAATCATAGTTTTCATACGTGTGCATTTTTTATGGAGTACATTGTACAGGTGCCCCTCTTCACATGAAAGTTTATGGAATCCCCCAACCAGGGCCGTCTTTAATATTGATTGGACCCTGGGCAAACATTTTCTTGCCCCCCCCCCCCCCATGCAATTTCGCTCTCCAACTGCCTGGCCACCATGGGGACTGGGGTGGTGAGGGGACCCATCAATAGACAGAAAACTCCTAGGGATCCTAGAACACCTGGGATCAGTGGCAGTGCTGGGCGGGGGGGGGAGGGTGTTATCAATGGCAATGCTGATTTTTTTACCGACTACCAGTATAAAGAGGAGTTTCTACACTGGCCACCAATGTAATAAGGGTTTACACTGACTACTAATGTAATAGAAGCATTCACAGTAACCACCAATGTAAGGAGGGGGCCTTCACACTGGTCACTAGTATGAATAAAAGGATTGTACACCAAGCCCCAATGTAATGAGAAGATTTACAATGACCACCAATGTAAAGGGGATTTACACTGACCACTAATGTAATAGGAGCATTTACAGTAACCACCAATGTAAGGAGGGATTTACACTGACCACCAATGTAATAGGAGCATTTACAGTAACCACCAATGTAAGGAGGGATTTACACTGACCACTAATGTAAGGGGGACCTTCACACTGGCCACTAGTGTGAATGAAAGGATTCTACACCAAGCACCAATGTAAAGAGAAGATTTACACTGACCACTAATGTAACTGAGACATTTAGCCTGCGTTCACATATGTGTGTGTTGGAAACGCATGCAAAATCGATTTCCTGACACCACAGAAACGTGCTTCCCTTTAGCAGATACACAGCAGTGCCATTAATTGTTAATGACACCCTCACGCATTTCTAGCGTATAGAGCAGCCCATTGAAATAATTGGGCTGCCCTACATCCACATTCCTTGCCTCTATACATCCCCTCCTTGCTCACCTGTGCACCCAAACTGTAATTCCTTCTCTGCCTACCTTTGCACAATCCACCTTACCCCCCCCACACCACCAATTTGCTTACCTTTGCAGAACAGGCTGATGTTAGGCTGAATGACCACAGTTGGAGGCAGGACTTTCAAGCATGCCCCTTTATTTCCCCAGTGGGCAGCATTCAGTATAGGTGAAGGTCGATATGACCTCAGGGGGCATGATATACATATGAATGCTGCCTCTATTTACATATGAATGCCGCTGTTCCATGGCTATTTACATATGAATGCAGTCGCTATTTACATATCAATGCCGATTATTTACATGTAAACACGGGGTCTGCAGGTGAGTCATCTGTACACAACAATAGGGCAGAGCTGGGCAACATTAGTAACAGAACTTCACACTGAGATATCGGGACACAGCACGGGACTAAAACGTCAAGGGACAAGGGAATTTAAACCCGGGATAGTTGGTAAGTATGAGTTAGCTGCTTTGGGCCCCACAACAATGACAGGGCCCAGGACAGCTGCCCCTTTTGCCCTGCCTTAAAGATGGCCCTCCCCCAACAAACAAAAAACACTTTTTCAAATAGATCACACTTGGATGTCCCAATTGGTAATGTCCACAATAAGTATGATGTCCTCCCCTTAGCGCCTAGTCCCCTACGAGGAGCAAGGAAATGTAGACAACTTGAAAATTGAAAAAAGGGAACAAGGGAACTGCATGGACTAGCGCAATAAATGTTTTTCTTTGGATGCAAAGGATAAATAAAATAAATGCACTCACTCATGTTCCTAGTAACAACGTGCCTGTAACAACCATTAACAAGGTCCAAGAAAGCCTGACCAAAGCTGAAACTTATCCTGCGATTGTTGTCTCTCTCCCAAGTGCTGCTGAGCCCTGCTGTGCCAGTACACCGAGACATAGAAGCTGCATGGGCCTTCAGCATGTTATTTAAACAAATTGTGTATTTTTAGTGTTGCCCTTTATAGCTTACCAAAAGACCTGCTGTGCACCATTTTTAAAAATATTTTTCATTTTTACATGTCCCTGATGTCAGTGCTCAATGACCCATGGCCCTTTTTCCCAAAAGCTTGAAAATTGGCATTGAAAGAGGCCAGATTTTTTTTTTTTACAAGATTCAACTCCCATAGACTTTAGTGAGGTTCAGGCACTATATTTGTGGTTTAATGCCCCGTACACACGGTCGGATTTTCCGACGGAAAATGTGTGATAGAACCTTGTTGTCGGAAATTCCGACCGTGTGTAGGCTCCATCACACATTTTCCATCGGATTTTCCGACACACAAAGTTTGAGAGCAAGCTATAAAATTTTCCGACAGCAAAATCCGTTGTCGGAAATTCCGATCGTGTGTACACAAATCCGACGTACAAAGTGCCGCGCATGCTCAGAATAAATAAAGAGATGAAAGCTATTGGCCATTGCCCCGTTTATAGTCCCGACGTACATGTTTTACGTCACCGCGTTCAGAATGATCGGATTTTCCGACAACTTTGTGTGACCGTGTGTATGCAAGACAAGTTTGAGCCAACATCCGTCGGAAAAAATCCTAGGATTTTGTTGTCGGAATGTCCGAACAAAGTCCGACCGTGTGTACGGGGCATTAGTTCGGTGAATGTCCAGCAGCATTACATCCTTTGTGTAGCATTAAAGCGTTTGGTACCCCAACATTTCATATTCCTGATATGTGTTTGTACTGTGTACTTGTATGAAAAGGTATCCTGTTCTCTTTGTATTGCTTTCTTTTTATGAAATTCCTGGTGTTCCTGCCAGTCCCTCTGCTTTCCTATTAGAAACTGACCACACTAAACATGAGGTAAGTTGGGAAAGTGAACTCGAGATGGACTTTTTAGGCACCACAATACACACTGTTATCTTTCACAATTAATCACACTATGCATGAGAACACACCATGGTCAATTCTTTTGCTGCGCTGGGAACTCAGCCTGCTCTCCTCCAACGATCAGAATTGTCCCGACACCCCCCTCCCCTCCACAGCCTTTCACTGGAAAGCTCAGTGTGCTGTTGCTTATCCTCCTCCCCCCTCTCATCCAGCTCTTATGCAGCTGAGAACAGGGGGAATGTGATCACTTCTAAAAAAGGGAGAAAAGGTATTTAGATTTTTTTTTATATATGTATACACAAAGGTTTTGCCTTTTATTTCTATTTTAAACTGAATTGGTTGTTTTACAAGGCGAGGATTTACAATCACTTTAAATAAATAGAAGAGAGAAGTAGGTAGGTACACAAAGGTAGGGGAGAAGGGTAAAGGGGGGTTCCCAGGAAGCCCTGGTTGTGGTGGGAGGGTCGCTTGTGGAGCCAAATTGCAGTAGTAAGCAACTATGGGTCAAGGAGCATAGTATCAAAGTTTTTGGAAAGAAACTAATCTATCTATGGCTGCCAAATTTTAGCATATTTGGGGACACAGTCATGAAGGGTAGTGCCAATTTTTCATGGATCATGGCATGTGAAACTCTGTTTTTAACTTTGAGCAGAATAAAAGTAAAGGTTTTCCAGAGACATGCTGATTCATGGACGAGTGGGGAAATATCCTAGCAGAAAAGAAATGTTATTTTGAAGGTATCAAAAAAGTTCATTAGGAGGCAAACAAAAGCATTGACATAGCATAGGGAATGGAAGAATTGCATCCAAGCTTGCTAGGGGGGTGCAATCTAGTCAGTTCAAGGGCAGCCCAGCTGCGGAAGGAGGTACGCTGGGTAGAATGAGGGATTCCGCAGGAAAGATAACATAGGTAGGTGAGGCAAGAGGAGACCCACTGAATGTTTGAGTTGGTACTAAAGGGTAGGAGAATGTAAAGTAATAGGGTTTGTAATAAATTTTCATTCCTTTAGAACAAGCGAGAGAATATTGGGGATTGCTATGGGATCACGCTCGGTAGCTTCCAGACTTACCCATAAGGGGTTTTCTGTTGCATGCAATTTGGTCAATTGAGCCATCTGAACAGCGTTGTAGTACGTTTTCAAGTGGGGTAGTCCCAGATCGCTGTGCTGCATGTTTAGGGCAGAAAAATTGTGGTTCAGGGAGCCTCAGGACACGTTTACTTTCTTTTAAATGTGACAAATTATTTAAAAGCCAGGACTGATAAGGGTGGAATTGGTAATGCAGAATTCAGACTCATTCATGGAGCTGCTTTTTGCTTGCCACTAACCTGAGTAGCACCACCACTACATACACAGATGTCTGACTGGTTCTTCACATAGATCTTCTGTTGGTAGTAACATATATAGAGTACCAAGCTGCATAAAACATTGCAACCTTAACAAAATACCTGTGAGATCAGGTCTCCAGAGTTACAGTAAACGAGTTCATTGGGTTTGGTCAAGGTTTCAACTTTAATTGCTGTTTGTGTAAAGACAAATAAAGGTGAGGCTGTAGCATTACTGAGAATAAAAAAGAACACTGTGTTACCATAACAGCCAATTACTGGTATATATTTTAACCATTCAACTACCACACCTGAACCTTCATTGGGTGCAGAGCAGACAAAAAAGTAGGTGTGAGGTACTGGACACAAATCTATTTTTCCATTAAATAGGAGTATTTGGGCTTATCCTTAGTGCCTCTACCACAATGTGAAGGCCCAACTGAAAGTTAACAAGAAGAGCACCAAACAGAGTTCATATCGTTTAACCACTTCAGCCCCAGAAGGGTTTACCCCCTTCCTGACGGGCCATTTTTTGCATTACGGCACTGTGTGGCTTTAACTGACAATTGCGTAGTCGTGCAACACTGTACCCAAACAAAATTGACGTCCTTTTTTCCCCACAAATAGAGCTTTCTTTTGGTGGTATTTGATCACCTTTGCGTTTTTTATTTTTTGCGCTATAAACAAAAAAAAAGCCTCAATTTTGAAAAAAAAAAACACAATATTTTTTACTTTTTGCTATAATAAATATCCCCAATTAAAAAAAAACAAAAAAAAAAAACAGATTTTTTCCTCAGTTTTTAGGCTGATATGTAATCTTCTACATATTTTTGGTAAAAAAATCTACAAAATAGGGGATAGATTTATTGCATTTTTATTATTATTATTTATTTATTTATTTTACTAGTAATGGCGGCGATCTGTGAGTTTTATTGGGATTGCGCTGTACAGATTGGACACTTTTGACACTTTTTTGGGACCACTGACATTTATACAGCGATCAGAGCTAAAAATAGTCACTAATTACTGAATAAATGTCACTGGCATAAAAGGGGTTAACACTAGGGGGCGATCAAGGGGTTAAATGTGTTCCTTCATTGTGTTCTAACTGTGGGGGGGATGGGACTGCCTGGGGGAGTAGACTACTCAGTGTTCCTATATACTATACACACACGATCTGTCTCCTCTCCCCTGTCAGAATGTGTATCCTCGTTCTGGCTCTGTCAGGAGCGATCGCGTGTGCCTGGCGGACATCGCAGCCACTGGGCACGCGCATTGGCTCCTAAGTACTGTGGCATGCGCCCCCACTATACCTCTTAAAGCGGCCGCTGTACAGCTATGGCGTTTCGCGCAGGGGAGCCATTCTGCCGCTGATGGTCGGCAAGCGGTTAAAGAACAAAAAAAGAAAAAATTATATATATTTATGGTTGAAGACCTTCAACTGAGACAGGTATGGAACCACATAAACACGCCACAAGACTTACAACACAACATAGACCTGAGGTGTGCCCTGGTCGGCTGGTTGGTATGCCAAGAAAGGGGTCATATCCAAGATAAGTAATAGGTAATTGTAGAAGAGGAATGCGCAAGGAGGTGCCCTAAAAAAGGGGAATGGGTGGGAGGGTATTGACAAAGGATACAGGTGAGTGTGCTGCTAAAAATACCCCCCCAGACTCCTCCCATAAATTCAGACCACCATACTGGCCTTCTTATTTATGGTCGAAGTCCTTCAACTGAGACAGATACGGAACCACATAAAGACGCCACAAGACTTACAACACAACATAGACCTGAGGTGTGCCCTGGTCGGCTGGTCGGTATGCCAAGAAAGTGGGGAAAAATACTAGGATAAGGAAGTATTTCTTTATTGGCACGGTGACATTTATTGAGCAAGCTTGGTGAAGGCTTGCGACATTTCTACCTGAGGGTTTGGAATGTACCAGACAAGGCAAGCGGATTTCCACCTGCCCAACCTCTTGATGACATTATCTGGCACCCCGTGCTAATATGCAGCTGAAGCCACTCCAATCCAAAGGAGTGTCTGGAATACCGTCCGTGGTCGAGACCTGGTTAACCAACAGGGTATGGACGTGTCTGAAGAACTGGATTGTACTCGGAGGGCTGTTAGGTAAAAGTAACAATGGGCTGGAGTCAGACTGGCTGGGCTTATGTGTCAATAACCGGAAGAGGACAACTACTGGGCACCAGATGTTGTGGGTCTGAAAGAGCTTGACATCGACCCCAGGGCCAGACTGTTGAGTTTAGACACTGCCAGGTGTAGGACGAAGTGGTCTTGAAAGTGAGCCAGGTGGTTCTGCGTAGGACCTGGCAACTGGGGTCACTATAGGTGAACTCTCTGGGCCGTAGGACACTGTAGAAGGCTAGGTAGATAGCCGCTTGGATGACCAGGCTGGGTAGTAACCTGAATAAGGAACACGAAAGAATGGCTGACATATCCCTGAACGCGGCACTTGAAATGGGTAAGCATTTGCTATTGGGTACTGGCTGATGCTTCTGGATGCCATCTAGGATGGCGTTGACTGTGTGCGCTGTGGACAAGGAAGGCTTTTCGTGGTCCTGTAAGGCCAGAAAATTATGGATGCCGGCCAAGTACAGCCTGATGGTGTTGTGGGACAAAGCCAGCTGTGTGTGACAAAACGACACAAGGGCCAGGACGTGCTTGATGTCTCCTGTCGCAGACCCGGGATACGAGGCTTGAAACCCACAGTAGGCATTCCCGGCGTTGTGATAGGCCTACAGTGTGTTGCATGACAACGACTGGTTAATGAGATGGGTCATGTAGTGAAGGTGTACATTTAGCACATCGTCAGCTGCAAGCAAGGTGGGATAGGAGAAGTGGTCGGGTTGAAGTTAAGACGGGACGATGCATCTGCTGTGACATTGCGACAGGGATGTAGGTACAATGCACATTGAATTTATTCTGCAGGGACAGCTGCACCAGCCTGCGCAGGAAGGACAAGATGGCTGGGGACTTGGACCTGCCTTTGTTGATAATTTTGGTCATGGCTAGGTAGTCTGTGGCAAAGACCACCGTCTGTCCTGTCCAGGTGTGGCTCCAGACCTGAGCTGCTGCCATGATGGGTTAGAGTTTGAAAAGGGAGGATGACTGATTAAACCCAGGGATCAGGAGGATCTCTTGTGGCCATGGCCCCATGAACCAATGAGGGGCAAAAATTGCAGCAAAGCCTTGGAGGCTGCAGCATCTGTGACTACGTGAGGTCGATACCAATGGAATGACCATACATATGCCGTTCCAGTTTGCGAGGAACTCATCCCACATTGCCAGATCAGCTATTGCTGCTTGGTTCAGTCTGAGGACTTGATTGGGGTCTTATGCCTGAGAGAGGAAACCAGGAGGCATGAAATGAAGGATCACCCATGAGGGACAATCCTCATTGACAAAATTGAGCATCCCTAACAGGGACTGTAGCTGCGTCTTGGTACACCCTTGCGAAAGGGTGAAGGCGTGAATGACCAACCTCATCCGGGCCAACTTGTCAGGGGTAGGCTAGCTTGCATGCAGTGAGTGTCGAGAGTGATGCCTAGGAAGATGACGGACTGTGCCGGGCCTTACACTTTATGCTCTGCTATGGGCACATTGAGCTTGCCAAATACTACTCTTAACTTGTCTGATGGCTCCCCGGGGTTGTTCGATCAGCAGGAAGTCATCAAGGTAGTGGATGCCTTTCTGGCACTGCTCTTGATGAGACAGGATCCAGGTAAGGGACTGAGCGGGAGTGTTGAACAGCCACAGACTGCTCTTAGTACCGAAAGTCAGTTTGGTGGTGAAGTCGAATGAGACTTTCATTTGATGTCATGCCACTGCTAGAGAGAGGCCCAATGGGTAGCAGTTGGAACGCTTTAGAACTTGCCCTTTGCAGATCTGCGCACCCCCCCCCCCAGTGACAGGACAGGGCGTCCCACCATGTCCACCTGGGGCGGCCACCAGCATGCCCTGGACAGCACTAGAGGTGGAGGGGAGGGCCAAGGAAAGTCTGGAATCTGCATTGGAACACCAGTTCGCTGACACCCAACTGACCTAAGAGAGGAAGAAAGACATGCGAATGAGTGGCCATGAACGTGTGCCACTGGTAGATGCTGAGTAGCCACTGGGAGATGTGTTTCAACTTCATAAGGGAGGCAGAAAACAAGAAAGCAGAGAAAATCGGACTCTGCGTGGGGAGGAACATAGACCGTGCTAGCTGTTTGTCGTGATCGTATGTTTGTAACATGAGAACGGAACGTGTCGATTTGTGTCAGAACTGCAAATCGAAGCATTGTACGAGTTGCGAGTGAGTGTGAACATAAGAATGAGTGGTATGAGTAGCGACTGGGTGCTTGTGGCAGGTGCCTCGGAGGGAAGGCCAAGCTGCGGAAGCTTGTGATGTGTGTGTGTATAAGACGGGATGTGTTAAGGATTCAAATCGCTGTGTTGCAGATACGACTGGGATTCAAATTGGGCTATGGTGGGTGAGCAGAATTGACCCGCCAATTGCAGTGAGGCCTTCTATCAGGAATGCAAAAACAAGGACAGCAGAGAAATTTGAGCATGTGGGGATGAGCCATGGTCGTGTGCAATCGTATTTTTGATCGTATTTTGTGGAAATGAAGAATCATGCCGACACGAGTCCGAGTTATGAAATAGGAGTATCGTATGCATTTGTGAAAACGTGCGTATGAATGATCTGTGTAATGATAGGTTGCTTGTGGCAGGTGCCTCAGGATGGAGACTGCAGGAAGCTGTGTGACAATGAAATTGTGCTGTGTCGTGCCGAGGATTTGAATGTGCTGCTGACGCGACTCGATTTGAATCGGGCTGTGGTGTACGAATGGATCCGATCTGAATCATTGTGCAGCTGATGCGACTAGACTCGAATCGGGCTATGGAGTGTATGAATGACCTGTCAGAGTATATGAAGCAGAGTATCGGCTGAGTTATTAGTACGTACAAGCGTACAAATGGATTTGGTCTGAGTAACGACTAGTAGCTTATGGCAGATACCTCATGATAGAGACCGAACTGTAGTAAGCTGCATGATAGATGAAATTGTGATGTGTGGTGCCGAGGATACGAATCGTTGTGCTGCCGGCACGACTGGATTAGAATCGGGCTGTTGTAGAGTGTATGAAGCGACCTGTTGGATACTGCGAGGCTTACGATTAAGCCAAATATGGTGTTTATAGTGTGGTGGCCCTTGAGGGGAGCCTGTGTGCAGCTGTGGGTGTAACAAACATAATGGATAGAAGCGACAGTTTACAAATCAATGTAGCCTGAGCCGAGCGATATCAGATAATGATTGGCAACGACTCTAAGGATTTTAACGAAACTACAAACGATTTCGTACATGGTACGCCGACGCAACTGGAATTCGAATTGGGGTGTCGTAGATTGTTAGGGTGCCACTCCCCCCCTCTAAAACCGAAACATACCAACCACACAGCCCCGAGGCTAATCAAAAATGCAGACAAGGCACCAAGTAAGTCTAATTACCAGCTTAATCAGCCACAGAACCCGTGCAATCAATACATGCTCAGCTCCAAGGGATGAGGCTACAACCCCATAGACTGTGAATCCTACCACCAGCAAAGCCTGTGCCGAGTGATGTCGGACAATGACCGAAAACGGCTCGGAGGCTTGGATCTATGAACAAATCGTATGTTTGTAGAAGGGATGACAAACAAGGCAGAGGGAACCTACGAATCTACGCCTGTGCTGAATGATGTTGGGACACGATCAACAACAACTGGAGGCAGCTAACTATGAAAGGGATGCGGGATAGGAAACATAACGAATCGCAACATTGCATATGATACGAAAAAAGGTTTGAATCCTATCTGCAACAGCGAGCGAGAACCGCCAATGAAGACAACGAAGGGAGAAGCCGCAACACACTGGTAATCGAACGCACAGACTCATGAACCACGAAGTGAGCTGGAAAGAGCCTGCCTAGTGACGTATCGTGCACCAAAACTGACAAGGGATACAGGTGAGTGTGCTGCTTAACCACTAGCCGACCAGACGTCATCGTTATACGGCGGCAGGTCGACTCTCCTGCGCAAATCGCTGCAGCTGTATGGCGGCTCGTGCAGGCGCACTATGGCTGGTGGCGGCGCTCGCGCCTGCTACGGGATCGTGCCCGCGGGTCAGGTGTACTCGAATTCTGCCGGGGACCCGCGATCGCCTAGTACAGAGGCAGAATGGGGATCTGCCTTTGTAAACAAGGCGGATCCCCATTCTGACAGATGACATGACAGAGATCTACTGTTCCCAATCATCGGGAACAGTGATCTCTGTCATGTCCCTGCTAGCCCATTCCCCCTACAGTTAGAACACACCCAGGAAACACACTTAACCCCTTTCCTGCCAGTGTCATTTTTACATTGGTCAATATAATAATGTCACTGGTCCCCAAAAAGTGTCATTTAGGGTCAGATTTGTCCGCCACAATGTCGCAGTCCCGCTAAAAATCACAGATCGCCACCATTACTAGTAAAAACAATAAAAAATAAAAGTCCCTAAATCTATCCCATGGTTTGTAGATGCAATAAGTTTTGCACAAACCAATCAATATACGCCTATTGCGATTTTTTTTTTTTTACCAAAAATATGTAGAAGAATATATAAGCCTAAACTGATGAATAAATTAGTTTTTTTATATATTTTTTGGATATGTATTATAGCAAAAAGTTAAAAAAAATAGTTTTATGTTTGTTTATAGCGCAAAAAAAAAAAACGCGGGGGGCGTGGCCGAACGGAGGGGGCGTGGCCGAACGGAGATCCGAGCAGACGTGCCTGGGGTGAGCTCCTCCAGGCATAGAGCACACCTGGAGATATACTCACCCACGGACCAGAGCTGACCCTGCTTGAGCCTCAGAGAGCCACACAGACTAGGAGGGAGCTGTTTGGGACCGAGATCGCGGCGTTCGCGAGGATCGCGGAGCTCCGGGCCGACTGCTAGGAAAGGCCGCGGCTCCGGCCTACCCACGGGGAACGGCGGCCATCTTGCTTCATCCAGAGGCCGTGCCGGCCCTGTTTCCGGCCGCTACACATGCCCTACCTCCTGCACAATCATTGGGGACACCCGGCGGCCTATCCATCTCTCTTGGGCCCAATCTGAACCCCCGCCACCCCCAGGAGTACCTTGGCCTGGCCAATTGAGACCCCCGATGGGGATATTTAGTGAACATTCAACCCAGCATGTACTCACGGTGCTGCCCTAGCTCCAGAGACTGAATGTGGCGGCCATCTTACACCCCGGCAGCCCCCTGTCTCCTCTGGGCCTAATCTTAGCCTCACCCACCCCCTGGGGGCACCCTGATCTGACCGACTGTGGCCCTCTACAGGGACACTAGCAAGCATCTACCCACATAAGTACACAAACTGTCACCACGGCCCTGAATACGAGTAGCGGCCATCTTGCTCCACCCAAGCTGCGGTATCCACATACGCTCCTGGTATTCTTACCCCTCTGAGCCTGGATCACTCCCTGCACAGCCACAAGAGAAGCCCAAGAGGGTTGGCGCCCACCAGTGGTCCCCATCCATACAATTTTGCAGAGAAGCAGGACAGACCATGTATGGCTAAGCAATGAGCTGCTGAGCTCCGTAACTGCCCGTAGCTGACAGGCTATTCTTCAGTCGTCGCACATCTTTGAAAAGCATGTCCACACACAGTGCTTGATCTACTGAGCCCACGGACCTGCAACAGGGCACAATCCAACGATACCTGCTCCGCACATCTCAGTCTGATTCCCGCACTCCCAAAGACAAGATGGCGTCCGCTCGAAACCTGGGGAAGGGCAAGCCTCCTCCTCCCACTCAGTTGGCGACAGACAGCAGCGAGGATTCGGATGACCCTCCCGTCCTGCACTCGGACCTATCAGATGTGGCGTCCAGGTCTGGGACCCCTGCTGCCCCTCTTTCGGACACGGGTCCTAGAGATGTGGCCCCTCAGGCTTCAGGAGGATCGAATAGATCTGAGGCCTCGACCCTTCTGGCAGCCTTCCAAGCGGAGTTTGAGTCCTGGGTGATCAAAATGGAGACCTCACTCCACAAAGACCTCCAGGCCCTCCAACAGCAGGTCTCGACTAATAAGACCGCAGTGTCTGCCCTAACTGACATTCAATCTGATCATGCAGCCCGCATCACGTCCCTTGAGCAGGCCTCCAGGGAGCACTTGCACCGTATACGACAACATCAATTGCGCATAGAAGACGGAGAAAATAGGAGCCGCAGGAATAATATACGGTTACAGGGCATACCGGAGGCCACAGCGGGTACAGACTTAAAACCTTCCGTCATTGCCATCCTCAACATAGTCCTGGGCAGAGAGGCTTCATTCCCCATTGAACTAGATCAGGTGCACAGAGTGGGGGGGCCGAGGAGAGAACATAGTGACCGCCCACGCGATGTCCTCTGCAGGGTTCATTATTACACCCTTAAAGAAGAAATTATGCGCAAGGCATGGCGTTTGGGCCCCGTGGACTTTGATGGTTCTGCTATCCACTTATACCCAGACCTCTCTCGCAACACTCTCCACATGCGCCCAATGGTCCGCCCACTACTAGATCTGATACGTCAAGCCGGAGCAACTTATATGTGGGGACACCCCTTCAGTATTAAGGTGATCAGAGCTGAGCACAAATTTATCCTCTCCGACCCGGATCAACTCCCAGCCTTTTTCAGCTTTCTGGAACAAGTCCCAAATGAGGTACCGAACTGGCTGGACCCGCCGGATGACCGCATTAGGGTGCAAATACGGGACCCTCTCCCACAACGACGCAGGCAACCGAGGTCCAGATCACATTCTATAGGCCCCAGAATAGGTCAGCCTACCTCCCCAGAAGCTTGAGGTACCTCTAAGACGTTACATGAAGCCATTTCAACATTCCCCACATGACTAGCACCCTCCCAGTGCGCTGCTCATCTCTTGTCTCCTGATCAGGTCGAGGTTTGGAATCCCCAATACTCCTTTACAGAATTTTTTTTGGGTTTTTTTTTTTTGTTTTTTGTTTTTCCCTTTTTACATTTTTCCTCCTTTGTTCCACCTGATTTCAGCAAGATATGTTACGCTAGGAGACAAGATGACCTGCTCCGTACCCCAATGTCTCAGGATAGAGGGAGCAATACATTGGCAGGCCTTCTCCCTGCCCTTCGCTAGTGTATTGTACCTAGCTGGGGTTCGGGAGAGGCTAAAGGACTGCAAATTTCTGATGTTTGATTTGGTTATGCTATTATTGAGCTTCTAACATATTTTACCACACTGGCCTTATACTTAGGTATTTAGTGGAGATGTTCCACCTGGATACAGGTGGAGGGGCCGATAGATGGACTGGATGGGTCCACGGTCTCTTACCATTATCCACATGGACACCTCTAGCTCTCCGTATACGGTTTCTTATACACCGCTTAGTCTCACCTTAAAATGTTATTACACATTGTTACTGACTTCAGTATTATTACACAGATTTGTTTCCGGGGCCCCTGTTGGGGTCTATGGATAGCATATGTTGAAAATGTTTACTTCCCCCTTCCCATGATGTTATTTTACGGATTGATGTCTCCTCTGTGAGGGAGGGAGGGTGGGCTTGTGCGGAGTCATTTGCCCACGCGGACCGCCACCCTCCTTCACAGACGATCTGATGTGTGTTCTGCTGTTTAAATGTTTTGTTACACTGATGTGCCTCAAATAAGCTACATATGCCTGTCATGCTACTGGGCTCACTGCTCAGACTCTCCACTTCGACCTCCCACCCTCAATAGGCCGGGCACGAACTGTGCCTTTGTACATGATTTTTCACGTGGTGTCCCGTTTTCGTGGACCCCTTAAATTTGTTAGGCTCCTTATTTAGGTGTCCCCCCTACCTAGTTCTGTCCTGGTATATTTTTGCCACCTTATAATTCCCCCCCCCCCCATCCCTCTTTCTCCCTCTGCTGTCTCTAAGCTGACTCTCTTCTTCTCATTCCACTATGGCCCACACAGTACTATCTCATTCTCGCCTGAAATTTTGCTCCTACAATGTAAATGGCCTCAATATAGCATCCAAGAGAGGGCAAATCCTCTACTAAATGCATAAACAACAGGTCAATGTATTACTGTTACAGGAAACTCATTTCCACACGAACTCCACCCCTTCCTGCTCCAACAGGTACTTTAACAGATGGTTTCACAGTACAAACCCGTCTCAGAAAACCAAAGGCGTTTCTGTTGCCTTCCACAAAACGCTTCCGATTGACCTGATAGACCAGCTCTCGGACCCCCAGGGAAGGTATGTGTTCGTAAAGTTCTCCTTATGGGGCACGAAATTCACTATTGCCAACCTCTACCTACCAAATACTAATCAAATATTGTCTGCTCTGCGGTACATGAGGATCTTGTCGGAATTTGCAGAGGGTAAAATAATCATAGGCGGGGATTTTAATGCCCCCCTGGATCCACTCTTAGACCCATCAACCTCTCGCTCATCCATCTCCTTTACTAAGTTAAGGGCATTTAAACGGGCTATATACGATTTACGTCTTATCGACATTTGGCGGGTTCTGTTCCCCAAAAATCGCAACTATACCCACTTCTCACAGGTCCATCACTCTTATAGTCGTATAGACTATTTTCTTCTTGACCACAGCTGTTTGGATTGGTCACCTGAATGCGAGATAGACTCAATGGTCTGGTCTGACCACTCGCCTATATATCTGACACTAATAATTCCCTCCACACCGGTGCGGGAGTGGACGTGGAGGCTGAATGATTCCATTCTCATAAACTCTGACTGTTCCCAAAAGGTCTCAGAAACCATTTCTAATTTTTTACTAGATCATGCATCGGACACTACCTCGCTACCCATACAATGGGAGGCACTTAAAGCTGTCCTGCAAGGAATCTTTATTCAGATGGGGACCCGCTTGAAAAAGGTTCGCTCAGCCGCAATAACCTCAGCAATGCAAAAGCTTCGAGGACTTGAGACCCAACATAAACGAGCTCCAACGGTGGGGACTCTTACAGAGGTCTCAACGGCTCGATCCCAACTCAAAGACTTATATGAGGCTTCGGCTCGTACCTATGCGGACAGACTTGCATTACATCAGTACCGATTCCAAGATAAATGCGGTAGACCGTTAGCTCGCACCCTTCCCCCAAGCACGTCTTCCACATTTATACCCCAGATTCGGGTCCCCTCTGGAGAAATGCTCAGTGAGCCCTCCAAGATATCACAAACATTCCGAGATTTCTACCAAACATTATACAATCTTTCGCCCGGCGTCTCTTCTAGCCCCGCCCTTACACCTGACACCGATAGACAGTCTTATATTGAGGAGACGGAGCTCCCTACATTGGACGGCGATACTGTAGAAGAGCTAGAACAGGTAATTACAGCGGATGAGGTCTTGGGGGCGATAGCGGCTACCCCGTCCGGTAAAAGCCCAGGGCCCGATGGCTTCACCCCTAAATTTTACAAGACATTTGCTCCCCTATTGACCCCCTTCTTGGCTAGGGTATTCAACTCCATATCGGAAGGCTTGGCATTTCCTCCACAAACGCTTGAAGCCCACATTACCATTATCCCAAAACCAGATAAGGACCCTACTTTGTGCGCTAATTATAGGCCCATATCATTAATTGGAGTGGACTTGAAAATGTATGCCAAAATTTTAGCCACTAGATTGAAGCCGCTTCTCCCCCGCCTCATACACCCGGACCAGGTGGGTTTTGTAAGTGGTCGCGAGGCAAGGGATAACACCCTGAAAACTCTGCTTCTTACCGACTATGCACGCACCCATGATGTCCCTCTATGCCTTTTGACGGTCGATGCGGAAAAGGCATTTGACCGGGTCGACTGGCAATTCCTCCAGATGTCTTTGAAACAGATAGGTCTGGGCCCCAAAATGCTATCCCGAATTATGTCCCTTTACTCCTCCCCTTCTGCTAGAATACGGGTGAATGGCTCATTATCACCTACATTTTCCATCCATAACGGGACACGACAAGGCTGTCCTTTATCTCCCCTTCTCTATGTCCTTGTTATGGAACACCTGGCAATTGCCTTGCGCAATAACCCTAACATCTCGGGTGTATCGATAGGCCCTATTCATTCCAAACTGGCTCTCTTTGCGGATGACCTACTAATGTTTGTAACCCAACCCCATCTATCTTTAACACATAATATGCAGGAATTCACGAGGTTTGGGAAGCTGAGCAATTTCAAAGTGAATCATACTAAGTCAGAAATCCTGAACATTTCTTTATCCCAGGAGGCCCTCCGCCAAGTCTCCATTAAGTTTCCCTTTAAAACAGGTTCCACTTCCATCCGTTACCTCGGAATCCAAATACCCACAGAAAGGTCCCAATTGTTCTCTCTGAACTATGCTCCCCTTCTGCTTAGAACCAAGACTGATTTATCAAACTACACGAAAAAATGCCTATCGTGGCTAGGCAGGGTGAATGCTCTAAAAATGGATGTCCTCCCTCGGTTTCTTTATTTGTTCCAGACAATTCGTCCTCGGATACGCTATGAGATGCTATCGCTCCCCAAGATTCGTGGTGGAGCTGGACCTCCAGATGCCTGTATATACTATAGAGCAGCAGTACTAACATGTATACTTAACTGGTTCCATCATTCCTCCACCAAATTATGGGTACAAATAGAGAGCCATCTCAATTCAATAGATCTTCGCGCACTACCGTGGACACCTACTGAATTCCTAAAAGGGGGATTACCCCTGAGCGACCTCACCCGACAAACTATACAAATTTGGACCCGAATGAATTCCTCCAAGACCCTATCTCCTCTGAAAGGACCCATGACTCCACTGTTTGGAACTCCGGCTTTTCCACCGGCCCTACAAGTAGAGAGTTTTGGCCCTTGGTGCAAGAAGGACCACAGACGACTTACCCAAGTCCTGCTTTCAGATTCTTCTCTGATTCAAGATGTTCCCTCCGGCCCACCTTCCCATACTTCGACACACTGGCTGCAGAGGCAACAGGTGCTATCTTTTATTCGAACCTTCCCATCCTTACCTGATGTACTTACTGACACAACAGACTTGGAGAACATGTTGCTCCAGATTGACCCTCCTACACATGTGGTCTCCCAACTATACTCTCTCATACATATGGTCTATAATCCTGACCTCCCCCCATACACACAGGCCTGGAGGGAAGATTTGCGTCACCCCATTTCACCTGTAGATTGGCAAAAGTGCTTCATTCTGACTCATAAAATATCCTTAGCCTCCAAATCGCAAGAAAAGGGATTCAAATTACTGACCCGTTGGTATAGATGCCCCTCGACATTACGCTGGATAAACCCGGCGCTCCCGTATACCTGCTGGCGTTGTTTGTCATCAAAGGGAACCTTGCTCCACATTTGGTGGGAGTGCCCCCCTGTGCGGAGGTTCTGGCAAAAGATCCTCGACTTGTACTGCAGACTCATGGCGACCTCGGTTGCATCCTCTCCTGAGGTAGTCTTGCTATCTATGCTCCCTGGCCCGCTTAAATCGGTCAAAAAAGACGTTCTGCGTCACTTTCTGGCGGCAGCTAGAACGGTTCTGCCCAGACATTGGAAGTCCACAAGCATGCCTTCCCTGGGGGATTGGGCAATTGAAGTGGACCAAATCAATAGACTGGAACGAATGTTGTCGCAGGAAATGGGTAAGGAGGAACAATTTTCCAAGACCTGGACCTCGTGATCTATCTTCCGCTATTCCGCAGAATTTATTCCATGGGCTACAGAGGACTCCACCAATGCAACTGTGTAACCAGAATGGAATGTCTCTCTCTTAATATCTGTATTCCTTATTCCCTTGTCCCCTCTATTCTTACTCTTCTTTTTCCCTTTCTCCTCTTATTTGTTGCAGCGCTACACAATCACCTAAATCATACTTTCTAATCTCATCAGACCAATAATGTGACACACACTGAGCTTCCTCATCAGAGAAAATACATTTAGCATAGCAACAATAGCCCTAGCTTGTTTGCAATAGGTGGACGCCACTCGTTGAGTGGATAGTGGTGCTCACCTGCACTTTAGTCAGCTTAGATGGTATAGCTACGCAGGCTTCAATATCAAACTAAATCAATAAAAGCTCACAAATTGTTTAAAACATGAGATGATATGTTACCAGTATCGCAATGATGTCTATTTCTATTTTTTGTGTTTTTGTATGACATAACTGTCTACTGTACATTTTTCCTTTCTCAATAAAATAAGATTGAATTAAAAAAAACGCAGAGGTGATCAAATACCACCAAAAAAAAGCTCTATTTGTGGGGAAAAAAGGACATCAATTTTGTTTGGGTACAGCGTCGCACAACCGCGCAATTCTCAGTTAAAGCGACGCAGTGCCGTGTCCTGGTCCTTAAGGGAGCAAATCCTTCCGGGGCTGAATTGGTTAAATACCCACCCGGACTCCTCCCATAAATTCAGGCCACCATACTGAAGAAATTACACTTTGCTACAATGTAAAGTAGTGAGTGTGCAGCTTGTATAACAGTGTACATTTGCTGTCCCCTCAAAATAACTCAACACACAGCCATTAATGTCTAAACCACTGGCAACAAAAGTGAGTACACCCCTAAGGGAAAATTTCCAAATTGGGCCCAATTAGCCATTTTCCCTCCCCGGTGTCATGTGACTCATTAGTGTTACAAGGTCTCAGGTGTGAATGGGGAGCAGGTATGTTACATTTGGTGTTATTGCTCTCACTCTCTCATATTGGTCACTGAAAGTTCAACATGGCACCTCATGGCAAAGAACTCTCTGAGGATCTGAAAAAAAGAATTGCTGCTCTACATAAAGATGGCCTAGGCCAGGGGTAGGCAACTTCGGCACTTCAGCTGTGGTGAAACTGCAAATCCCATCATGCCTCTGCCTCTAGGAGTCATGCCTGTGATTCTCAGGGTCTTGCAATGTCACATGGGACTTGCAGTTTCAAAACAGCTGGAGGCCTGAGGTTGCCTACCCCTGGCCTAGGCTAGAAGGAGATTGCCAAGACCCTGAAACTGAGATGCAGTATGGTGGCCAAGACTATACAGCAGTTTAACAGGACAGGTTCCACTCAGAACAGACCTCGCCATAGTTGACCAAAGAAGTTGAGTGCACATGCTCAGCGTCATATCCAGAGGTTGTCTTTGGGAAATAGAGGTATGAATGCTGCCAGCATTTCTGCAGAGGTTGAAGGGGTGGGGGGGTCAGCCTGTCAATGCTCAGACCATACGCCGCACACTGCATCAAATTGGTCTGCTGGGCTGTCATCCCAGAAGAAAGCCTCTTCTAAAGATGATGCACAAGAAGGCCCGAAAACAATTTGCTGAAGACAAGCAGACTAAGGACATGCAATACTGGAACCATGTTCTGTGGTCTGATGTGACCAAGATAAACGTATTTGGTTCAGATGGTGTAAAGCATGTGTGGTGGCAACCAGGTGAGGAGTACAAAGACAAGTGTGTCTTGCCTACAATCAAGCATGGTGGTGGGAGTGTCATGATCTGGGGCTGCATGAGTGCTGCCGGTGTCTTGCAGAGAAAGTTCCCCCGGCGCTTGCGCAGTACGGCCGCCGAAAGACTCCGAAGTGTAAGAGCTGATCGTCAGCTCTACACGGCGCCTGCACACTGAGTCCAGGTTCAAGCCCCACCATCCAAGTGGACATAGAGTTTGAATAAACCTATGCTGAGCGAAGCGAGGCCGTGCCCGAAGCGTGGCGAGCAAAGCGAGCCCGCGAGGGGCCCTGTTACAGGCGCCGTGTACAGCTGACTTTCACCTGTTCAACTTCGGCTATTTTCGGCGGCTCATACTGCACAAGCGCTGCGCCTGCGCAGTACAGGGGAGTCCTTATCCGCCAGGGGGAACTTTCTCGGCAGAACACCAGCACTGGGAAGCTACAGTTCATTGAGAGAACCATGAATGCCAACATGTACTGTGACATACTGAAGCAGAGCATGATCTTCTCTCTTTGGAGACTGGGCCTCAGGGCAGTATTCCAACATGATAACCTGCATAGAAACCAATCAGCTTCCAGGTTTTTTGTCAGTTTTAGTAAATCAACCCCATTGCGTCGTATGCCCCGTACACACGGTCGGATTTTCCGATGGAAAATGTCCGATCGGAGCGTGTTGTCGGAAATTCCGACCGTGTGTGGGCGCCATCGGACATTTTCCATCGGATTTTCCGACACACAAAGTTGGACAGCAGGAGATAAAATTTTCCGACAACAAAATCCGATCGCGTCAATTCCGACCGTGTGTGGCCCGTTCCGACGCACAAAGTGCCACGCATGCTCAGAAGAAATTCCGACACGGGACAGCTCGTTCTGGTAAACTTAGCGTTCGCAATGGATACAGCACTTTCGTCACGCTGCAATGTAAAAAATGGTTTAATACAGCGCACTCTCTTCTTCTTTATAATGTGACAAGAATTAAGTAGTTTTGCTGCTCATATTCACACACACTTCTCACAAACTTTTATTTGTGTTTTTTTAGTGGGATTCCCTCAATATATTGTTATTAGTTGTCACATCTGACAGTTTTATATTTTTTTTGGATTTTTTTTTTGGTTTTTAAGCCTTTTTTTTTCTTTAATGTTTGTATTTTTTCCAAGGCTGATCTTTGTTCAATGTTATTTTTATTTTTACTCCAGAATATTTTTGGGTGTGTTTTGTGTGGCAAGTTACCCCAACACCATTGATATCTTTTATTATTTAATCTCCAGGAGATTTTTTGTTGTTGGTGTCCCTTGTTCATTTCACATTGTATATTAGAAATGTACCTGAATCCTCACAAACAAACCATCATTTTGGAAATAAAACACATAGGAGAGTATAATTCAAAACAAAAATCCTTTATTAAGGTATCAGAACCAAGCAAAGAGGAAGGCAACACTGGATCAACATGAGAAATTAGTGAAGCCTGGGACCCCCACGGCAGACATCAATTCTTAAACCTCAAAATTGGTGGCCTGAGGAGTCCATATGTAAGGGAGGGCAGTCTGGTCCGGGATTCACAGAGACTCGGATAGCAGCAGATGACATCAGTGTCCCCAGGCTGTGGTACCACAAGAGGCTGCATCTTTTGGCCGACCAGACTGGATCCAGGGCAATCACTCTCTGGTCTTCCTTTCACACTTCCTTCCGGGCTGCGGCTGTGCAGTAGGAGATGTGGCAGGAGGAGGAGTAGGACCTGGAGGAGGAGGAGGAGGAGTAGGACCTGGAGGAGGAGGAGGACTGGGAGGACCTGGAGGAGGACTGGGAGGACCTGGAGGAGGACTGGGAGGACCTGGAGGAGAGGGAGGAGGAGGAGGAGGACCATCCCAAAGCTGTGTGTGAGGTGTAAGTTGGCCCCTCACACCTTTCTCCAGAGCCTCTGATATGAGGGCCTGACACATGGCTTGTTGGCCCTCCTCCATCCTCTGCATTTTATAGGCAATGAATGCCGCAAGGTTCTCCTGCATGGTGTGAGATGCTCCCAGGACCTCTGTAGCCCTCCAAAAGAATCTGATAGCCGCCTCCTCTAGGCTACTCCTCCTGCTGCCACTTTCTGTTTTCAGGGTGGGTGGAGGGACCTGCAGATCAGCCACCTCCTGGCTGAGACTTCCCTGTGTATGAAAAAGGGACATGGTTTTAGTTTTGGCATCATCAATCACAATCATAAATTAGTACTCCCAACTAACATCTAGTTAACATCATTGATTGGACAACCAGCAATATTTAGAGGAATGCTATACCTGGCTCAATCTGGGCTCCTCCACATATGGCCTGGAAGGCCCAGGTTGGGCATCAGAAGCCTCAGCCGGGGGGGAAGGAAGCGTGGAAGGAAGACTTGAGAGGGATGGCCTGGGTTCAGTCTGGCCTGCCAGAAAGTGCAGCCTGTCGTAGTACAACATCCTGGGGACATAGATGTCATCTGCTGCTCCAGATCTCTGTGAATCCAGGAATTTCTTGCGCTCCCTCAGATATGTGCTCCTCAGGCCACCAATGAAAATCTTTAAATAGGTGATGTCTGCCGTGGGGATCACCTGCTTCACAATTTCACACAATTGCTCCAGTGCTGCCTTCCTCTTTGCTTGGTTCTTGAAATGGGGGTGGGTAATCTCCCACAGACAGGGCAGCTCCCTTAGCATATCAATGAATAGTGACATGAAGTCAGTATCTCTCATTAAGATATCCATGTTCACTGCAAGACACAACACAAGACAAAGCCTAATGTCAGACCAAACTCTCCTAATCTTGTTACAATATAGGCCTCAATCTAGAAGCAGTATAGGCCCAAGTTTGTCTCTTACCTTCGTTCTTACGATCGGCGCGTCCAATGCTCCTTCCTCCGCTCACAGATCGTACGTAATACGCACGCGTGTTACGCTTTATACACACTGCGCATGTGTGTAACCCTGCCCGCCCCTGACGTTCTTTCTATTCTATTCCCCGCCCCTTTTCGTTCGGCGCAGTGGGGGAAGAGCATGATGGCGGAGTTACACCAGGTGCGTGATAATTCGAACAACGAGGAGGAGGAGGAAAGCCCGGATCCAGGCACGTCCTGATCCAGAAGGAGACGTTTTAAGGCCACAAATATGTTGTTTGGGGAGATGTTGGAGATGGTCGACATCATGAAGAAGTCCGACTATGATGGAAAATATGGGCCTTACCCCAACCCCAACATCAGAAAGGCCAAAATCATTGGTAAAGTGGTCCGGAGTCTGAAGAGGAATTTCGGGGTACGAAGATCAAAAGATCAGCTCAGGAAGCGGTGGTCAGACCTGAAGTTGAGAGAGCCAGAGCAGTACCGAAAGATCCGGAGAGTGCTGCAAAAAAGTAAGTAGTTGTGCTGTGTTCATATTCTTTCTGTCTTTATTCCGTTCGTTCTGCTCCATATGCTTTTAGTAATTGTAACGTTTGAAAGGACAACTTTAATGTTCATGGGCCCATTATTCGTTCGTATCAAACATTTTTCTTTCGGCCTCTAGAACACCATTGTTTAGGCCATATGCATTTTCACACTTTTTTTTGGGCCTACTTGGATGCCAAATATTAGTTTGTGTAGATGGGTTTGTTACTAGAATGAAATGCAAACTAGATTGTGTGTAAGGAGAGGACACTGAGCAGCTGTTTTCACATCTGGACACTGGAGCACTAGTGTGGGACCCCAGAACACCATTTTTATTAGGGGGGGCACACAGGTGCTCCAGTGTATACTATAGGGGGGGTTACATCTGTGAAGCTTGTACCAAACAGGTAAAGTATTGCAGCTTGACAAAGGGCAATAAAAAATATACATCTTGGAACTCGGCTAAAATAGACAATTGTACCCCACTTCCAAGCAATGTTTCCTATTTCTATAGTTCTGCCATCAAATATCTGTGTGCTAAGTATACCATTTTTGTTTTACATAGGGGAGAAAAGACTCGGAGGTCACTCCTCATCCCAGGAGACCAGAGCCCCCCCCCTCTGGAAGAAGGGGAAATACCGCAAAAACCAAGAAGAAGAGCAGGAGGAAGAAGAAGATGTGGTGGAGATTGGCACCATAACAGGTGAGTGTCTGCGACCACAGGCTCAGGTAAAAGAGATGGCTGGTGGCAGATTTTTGAGACCTGTTTTTTTTGTTCTTTATCTCTTTTTAGGTGATCGTGATGTGAGGGAGAGAGAACGTTTTACATCAGAAAGTGCCCAGATACTGATAGGGGAGATCATAGGATGTAATCTCCAATTGCAAAACATCCAGCAACAAATCACTGATGTTATTAAAAAAAATAATAACATCATTGATGTTTTGGGGCGAATTTAAACCCCACAAAATCACCTGTTTTATGTAATTTAAATTTTTACAATGTTTCGAAAAGCCAAATTTGGAGGATGCACACAGTGTGCCAACATGTGCTATCTGCCATCACGGGAGATCAATGGACGCGTTTTGGGGGTGCAACCCCTTCCTCAATTATAAAGTAGCGTTGAGGAAGGGCTTGCTCCCCCAAAACACGTCCCTTGATCCCCCCTGATGGCAGATAGCACATGTGGACATTCGTAAATTGGTGTGCATCTTCCAAATTTGGCTTTTCCAGGGGGTGAGTTCCCCCCATCTGAACGCTATATCAAACCCAGTTCCTAAATACTGATGTCTGATATAGCCTTCAGGTTTTACCTAATGTGAACTTTGTAAGTTCTAGTTTTTTGGCTTTCTTGTTGGTTTTACACAGGCCTGTTTTATCAGAAATGGATATTTTGATTTTTCATAATGCTAATGCAAACATTTTATACAACAAACATGTTGGTTTGTTTTAAAAACCTTGGGTAAATGCGCATGTGATTGTGCAGGTATAAAAAAGTGCCTTACTCAAGAATGTGTGGATTATTGTCTCAACACTACAACACTTTTGGGGTGATGTAATTGCTGTTTTATGCACAAATGGGGGTTATTTCCTAAGGGCAAATACACTTTGCACTACAAGTGCAGGTTCAGTGCAGTTGCAAGTGCACTTGTAGTGAAAAGTGTTTTTGCATTTAGGAAGTACCAGCCAACACTGTTTTTTATAAGGTTACCCAATCACGACATTTTCTGCACTCAACACATTTCTGTCAGGGTCAGCTTAAACAAACACAAGCAGGAAATGTCCACCAAGAATAGCTTTTGGTTGTTTTTTATTTGAAAAAGGTGTCACAGATTGTCTGGCATATTGATAGCCCCCCTACCCGCAAAGAACTCCAGGTATCGCAACCGGACATCACGGGCATTCAGGGAGGGCAAGCCAGGACGGCCGCTTTCAAGTGCCGTCATTGTTGATGTATTTGGTATTCCGGCCTCAGGCCCAACTGAGCCAGCATGGTTGGCTGAATGTTTTCTTAAAAAATTATGGAGAACACAGCACGCCAGTATAATATGGTTCAGTTTATACTCCGCCATATGGATGGGTGTCAGAAATAGTCGGAACCGGCTGGCCAGGATTCCAAATGTGTTCTCCACCACTCTTCGGTTTCTGGCCAGCCGGTAATTAAAAACCCTCTGTTCCGGGGTGAGGGTCCTCATCGGGAATGGCCGCATCAAGTGGTCCCCCAGCGCAAATGCTTCATCAGCAACGAACACAAATGGGAGACCTTCAACATTGTCCTCTGGAGGTGGCAAGTCCAAACTGCCATTCTGGAGACGCCTGTAGAACTCCGTCTGGGCGATGACTCCACCATCGGACATCCGGCCATTCTTCCCCACGTCCACATACAAGAACTCGTAATTAGCCGACACCACCGCCAACATCACTATACTATTAAACCCCTTGTAATTATAATAGTACGACCCCGAGTTGGGTGGTGGGACGATGTGGACGTGTTTCCCATCAATTGCCCCTCCGCAGTTAGGAAAGTCCCACCGCTGGGCAAAGTGGGAGGCCACAGTCTGCCATTCCTGTGGCGTGGAAGGAAACTGTTGAGGAAAAAACAATAAACATTACTATTTTTTCACATAAACCTGGCAAGCAGATTAGACACAAACATTATGGGTCAACCTCCAGATAGCATTTATTAAGGGGAATTTAACAACAACAAAGTATAAGGTACACCTATCATATTCCCCCTCCCCCCCTCTCATGGGCCATTTCTAACATTATAGGGGGGGGGGGAACTCTTGGACAGGTAACCCTCTTCACTTCATTGAGAGATGAATGCCTAAATACAGGGTATTACTTGCAACAGCCCCTCCTTAGTTACACTATTGGCAGCCCACTGGACAGGTAAGAAGTGTCATAATACAAAGATATAAATACACACTGTACACATTTGAGCACATTTGGACATTCTGCTATTACCTATCAAGATAATAATAGGATACAAAAACTTTAAACAGTACTATTGGAAAGTATACAGGCAGGCCCTTGCACTACATGCTTTGGGTAATTCAGCCATAAATCTGACCACAAAAGAGATGGGTATAGTGTGTATGGGTTTGGCAAAGTCAGCAGATAGATGATTGAGGATAGAGAATTGGGATCAGCTGACTTAGCAGTTGGGGGAGGGAGGGTTACCAAAAATTTGGGGACACCACAAAAAAAAGCCTCTGGCCCTCTGCCTGAATTTAAATCCAAAATAACATTTCCCAACATTTTAGGGGGTGTTTGGGGTAAAGCACTACTATGGAGCTGATAAAATACATTGTTAAGTGACTACATGAGGTGAATATAGGGCAGGGGACACCATGCTGGAGAGGTTATTGAAGGGCAAATATGTATGAAGGACATAAAATAATAATTACATAAAAATCCAGCATGCATGAGGACAAAGGGGACATTCACAGCATATTCCAATCAAGGTAATTAGGGAATGAGGAAAGAAATACAATATATTAGCAAACATTAAATACAATAAAATGTGATATAAAAGGATAAAAATCTTACCTTCATATACTCCTTCTGCAGGACCTGGATGATGGCAGAACAGGTCTCTGGGATGATGATACCCAGAGCCTGGGGGGAGATGCCTGTCGAGAACTTCAAGTCCTGCAGACTTCTCCCTGTGGCCAAATACCGCAAGGTAGCGACCAACCTCTGCTCCGGAGTGATGGCTTGCCTCATGCAGGTATCCTGCCTGCTAATATAGGGGGTCAGCGAAGCCAACAAACGGTGAAATACGGGGTCCGTCATCCTGAGAAAGTTCCTGAAATCATCAGGATTATTCTCACGGATCTCACGGAGCAAAGGCATATGACAGAACTGGTCACGCTGAAGCGACCAATTCTTGGTCCATGAACTCCTCCCCACCCTGTTCATGGACTGGACTTGTGTCAAGGTCAGGACCCCAACACCAAGCCCCCGCACAGCACGAACTCTACGAGGAGTACGCATACGAAACATGGCTAGAAAACGGTCGGCTGCTCAGAACGAAGTAACAGAACGCACTGAAGAACAGCAAGGCCTGTGAAGAGCGACCTGAAAACCAGTAACGAACGAACAAGAATACAGTGACTAAAGTCACGCGGAACTTGCTTGCACGCACTGAAGAGCAGATACAAACCCACAAGCACAAACTGAACGGCAGAAAACGATCTGAAAGCCATGAGTCTGAAAAAGCGCGAATCGTCTCTCATCAAACTTTTACTAACACGAGATTAGCAAAAGGAGCCCAAAGGGTGCTGCGCTTGGTTCTGAACCGGCCTTTTCTAGTCTCGTCGTACGTGCTTGACGTCACCGCGTTCTTGGCGATCAGAAATTCCGACAACTTTGTGCGACCGTGTGTAGGCAAAACAAGTTTGAGCCAACATCCGTAGGAAAAAATCCGAGGATTTTGTTGTCGGAATGTCCGATCAATGTCCGACCGTGTGTACGGGGCATTAGTGTGTAAAATGTTATTACAAGTCCTCTTCACATGAGCTGAACTTCCAATGCTGTGGGGATTAACTTCCTCAGCTCTAACATTGCAGTATCTTAAAGGCCTGAGAGCCACCTGCCCCTTACCTTCCTCTCATCCATTCAGAAATGCTTTCGTGTTGTTTTCATGGCTATTTCCTCCTCCATTCACAGGACGTGTTGCATTCTATGAAAGCAATAAGAGAAAGTTAACCCAATAATGCTAGATGTTTAGCCATGTAAAGGACCTATAATCACTGCAGGGAACATTTCTACACCAAGGAGCAATCAGCAAGACACAGAATACACTACATTTGAATATAAAAAAAAAAAATCCAGCGTTCTAACTCAGGGGTGCCCAAACCTTTTGAAGAGCGAGAGCCACTTAAGCGACTCAGTAATCGGTCGCAGGCCATAATGAGCGGAGTGGGCGGATGACAGGTCCATGTCCACTCTGCATATGCAAAGCGGACACAGACACAGCCCACTCTACTCTATAGGCCCTCTGATCTGATCAGATGGAAGAGGATGGATCCACTTCAGTTTTTTTTTAGCAGATCGGATTGGAGGTAGGTGGGTGTAAACGGACACAAGTCTGTTTATATCTGTTGCTCCATAGAGGTGAATGGAGGATCAGATTGGGTCAGAACGATCGTGTGAAAGGGGCCTAAAGCCTCGTACACACGGTACGATTGTTGGCTAAGCGAGCATCTGATTTTTGTCTTAAGGGCGTGTGCCAGGATCTTGTCTTGTATACTAACGGTACACAATTGTCGTGCAACAAACACGAAAGTAGTGATGTACTACGAGGAATTCCAGCTCTTGAGCGCCACCCTTTGGGCCCCTTCTGCTAATTTCGTGTTTGGTGAGCATTGATTCCGTGCATGCGTGTTTGTACTTTTGACTTTTGTGTAACGGATTTGTGTACTGACCATCCGAAAATCTGACGACAAATCGTTGTCCGCTGAAAATTTACTAGCCTGTCATCCAACATTGATCGTGTGTGTCTAGACATTTTTTATCACATCATTAAAAGTTCATGGCAGGTTTAAAGGTGTGGGTCATTGAGGCCATGCCTAGAGATCTCCCTCTAGCAGAACAGTTCAAGAAACTGTGCCATAGGGAGACGTACTGGATTCATTCCTTAGATGTTTTATCACCTGGCGGGATCAATGAGGAACTACAGATGTAAACACGTTATTCTGATTAACACTAATCAACTATTTACATAGTGTAATGGTATTTTTATCCACTTGCTTTCAGTGTTCACATACCCTATATGCATAACAAGCTTACATTTAATAAAACTGACACAAGACATAATGCTTCTCTACTGATACTTGGACTTGTAGTCCCACGGCTCTTATGTGTAATTCATGTTATATGTGCAGAATTTTAGTCTATTATATGTTGTTTTTTCCACTTGTTACCGCTCCCCTTCCTTATTGTGGTTCCACGTTGGTTTTTATATGCTTTTTAAAATGTCTTTTAGGCTGGATTCACATCTATGCAGTTTTAGTGCTTTTTGCAGATTTGCACTACAGTCCATTTAACATGGTTTCCTATGGAAACTTTTTGTAGTGCAAATCTGCAAAATGCAAAAAGCACTAAAACTGCATAGGTGTGAATCCAGCCTTAGTCTCCACAGCCAGCTCTTGGTATTAACCTAGTCTTTAACATCCATTTCCACTTCTGCGTTCCAGCAGAGACTCATTTCCATCGGCATCAAGGAGCCTATCAGATGTTCTGAAAGGCGTCCCGCCTAATAGACGTTACTTCCGGCCCATGTGCGGTTCACGCTGGATTTGGGCGCACTTCCGGTGACGTCACCTGTGAGTCCAGCACTGGTATACTGCAACACAGCCACCTTTCCTGGTTTCTGATCATGCGGTTTCCCTCTGCTGAACAGTCAGGATCACTAACACCCATTGCGGACCTGATCATCCAAGGACTACCCCCCCCCCCCCAAGCTGGACTCTTTTACACATTAGTTTTAAACCCTTTGGCGAATTAAAGGTCGTAAAGCTGCTGCACTTAGAGGCACCTTTTTTTATCCTCTTTCCTTTAGAGTTGCTGCTTTAATCTTGAAGTGCTGCCTGAGTGCCCCACACAGACGTCCATGAGCCAGAACTATATTCACCCTTTGAGGACATTTTTACTGGTCAGATACGGCTATCGAGAAGCGCCCGTCTTTCTCTTATCCTATAATATACATATTTTAGAGCTGCATTATTAACCACTTCAGCCGCGGTAAATTTTACCCCTTTGATGACCAGAGCACTTTTTCGGCACTGCGTCGCTTTAACTGACAATTGCGCAGTCGTGCGACATTGCACCCAAACAAATATTTTTTGTGCTATAAACAAAAAAGAGCGACAATTTTGAAAAAAAAAAGCTATATTTTTTTATTTTTTACTTTTTGCTATAATAAATATCCTCCAAAAATATATAAAAAAAACCTAATTTTTTTCCTCATTTTAGGCCGATATGTATTCTTTAACATATTTTTGGAAAAAAAAAAATCGCAATAAGCGTATATTGATTGGTTTGCACAAAAGTTATAGCGTCTACAAAATAGGGGATAGTTTTATGGCATTTTTATTATTATTTTTTTTTTTTTTTGTGATGGCGGTGATCTGCAATTTTTATCATGACTGCGACATTACGGCGTACACATTGACACTATTTTGGGACCATTGGCATTTATACAGCGATCAGTGCTATAAAAATGCAGATTACTGTGTAAATGACACTGGCAGGGGTGATCATGGGGTTAAATGTGTCCTAGGGAGTGATTCTAACTGGGGGGGATGGTCTTCCACTCACATGACAGCGATCACTGCTCCCGATGAGGGGAGCAGTGATCTCTGTCATGTCACTAGGCAGAATGGGGAAATGCCTTGTTTACATCCCGCGGGCATGGTCACGCTGTACATGGCGGGCGTGCGCCTGCTAGCCCCAATTAAAAGGGGAAGTACGGGTATGTGCCGACGTATATCGGCGTGCAGCGGTTCAGCAAGTGGCAATCGTTAAAAATAAATAAATAAAAATATTGCGATCTCGATTCAAACCCCTCACACGATCTTAAAGGGGTTGTATGGGTTTGTTTATTTAAAAAAAAATAATACACGTTATACTTACCTCCACTGTGCAGTTCGTTTTGCACAGAGTGGCCCCAATCCTCCTGTTCTGGGGTCCCTCGGCTGCTGTCTCGGCTCCTCCTCACGATAGCTAACCCCCCTCTGGGAAGCTCTATCCCGAGGGAGTTAGCTTGCGGGCGCGCTCCCTGTCATACACGCTGCATCCATAGACACAGAGTGTATGACTCGGTCCCGCCCTCTGCGTCATTGGATGCGATTGACAGCAGCGCAAGCCAATGGCTGCGCTGCTATCAATCTATCCAATCAACGGCCAGACTCCGTGGAGAAGAGGACGCTGGGGGACACATACAGCAGGTGAACGGGCTCAGGTAAGCAGATGGGGGGGCTGTCGTTGCCAGGTGATTTTTCACCTTAATGCATAGGCTGCATTAAGGTGAAAAATCACGAACCTTTACAACCCTTTTAATCCGGCATTTCCACGATTCATTCATGTAACAAGTGCAGAGCTGTTCTCTGCTCACTTTTAGCTGTCAAACAAAACAACCATCTGGCAAATGTTTATCAACATGCTGAGATAAAAGGAAACACTGTATCATTTAGATCAAAGGATGAACTTCAGTCTGTAAATGAGGTCAGGTTAACCACTTAAAGCGGAACTTCGGTCATTTTTTTCAACTTTCCATCTATTAAATCTTCCGCCCTTGTTGTTTTAACTTTGGATAGTAAAACATTATTTTTCTGCCAGTAAATACATTAGACAGCCCACTTCCCGTTTGGTAAAAAGCCTAGGCTTAGGATACCATACACAGCTTTCTAACTCTTGTGAAAGTTTACAAGGAAGGGAGGGGGTGAGTCATAAGAGTATCAATGAGAGCTGTGCCTCTGTAAATCCAGGAAGTGAATAGGCAGCAGCTTCAGCTGCCCACAGTTAAAATGGATGTAGCCAGAATTAGTGGAGGGAAATTTCTGCAGCATAGTTGGCACATACAAAATCACAGTATATATAAAATGCAAAGTTTTGGGAGGGAAGCTTTAGGATGGCAAAGATGTTTTTTTTACAAATTATGTGAGCAGACTGCAGTTCCTCATTAAAAAAGCCTTTTTCTGACACTTGTTGCTTACAAGTTAAAAATCTGTATTTTCTTCTAGAAAATTACTTAGGACCCCCAAACACACACATACATATATATATATATATATATATATATATATATATATATATATATATATATATATATATTTAGCAGAGACCCTAGAGAATAAAATGGTGGTTGTTGCAATATTTTATGTCACACTGTATTTGCGCAGCGGTCTTTGAAACACATTTTTTTTTGGGGGGGAGAAAAAAAAAAAAAAAAGAAAAGTTAGACAAATATTTTTGTATAAATGTGAAAGATGATGTTACGCTGAGAATCATGATCTTTATTCTAAGCAAAATTTTTTACAGAATCGTGCTGCTCTAAATAAAGATCTCTCTTCAGCTTTACATAAACCTTCCTTTTCTTTGTCCAGATGAGAGAATGTAAAATGTTTGCCCAACAGCAGGCATCACAAGGTATTTACTCCCTTAGCCCTGGTTCACACCAGCGTGACTAGTCATGCAACTTGATAATTCAAAGTTTCATGACAAGTCGCACCCCATTTTCAGCAATGGAACTGTTCAAGTCGCAGCGACTTTGAAAAAGATTTCTGCACCATTTCTGTGAGATTTCAGTTCAACTTGCATTGACATCTGTTAAATGAAGCCGCACAGATGTCAGCAAGCCGCACATGAAGTCGTACTGATAATCAGGTGTGACTTCAAAGCAACACTGGTGTGAACCAGGGCTCACTCCCACACTGATGCAACGTGTCCAGAATATAGCCCCCAAGATTTCGCACGTCAGCTGACGTTCAAGGACCTCTGTTGGGATACTGGCCCATTAGCCCACATATTGTCCCAAACATACACCCTGCTGAATACTTCAAAAGGAACAACCGCAGCTGCACTGCCAGACTAGTTGGGAGAGAGACCTAAACTGTACGTTCTCAGGAGGTACAAAAGCAACGTATCATTACTTTTGCTCTCAAATCCTCCTTATGCACTAAAACACAAGAGACAAAATTTTAAATTACTCTCCCGTTGGTACCTGACACCCTCTAGACCAGTGGTCATCAACCCTGTCCTCAGGGCCCACTAACAGGCCAGGTTTTATGTATTACCTTGGGGAGATGCAGACTAGAATACTGCAATCACTGAGCAGCAAATGATATCACCTGTGATGTATTTCAGTTATCTTGCAAACCTGGCCTGTTAGTGGGCCCTGAGGACAGGGTTGATGACCACTGCTCTAGACTACACAGATGCTTTCCCTCTGCCTCGAACCATTGCTGGTGCTGTGGGGAGGAAGAGGGGTCACTGCTATACATTTTCTGGTTCTGTCCGTTGAAAAATTTTTGGGGAGAAGTCCGTCGCATCACGCAAGAGTTTACGGAATATAACATTCCGGGTGATGCCACATTTTTCCCCTCTTACACCACTCAAAGATCCAACCATAACATACAAGAAGTTGCTATTACATCATTTGCTTAATGCCGCGCATACCCCTCTATTGGAAGCAACAGTCTGTCCCCCCCCCCGAACATTGGCTGAGAAAAGTGGTGGAGGAAGTAAAGAGAATGGAGTATCTAATCCTCACTTCACAACACAGACAAGAGACATACACAAAGACCTGGAATGTCTATCTATTCTAATGTAGGGCAATGTCTTCTGGGGTCATAGATCATCCATGTTCCTGCCTTGAGGTCATGTTGTTCTTCAGTTACTGCCATGTCTTCCCCCTCTTGTCTGTCCCCACCCCCCCTCCTGTGTTGTTCCCTTCCCCTCACACTATTTTACCCTACACCCCAAAAGCATCTTTGTTTCTTTTTTTATTAAGAAAAGGTGAAGGGGGAGTCCTCTACCTCCTGACATTTCCACGGAAATTGATGTCTGTGAATCTTGTCGGAGATGAACTCTTGGCCTATTGTCTCGCGATAAACATATGAGCTGTAATGTATGATGTTTGCAATTACCTTAGGCATTGTACATAGACATTGTAACCTTGGTAATGTTCACACTCTTTTTGTACAGTGGGGGTCTCGCCCTTTTTTGGCGTTCAATAAAACTTATATTTGAAAAAAAAAAAAGCAATCCAGGGGCTTTCAGGCACTAGTAACTGGTCCATTAATATGAACATTTTGCTATGGAAACATGTGTGACACGTATGGTTTAGGAATAAAAAGGAAGAGATGATTACTCCATCCACCGCATCTGTGTTTTTTTTTTTTTTTGTTTTTTTTGTTTTATCCCCCCATTCAGTCTACTGGCTGAACAGAAAGAAAATAACAGTGTATGGCCAGTTTTTTTTTTTTTTTTAAATGCACATGTACTTAGAGATCATTAATAGCTAGCTTTTTTCCCAATAGAAGAGATTTTCTCAAATTGCATGGGGATGCATCATAAGGATTTCATTTTAAAAGGTCATGTATAATTCTACAAATGTGTTGCATAAGAATAACACAGGAGTACAGAGCATTCAAAACTAAATTGGTCCCAAATTTATTGTACAAATAAATGCTGGTAGAAGTCAAGTATTTATTTTTGCTAGTATAAATTATATCTTTCTGCAGCCTTCAGAGCTATTGAAGCAAAAGCCTTGTAACTGCACTAGAAGCTTTAGCCAAGCGTGTGTTTGTTGAATAGGTACTCGGCCATGCCAGGGTGGCTAGACCAAAGCTTCTTCAAGCTCGTGATGTGATCTCCAAGTTTCTTAATCGTCTCTACGCTCTCCGACAAATAAGGAGACTCCAGGAAGTCCGTCATCTAGAAATGGGGGAAAAAAAAAAAAAAAAAAGGAAATCGCTTCCTGTAACCATCAATGAGTTTTACACCTCTCTACTGGAATGTTACTTTTTGTACTTTATGTGCTAATTTTAAAAGTGGTAGTAAACTTTTTTTTTTTTTTTAATGAAACCCACCTTAAAAACAAAGCCCTCCAGTGGCTTCCATCTTCACCCTGCCTTTCCTCCGGGTTGGCAGGCTCCGGTCCTTCGATTGGACGTCACTTTTGCACATGCGCGGGAGCCGCTTTTCAAGGCACAGGGATATGAATGAAGGGCACAGTATGCCGTTCCTTTAGCCCCGGTTCACACAGGGGCGGCACGACTTGCAGGTCGCCTCACCGAGGCGACCTGCACACGACTTCTGTATAGAAGTCTATGCAAGCCGCCCCCAAAGTAGTACAGGAACCTTTTTCTAAGTCGGAGCGACTTGCGTCGCTCCTATTAGAACGGTTCCATTGTACAGAACAGGAGGCGACTTGTCAGGCAGCTAGATCGCCTGACAAGTCGCCCTTGTGTGAACCGGCACTAAGAGCACATGTGCAAGTGACTTCACAAGTAAATATCTCCTAAATAGTGTGTGTTTGAGATTTTTACTGTACATATAGGCAAAATTGTCCATGGGAGTTTACTCCCACTTTAGGTATACAACATGGTTTTCTTTAAATGATACTTTTGATTGTTCTCAAAAACAACTTTATTATTTATTTTTTTATTTTTTTTTATGAGAAACATTTGTGTCAGTAAAAGTATCTTTAATAAATTTTTAAATATGTTGTATGCCTAAAGTAGCGCCTGAGAAGTTCATCTATAGAGATAGCAATTTGATAAAAAGGGGCCAGCAATTGTAATTTGCCCCACTGTATGCAGTGCTTTGAAACAGTGATTTAGAAGTACAGAGAAACATAATACGAGTCATCGACTGAAAATATTGGAGCCAGTTGGGCACTATGATGGCCAAGCAACTATCCAGAAGGTGGTCAGTAATGGCATCCCCAGATTTTTTTAAACAGATTCAGTTTAGGTTACAACAGGGACCTCAGGAACAGCAGCATTTTCTTCTTGGCAAGAAGCTGGTACTTTTATCAAGTGTATTAATATATTCAATTTCACAGTGCTGCCATGTGGCTAATGGGTTCATGTGAAGTTTTAATCACTGTAAATAGAACCAGAGAAATATAGGTTACTTACCTCCTTTGGAAAATGCTAGTTAACCTGTTGCCATGCATGCGGCTAATACTTTGAGTCAGAATAAGTACACAGCAAGGAATGCCATACTGAAATCAGAACTCTTAATCTACATACATGTTCCAGGGCTTTAAATTTAATGTTGAAGATCATGAATCAATGCCCTCATAACAGGTATGTTTTAAGGTTTTGTTTTCTAACTTGCCCTTAAAAAGTGGAGGCAGAATAACTTGTTACCAACATCAGCTTATCCATTTCCTCCAGTTTTCAAAACCCATTTTTGTGTGCGTTTTTTTTTTTTTTTTTTTTTACCAGCAAAATGTATTATTTCAGTTATTAATGCATGTCTGTTTTAAACATCTTTATTTTGGTGTATATTTTGCGGTTACAAATGTTCCCATTGAGTACTTACGTGAGGGTCACTCTTGTCAGCAGCCACAGCATGGAGATCCAGCAGAGCCTGGTTTACGGATTTCTCCAGCTTTAGAGCAGTTTGCAGAGCCTCTAAACCATTTGCCCAGTCATCCCGCTCTGGTTTCTTTTAGTGTGGAAAGAATAAAATAGGAGATTTGTGAACAGTTGAAACAGAAGGTTCCCCCCCCAAGATTATGCAAAATCTGCCCTTGCAAAACTCTCCTCTGTATAAGGGATTGATAACCCTCCTCCCAACAATGTTGTAGGGACAATGAAAAAAAAAATTAAAAAAAAAAAGTTAACATAAGCATAATAAGATTAATATTCACAGAATACATGTTACAGATACATTTAGTATAGTACAAAACTGCTCAGCTCGGGGGATGTGGACATTTAGGATAAATATACTAAAAGGCAGTATCACTTTCTGAAAATGCCAATTCGCTTTAACGGCATTTTCAACGATTGCCTACATGTGTAAGAAATTTAGATAAGAGGTACTTCTCATGATCATGGTTCATCAAATGTAAAACTGTACCTGTTCAGATATCACATACGATATTGCAACTTACAGAGCAGGTGCCATCAGCAGCTACAGAGCTAAGGAAGGCACACAAATTTCTGTTTGGACTGGAGTGACAGCTTGCAACACCTTCTGCTGCTAAGGCCAGATACTGTGGCAGTGCAACCGACCTATTGGTGTATTCTGAGTGCATTACAGAGGTTGCTATTGCTGATATCTGAATGGAAATTCTAATTGCATGGCTGTCTCTCGCTTTAATACCTTGAGATGCCAACCTAGAAGCATGCAGAAATCTTAAAGCGGACCTTCCATCATTTCTTCAACTTTCCATCTATTAAATCTTCCACCCTTGTTGTTTTAACTTTGGATAGTAAAACATTATTTTTCTGCCAGTAAATACATTATACAGCCCACTTCCTGATTGTATGGTAAAAAGCCTAGGCTTAGGACATCATACACAGCTCTCCAACTCTCGTGAGAGTTTGCCAGGAAGGGAGGGGGTGAGTCATAAGTGTATCAATGAGAGCTGTGCCTCTGTAAATCCAGAAAGTGAATAGGCAGCAGCTTCAGCTGCCCACAGTTAAAATGGATGCAGCCAGAATTAGTGAAGGGAGATTTCTGCAGCATATTTGGCACATACAGAAATCACAGTATATATAAAATGCAAAGTGGTTGGAGGGAAGCTCCAGAATGGCAAAGATGTTTTTATTAGAAATTATGTGACCAGACTGCAGTTCCTCTTTAAAGTTGTGTGCTGAGGGGGTACGCCATCAATCCGGGCTATGTGCATGTACACACACACACAGCATGGCTCGGCCATGCCCCCTTCGCCCTCACAGGATTTGGCTGCAGGAAGAACACCTACCTCTACACTCTGGAGGAACACCCGGCCTCCTCTCTGGTTCTGGTACTCGATTAGCTTCTCCGCATGCTCCTTCTCCTCTTCTGAACGTTCCCGGAAAAACTTGGCAAAGTTAGAAAGGGCTACATCGTCTCGGTTAAAATAGGAGGCCTGAAAGAGATATAAAATTTCGAAGCATTTTAGCCCTGTTCAGAGTTTTGCAGGAACTATTCAGCAACTGGCACACATCTTACAAATGTGTAGTTCATAGCTCCCAACTGTCCCCTGATTGCGAGGGACTGTCCCTGATCTGGAACAAAGTCCCTCTGTCCCTCATTTTGGTCTGATCTATATAAAATGCACTACTTAAAAAGAGTTTCCCAGTGCTAAACCTTTCTTCCAATTTCTGCATTTGTAACAAAGTTGGGCGGTATGGCAATTCCTCTGTGCTCGTACATTCATTCACACAAAGGGGAGTTCATACTTTTCTCTTTCCATTAACTGTTGATGCACAGAGACTTTATACACCTAGCGCACATTTCCTGCGGCTTTCCCATGCCGAGGGAGCCGCAGACAAGTAAATTAATGTACGCTTTATAAATGCTGATGCTGCTTTGCATTTGTCCTACCCCGTGCATACACATCCGACAAATTTCCATCTGCTGAGAGACAAGTATGCTGCGATTGTTGATTTTCATCTAAAGACTTATTTTGAGTCACTGACTCACATCAAGCAACCAAAATTATCTGCATAGGCGTTTGCAAGTCAAGAACGCAAAAAGCATGAATCCTTTTGCTGCCAGAGATGCATGTCATACAGCAGCCAGGAGGGCGTGTAAATCTGACAAGGCGGTTGTACAGCCTCCAGATCGCTTCCACTGACCCCTGGTAGTGCAGCCACCCTCCATGTTTTCCGGGCTCTGGTGTGTAACTTCCATGGCAGGTGTTGCTGGTTAGAAGGGAAGGAGACTAGTGAACACGCATTCGCTGATCTTCCCTAGCTAGAATGAACATGGAAGGGACTTGCATTACATCACTTCTAGGTTTGGCTGGCACTCTTCCTGGTCTCTGTGGCCAGGAAGAGGTGGAGCCCACCCCCCACATATGTACAAATTAGACATGTGAGTCAGGGTGCCTATGTATAAAACCCATTGATTGGGCTACACATTATACAGTACATCACAATGCATGCTGGTGTGCGAATAATAATTCTAAGGCCAATATTCTCTTCTGGGGTCAGAGCTGTCAAACAAAATTTGTAAAAGCCCCTCACAGGTGTACAAAACACAATCAGCTGTGCACATGTACTATTGCACCATGCATTAGGTGTCACTGCACACATCTGAGTGAAAGCAATGATTCTAGGGCCACCATTAAGCCCCGGTTCACACGCTACATCAGCATAACTTCAAAGCCGACTGTGCGATTTCATGTGCTGCTTGCTGACATCTACGCAACTTCATTTAACAGCTGCCAATGCAAGTCACACAGGAATAGCGCAGGAGCCTTTTTCAGAGATGCAGCGATTTGAAAGGTTCCATTGCCGCAAATGGGGTGCGACTTTGAACGGTACAGTCGCACTGGTGTGAACCATAGCTTATTGTTAACTCTAAAACAGACTATCTGCAGGGGCTTTTAAAGCATTGCCTATAAGAAAAACTTTTGGGTACTGCAGTTTGTAAAGACACAGGTGTGCACAATTTTAAGGCTTGACATGTTGGGTATCTATTTACTTGGCACAACCTAATTTCTTATGAAAAAAACAAAAAAAAAAAAAAAAAAAAAAAAAACACCACACACAAATTGCTGCAAAAACACACTACATGCTTTTCTGCAGCTTCTCCATTGAAGTCTAAGCATAGATGTGAACGTGTCCCATAGGAAACCATGTTAAATGAACTGTAGTGTGTTTCTGCAAAAAGCACCAAAAAATGCATAGGTGCGAGCCAGGCCTGAGACATTTCGTAGCAGCATTTTGTATCACCTCTCATCATGGGGTTAAAAAATAAAATTAGCCCTTTATAGTACAAAAGCAGATAATCACTACTATAAAGGGTTCATTTATACTGTGAAATTAATCATATATAATACACCCAGAAGTATTATGGGCATTATAACTAGGAGTCAGACATGAAGCTTTATGAAGGGTGGAAGGGAGATATAAAGCTTTTATATTAAGTAGTACTAAAAGCTGACCCCCCCCCCCCCCCCCCCAATCAATATGATCATTTTAAATATAATGCACAATACTGGTAAACTTTTACTTTAAATGTAATTCCTCATATTACCTCCAGCCTATCAGCCTCCACCTTCTCTGAGTTCAGATGCTGATCTTCCCTGCACAGTCTTTAAAGTGATTTTTATTTTTTTAAAAACATGGTATACTTACCTGCTCTGTAATGGTTTTGCACAGAGCAGCCCCGATTCTTCTTTTCTGGGGTCCCCCATCGATGCTTCTAGCTCCTCCTGCCTTCAGAGTGCCCCTATAGCAAGGTAAAGAGAACTTCTGGGCTTTAGAACCGCTCACTCCTGCCCAGGACTACATGTCCCATGAAGCATTGCTCCTCACACATTCATAAGTTCTCAGGCACTTACTGACATGTATGGACGGTGTACTGAGCCGTATGTGTGCTGCACTGTGTCTTCTGACATGTATGGATGGTGTACTGAGCCATATGTGTGCTGCACTGTGTCTTCTGACATGTATGGACGGTGTACTGAGCCGTATGTGTGCTGCACTGTGTCTTCTGACATGTATGGACGGTGTACTGAGCCGTATGTGTGCTGCACTGTGTCTTCTGACATGTATGGACGGTGTACTGAGCCGTATGTGTGCTGCACTGTGTCTTCTGACATGTATGGACGGTGTACTGAGCCGTATGTGTGCTGCACTGTGTCTTCTGACATGTATGGACGGTGTACTGAGCCGTATGTGTGCTGCACTGTGTCTTCTGACATGTATGGATGGTGTACTGAGCTGTATGTGTGCTGCACTGTGTCTTCTGACATGTATGGACGGTGTACTGAGCCGTATGTGTGCTGCACTGTGTCTTCTGACATGTATGGACGGTGTACTGAGCCGTATGTGTGCTGCACTGTGTCTTCTGACATGTATGGATGGTGTACTGAGCCGTATGTGTGCTGCACTGTAATACTTGATATGTAAACAAATAATGCATTCTGTATGCAGACCAACTAATCAGCTGGCCTATTATGAAAACAGTTGACAACTATTTTCATAATCGATTAGTTGTTTTGGCCCTACAATCATCCCAGAACTGGAGGCAAACACCTGTGCCAGTATAGAAAGGAAACAGCACCAATACAACCACTGTGCTCTGGATAGGAAGAGGAATAGAACAAACCTCTAGACCTCTCCCAGTAATACATTGTGTAACCCCAGCATGTCTGATCTATAGGAACAACGCACCGTGTAACCCCAGCATGTCTGATCTATAGGAACAACGCACCGTGTAACCCCAGCATGTCTGATCTATAGGAACAACGCACCGTGTAACCCCAGCATGTCTGATCTATAGGAACAACGCACCGTGTAACCCCAGCATGTCTGATCTATAGTAACAATGCACTGTGTAACCCCAGCATGTCTGCCGAGGACAGGGAATCACATGACTTCCGGAGAACAATACAAAGCTGCAGCGGCAGTTATAAACACGTCTTATGCAATCTGTATTGTTTCTAATATCGGTGTGTGTGTGGCTTTTCATTGGCACAGACCTTCCCCAGTAATCACAGACAGAGCACAAAGTAGAGGGGCTCACCATAGACAGGTAGACGTAGGAGCTGTGGAATTTCAGATTCACCGTGCGGTTGAGGCCCGCCTCACAGTCTTGGTGGAAGTTTTGTCTGACCTGAGACTCCATGATGGTGTGTAGTACAGACCCAGCTGGATGTGATGATTATGTGTAGACTGTAGACTAGAGGAAGCCCTCCTGATGTATGAAGGAAGCCCCTCCTAACCCCCAGGTCCCCTCCCCCACACATGGCTGCTTGCACATTCCTCTGTCACTCCCATTCACTCATGGTCTGTTTACTAATCTAATCTACACATGTGCAGTGCACCAGATACCACTATTAAAGTCAACCTTTCCTAAAGTTGGATGTACAGTCACTAGTAGATTTTATTAACACAAATTCTCAGAATATTTGAATGTCGTTAAAAAGTAATTCAAAATTTCATTTGCTGTTAATATTCAATTTTGGAATGAATTTACTTTACCGAACGAAAACCACATACACTGTTAGAAAATTGTACATTAGAGAAACAATCTCCATCCTCCACCTTCAAATTTTCCCTCACAGCTGTATAAAATGAGTATTGATTTGATCCCACTAATGATCAGAAAAAGGAGCAAATTCTCTTACAGTGAAAAATATCAAATGAAGTTCTACTAATGTATGCCCAGCTTATGTGGAGGCTGCGATTCCTATGTGGAGGCTGCGATTCCTATGTGGGGGCTGCGATTCCTATGTGGAGGCTGCGATTCCTATGTGGAGGCTGCGATTCCTATGTGGGGGCTGTGATTCCTATGTGGGGGCTGCGATTCCTATGTGGAGGCTGCGATTCCTATGTCGGGGCTGCGATTCCTATGTGGGGGCTGTGATTCCTATGTGGGGGCTGCGATTCCTATGTGGAGGCTGCGATTCCTATGTGGGGGCTGTGATTCCTATGTGGGGGCTGCGATTCCTATGTGGAGGCTGCGATTCCTATGTGGGGGCTGCGATTCCTATGTGGGGGCTGCGATTCCTATGTGGGGGCTGTGATTCCTATGTGGGGGCTGCGATTCCTATGTGGGGGCTGTGATTCCTATGTGGGGGCTGCGATTCCTATGTGGGGGCTGTGATTCCTATGTGGGGGCTGTGATTCCTATGTGGGGGCTGCGATTCCTATGTGGGGGCTGTGATTCCTATGTGGGGGCTGCGATTCCTATGTGGGGGCTGCGATTCCTATGTGGAGGCTGCGATTCCTATGTGGGGGCTGCGATTCCTATGTGGGGGCTGCGATTCCTATGTGGAGGCTGCGATTCCTATGTGGAGGCTGCGATTCCTATGTGGGGGCTGTGATTCCTATGTGGAGGCTGCGATTCCTATGTGGGGGCTGCGATTCCTATGTGGGGGCTGCGATTCCTATGTGGAGGCTGCGATTCCTATGTGGAGGCTGCGATTCCTATGTGGGGGCTGTGATTCCTATGTGGGGGCTGCGATTCCTATGTGGAGGCTGCGATTCCTATGTGGGGGCTGTGATTCCTATGTGGGGGCTGCGATTCCTATGTGGAGGCTGCGATTCCTATGTGGGGGCTGCGATTCCTATGTGGGGGCTGCGATTCCTATGTGGGGGCTGTGATTCCTATGTGGGGGCTGCGATTCCTATGTGGGGGCTGTGATTCCTATGTGGGGGCTGCGATTCCTATGTGGGGGCTGCGATTCTTATGTGGAGGCTGTGATTCCTATGTGGGGGCTGCGATTCCTATGTGGAGGCTGTGATTCCTATGTGGGGGCTGCGATTCCTATGTGGGGGCTGCGATTCCTATGTGGAGGCTGCGATTCCTATGTGGAGGCTGCGATTCCTATGTGGGGGCTGCGATTCCTATGTGGGGGCTGCGATTCCTATGTGGGGGCTGCGATTCCTATGTGGAGGCTGCAATTCCTATGTGGGGGCTGCGATTCCTATGTGGGGGCTGCGATTCCTATGTGGGGGCTGCGATTCTTATGTGGAGGCTGCGATTCCTATGTGGGGGCTGCGATTCCTATGTGGGGGCTGTGATTCTTATGTGGGGGCTGTCATTTTTATGTGGGGGGCTGTCATTCTTATGTGGGGGGGCTATGATTCTTATGTGGGGGGCTGTGATTCTTATGTGGGGGCTGCGATTCTTATGTGGGGGCTGCGATTCTTATGTGGGAGCTGCGATGCTTATGTGGGAGCTGTGATTCCTATGTGGGGGCTGCGATCGCTAACCTCTTGAATTCGTAGTAGCCTGGCTGTTATGCTGATCCTCTGGCTTCAGTACATCCTGACTGGGGTCATGTACTGTAACAGAATAGTAATGCTGAGGCTGAAAAGGGGTGTTTGGTAAACACTAATGCCCGCCCCAGCCGCCATGTAGGGTCCGGTGTAGGGAACACAGGCCTGTCAGAAGCTCAGGCGCCCTCTGAACTCATCTCTAGCCCAACTCCGAACTTGCCCTCTTTTTTTTACTCCATTGAGCTCACGTATGCAATGACCCAGAGTGAAAAAAGAGCGCAAGTGCGGAGAGGAAGTCAAGAGGAACATGGTTTCCTGGGTCGCTGGGAATGCTGCCACCCCTTGTGACTCTAGCAGCCATCTTGGGTCAGGCAGAGTCTATTTAAGGTCTTGGCTCCCAGGCTTGGCACACATTTTGTGAGTGGGTAGAGTAGGGACAAGTACCCCACCTGGTAGGGACAGAACTAGCGACAGGGAAAGGTTCCTGACGAGGAGGGAAAGCATAGGGCTTGCAACTTCTCTGGACATCTTCCAGATTGGGCACAAGGCAGCCAGACCGCATTCTACCCCTCCTAATCAGCGCTGTCAAATCGGCTGAATCCTGCTCTCTACACACTGTTGGACCTGTAAGTGTTCCTGGTCGGGGTGCCTTCCCAGGGGGTTTATTGTAAGCTGTCTTTTTATTTTTTCAATTCAGGTTCTTTCATCACACCTGGACTATGGGTGTTATTGTCGCCGCACCGCGCTGCACCCCACCTACAAGTTCAGTGGAGTTTGATGGATTCAGAGGATATCTGAGCTCATTCCTAATCACAATACACCAATCTGACCGTCACATGGAGCACCTGGGCTGCAATAGATATTCGCTTTAATGGCTTCCCCTGCCACCCCAACCCAAAACTGAACAATGGACAGAATTAAGGTGGCCATACACTATACAATCTGATTGTACAATCTCTTTTAGATCTACCAAAAACTATGCAGTACAAGGGTCTGCCTGATTGGAAACAAATTGATCTGATGGTTTAACCACTTAAGGACCGGAAGGATTTGCCCCCTTAACCACTTGACTCCCGCCTCACGCTGATATACGTCAGCAGAATGGCATGGGCAGGCAAAATCACGTACCTGGTATGTGATTGCCTTCCCGCGGGCGGGGGGTCGCCTTTGGTCTGGCAGCGATCAGAGATAAGGGGGAGGCCATCCGATCGTGGCCCCCCCCTCGCGATCGCTCCCAGCCAATGAGATTCTTCCCTGCCTGTGTGAAGTACACAGAGGCAGGGGATGTGATGTCATCTCTCCTCGGCTCGTCAGTTTCCGTTCCGGCACCGAGGAGAGAAGACTGAAATGTGAGTGCACCAAACAAACACACACAGTAGAACATGCCAGGCACACATTACACCCCCCCTTTACCCCCCGATCCCCCCTAATCATCCCTCCCCCCCTGTCACACTGACACCAAGCAGTTTTTTGTTTTTTTTTCTGATTACTGCATGGTGACAGTTTGTGACAGTTACTGTGTTAGGGCAGTTAGAGTTAGCCCCCTGTAGGTCTAGGGTACCCCCCTAACCCCCCCTAATAAAGTTTTAAGCCCTTGATCACCCCCTGTCGCCAGTGTCGCTAAGCGATCATTTTTCTGATCGCTGTATTAGTGCCACTGGTGACGCTAGTTAGGGACGTAAATATTTAGGTTCGCCGTCAGCGTTTTATAGCGACAGGGACCCCCATATACTATCTTATAAATGTTTTAACCCCTTGATTGCCCCCTAGTTAACCCTTTCACCACTGATAACCGTATAACTGTTACGGGTGATGCTGGTTAGTTAGTTTATTTTTTATAGTGTCAGGGCACCCGCTGTTTATTACCTAATAAAGGTTTAGCCCCCTGGTCGCCCGGCGGTGATATGCGTCGCCCCAGGCAGCGTCAGATTAGCGCCAGTACCGCTAACACCCACGCACGCAGCATACGCCTCCCTTAGTGGTATAGTATCTGAACGGATCAATATCTGATCTGATCAGATCTATACTAGCGTCCCCAGCAGTTTAGGGTTCCCAAAAACGCAGTGTTAGCGGGATCAGCCCAGATACCTGCTAGCACCTGCGTTTTGCCCCTCCGCCCGGCCCAGCCCAGCCCACCCAAGTGCAGTATCGATCGATCACTGTCACTTACAAAACACTAAACGCATAACTGCAGCGTTCGCAGAGTCAGGCCTGATCCCTGCGATCGCTAACAGTTTTTTTGGTAGCGTTTTGGTGAACTGGCAAGCGCCAGCGGCCTAGTACACCCCGGTCATAGTCAAACCAGCACTGCAGTAACACTTGGTGACGTGGCGAGTCCCATAAGTGCAGTTCAAGCTGGTGAGGTGGCAAGCACAAGTAGTGTCCCGCTGCCACCAAGAAGAAGACAAACACAGGCCCATAGTGCCAATAGTGCCCTTCCTGCTGCATTCGCCAATCCTAATTGGGAACCCACCACTTCTGCAGCGCCCGTACTTCCCCCATTCACATCCCCAACCAAATGCAGTCGGCTGCATGAGAGGCATTTTCTTTATGTCCTCCCGAGTACCCCTACCCAATGAACCCCCCCAAAAAAGATGTCGTGTCTGCAGCAAGCGCGAATATAGGCGTGACACCCGCTATTATTGTCCCTCCTGTCCTGACAATCCTGGTCTTTGCATTGGTGAATGTTTTGAACGCTACCATTCACTAGTTGAGTATTAGCGTAGGGTACAGCATTGCACAGACTAGGCCACACTTTCACAGGGTCTACCAAGATGCCATCGCATTTTGAGAGACCCGAACCTGGAACCGGTTACAGTTATAAAAGTTAGTTACAAAAAAAAGTGTAAAAAAAAAATATATATATAAAATAAAAAAAAATAGTTGTCGTTTTATTGTTCTCTCTCTCTCTATTCTCTCTCTATTGTTCTGCTCTTTTTTACTGTATTCTATTCTGCAATGTTTTATTGTTATTATGTTTTATCATGTTTGCTTTTCAGGTATGCAATTTTTTATACTTTACCGTTTACTGTGTTTTATTGTTAATCATTTTTTTGTCTTCAGGTACGCCATTCACAACTTGGAGTGGTTATACCAGAATGATGCCTGCAGGTTTAGGTATCATCTTGGTATCATTCTTTTCAGCCAGCGGTCGGCTTTCATGTAAAAGCAATCCTAGCGGCTAATTAGCCTCTAGACTGCTTTTACAAGCCGTGGGAGGGAATGCCCCCCCCCCCCCACCGTCTTCCGTGTTTTTCTCTGGCTCTCCTGTCTCAACAGGGAACCTGAGAATGCAGCCAGTGATTCAGCCAGCTGACCATAGAGCTGATCAGAGACCAGAGTGGCTCCAAACATCTCTATGGCCTAAGAAACTGGAAGCTACGAGCATTTCATGACTTAGATTTCGCCGGATGTAAACAGCGCCATTGGGAAATTGGGAAAGCATTTTATCACACCGATCTTGGTGTGGTCAGATGCTTTGAGGGCAGAGGAGAGACTAAGAGGGTCTAATAGAACCCAATTTTTTCAAAAAAGAGTACCTGTCACTACCTATTGCTATCATAGGGGATATTTACATTCCCTGAGATAACAATAAAAATTATTAAAAAAAAAAAAAAAAAAAAATTAAAGGAACAGTTTAAAAATAAGATAAAAAAGCAAAAAAATAATAAAGAAAAAAAAAAAAAAAAAAAGCACCCCTGTCCCCCCCCCTGCTCTCACGCAAAGGCGAACGCAAATGTCGGTCTGGTGTCAAATGTAAACAGCAATTGCACCATGCATGTGAGGTGTCACCACGAACGTCAGATCGAGGGCAGTAATTTTAGTGGTAGACCTCCTCTGTAAATCTAAAGTGGTAACCTGTAAAGGCTTTTAAAGGCTTTTAAAAATGTATTTAGTTTGTCGCCACTGCACGTTTGTGCGCAATTTTAAAGCATGTCATGTTTGGTATCCATGTACTCGGCCTAAGATCATCTTTTTTATTTCATCAAACATTTGGGCAATATAGTGTGTTTTAGTGCATTAAAATTTAAAAAAGTGTGTTTTTTCCCCAAAAAATGCGTTTGAAAAATCGCTGCGCAAATACTGTGTGAAAAAAAAAAAAGAAACACCCACCATTTTAATCTGTAGGGCATTTGCTTTAAAAAATATATATAATCTTTGGGGGTTTAAAGTAATTTTCTTGCAAAAAAAAAATTTTTTTTCATGTAAACAAAAAGTGTCAGAAAGGGCTTTGTCTTCAAGTGGTTAGAAGAGTGGGTGATGTGTGACATAAGCTTCTAAATGTTGTGCATAAAATGCCAGGACAGTTCAAAACCCCCCCAAATGACCCCATTTTGGAAAGTAGACACCCCAAGCTATTTGCTGAGAGGCATGTCGAGTCCATGGAATATTTTATATTGTGACAGAAGTTGCGGGAAAGAGACAAATTTTTATTTTTTTTTGCACAAAGTTGTCACTAAATGATATATTGCTCAAACATGCCATGGGAATATGTGAAATTACACCCCAAAATACATTCTGTTGCTTCTCCTGAGTACGGGGATACCACATGTGTGAGACTTTTTGGGAGCCTAGCCGCGTACGGGCCCCCGAAAACCAAGCACCGCCTTCAGGCTTTCTAAGGGCGTAAATTTTTGATTTCACTCTTCACTGCCTATCACAGTTTCGGAGGCCATGGAATGCCCAAGTGGCACAAAACCCCCCCAAATGACCCTATTTTGGAAAGTAGACACCCCAAGCTATTTGCTGAGAGGTATAGTGAGTATTTTGCAGACCTCACTTTTTGTCACAAAGTTTTGAAAATTGAAAAAAGAAAAAAAAATGTTTTTTCTTGTCTTTCTTCATTTTCAAAAACAAATGAGAGCTGCAAAATACTCACCATGCCTCTCAGCAAATAGCTTGGGGTGTCTACTTTCCAAAATGGGGTCATTTGGGGGGGTTTTGTGCCACCTGGGCATCCCATGGCCTCCGAAACTGTGATAGGCAGTGAAGAGTGAAATCAAAAATGTACACCCTTAGAAATCCTGTAGGCGGTGATTGGTTTTCGGGGCCCCGTACGCAGCTAGGCTCCCAAAAAGTCCCACACATGTGGTATACCCATACTCAAGAGAAGCAGCTAAATGTATTTTGGGGTGCAATTCCACATATGCCCATGGCCTGTGTGAGCAATATATCATTTAGTGACAACTTTGTGCAAAAAAAAAAAAAAAAAATTAGTCACTTTCCCGCAACTTGTGTCAAAATATAAAATATTCCATGGACTCAACATGCCTCTCAGCAAATAGCTTGGGGTGTCTACTTTCCAAAATGGGGTCATTTGGGGGGGTTTCGTGCCATCTGGGCATTTTATGGCCTTCAAAACTGTGATAGGTAGTGAGGAGTGAAATCAAAAATTTACGCCCTTAGAAATCCTGAAGGCGGTGATTGGTTTTCGGGGCCCCGTACGTGGCTAGGCTCCCAAAAAGTCCCACACATGTGGTATCCCCGTACTCAGGAGAAGCAGCTGAATGTATTTTGGGGTGCAATTCCACATATGCCCATGGCCTGTGTGAGCAATATATCATTTAGTGACAACTTTTTGTAATTTTTTTTTTTTTGTCATTATTCAATCACTTGGGACAAAAAAATAAATATTTAATGGGTTCAACATGCCTCTCAGCGAATTCCTTGGGGTGTCTACTTTCCAAAATGGGGTAATTTGGGGGGGTTTTGAACTGCCCTGCCATTTTAGCACCTCAAGAAATCATAGTCATAAACTAAAAGCTGTGTAAATTCCAGAAAATGTACCCTAGTTTGTAGACGCTATAACTTTTGCGCAAACCAATAAATATACGCTTATTGACATATTTTTTTTACCAAAGACATATAGCCGAATACATTTTGGCCTAAATGTATGACTAAAATTGAGTTTATTGGATTTTTTTTATAACAAACAGTAAAAAAAATCATTTTTTTTCAAAATTTTCGGTCTTTTTCCGTTAATAATGGCAGAGGTGATCAAATACCATCAAAAGAAAGCTCTATTTGTGGGAAGAAAAGGACGCAAATTTCGTTTGGGTACAGCATTGCATAACCGCGCAATTAGCAGTTAAAGCGACACATTGGAAAAAGTCCTCTGGTCCTTAAGCAGCATAATGGTCCGGTCCTTAAGTGGTTAATGACCAGGCCATTGTTTGAGATACGGCACTGCGTCGCTTAAACTGACAACTGCGCTGTTGTGCGATGTTGTACCCAAACAAAATTGATGTCCTTTTTTTCCCACAATTTCTTTTGGTGGTATTTAATCACCTCGGCAGTTTTTATTTTTTGCGCTATAAACAAAAAAAAAAGAGCAACAATTTTGAAAAAAATATATATTTTTTACTTTTTGCTATAATAAATCAAAAAAAATAAATAAAAATAAAAAAAAAACAATTTCTTCCTCAGTTTAGGTCAATATGTATTCTGCTACATATTTTTGGTAAAAAAATTGCAATAAGCATATATTGATTGGTTTGCGAAAAAGGTATAGCGTCTACAAACTATGGGATAGATTTATGGCATTTTTTTTTTTTTTTACTAGTAATGGCGGTGATCTGTGATTTTTAGCAGGACTGCGTCATTGCAGCAGTCAGATCGGACACTTTTGACACTTTTTTGGGACCAGTGATATTCATACAGCGATCAGAGCTAAAAATACACACTGATTACTGTATAAATGTCACTGGCAGGGAAGGAGTTAACACTGGGGGGCGATCAAAGGGTTAACTGTGTTCCCTGGGAGGTGTTGCTAACTGTATGGGAGGCTGGGCTGACTGGAGGAGGAGAGAGATCGCTGTTCCTAATCACTAAGAAGAGACAATCTCTCTCTTCCCCCCTGACAGAACGGGGATCTGTTTGTTTACACTGACAGATCCCCGTTCTGCCTGTTTCTGTAGCGATCACTGGTTGGCTCCCCAGTTCGCGAATGGGCACGCGTGCGTCCACAAATCGCAGTGTACCCGCCTGACGTACAATGATGGCGATTCGCGCAGGGGAGCCAACCTGCTGCAGTACAAATGTGGCGGGCAGTCAAAAGCTAGTTAAGGTTGTCCTATTTCATAGTTTTGGTAAACCAATGTTTGGACCGGATTCACCTGCTGGTGGCACTGTGGTGCTCTGGGCGGAAAGCTGCAGTTTTGTCAACCAGCAGGTGTCTTTCCAGCAGCCAGCAGGTTCCAGCGATCAGCTCCACCTGGCCACACCTGCTGGGAGGGTATTTTTTTTAAATAACAAACATGTCATACTTTTACCTGCTCTGTGTAATGGTTTTGCACAGAACAACCCCAATCCTCCTCTTCTCAGATCTCTTTCTGGCGTTCCTGGCTCCTCCCTCCTTCTGAGTGTTCCCATAGCAAGTTGCTTGCTCTGGAGGCACTCGTGCATGCTCACTCCTGAGCTGCCTCTGTATGTCTATAACATACCTCCCAACTGTCCCTGATTTGGAACAAAGTCCCTCTGTCCATCTTTCCTCCTCATGTGGCACCTCCAGGACTGAATGTATGTAATGGCAAGGGGTGTTGGGGAGTGCTGCAGGGTCTGTTGATACTGGCTGCTGGGGGATCCATTGTTGTGGCAGAGGACCTATTTTTGCAGTGGATCTATTGTTGCTGGGGAGGTCAGTTGTTGCTAGGGGGGATCTACTGTTGAGGGAGGGGCCTATTGTTGCTGGCTGCTGGAGGGTCTATTGATGCTGGCTGCGGGGAGATTTGTTGTTGCTGGGGGGAGGTATATTTTTGCACGCAGTCTATTGTTGCTGGGGGGATTTTTTTTGTTAATGGGGGGGTCTATTGTTTCTGCCTGCAGGGGATCTGTTTTACTGCTTTTTTTGTTATCATTGATAAATTCCATACAAAATACTTAGCACCACAAATGTTACTTAGTTCTGTATTCTCTAAAAGGGGTGGTGCTGGGAGGTGGGTAGGGGACTGGAACCAAGGGACAGTACTCAGGGGTGGGTACAGGGCAGAGACAAGGGGTGACTCTGAAAGGGGAGTTCCTGCACCTAGTCTCTGAGAAAAAAAGCCCTGATATAGTTGTATATAAAATGCACTTTTTATCTTTCAAAAAGTGTTTCACAGTGGTAAACCTTTCATCAGGTTTCTAAATTGCTGTATTTGCAAATTTCAAAAGCCAGTATAAAGGAATAGTAGGTTTAAATAATAATTGTTTGTATACTTCACTTTTAAGTGGGAGTGACAGGGGGTGTGTCCTATGCCTGCATACTTTTGCTAATAGGTGTCCCTCGTTCCCATCTCAAAAAGTTGGGAGGTATGGTCTATAGCAGTGGTCATCAACTCCTGTCCTCAGGGCCCACCAACAGGCCAGGTTTGCAAGATGACTGAAATACATCACAGGTGATATCATTTGCTGCTCAGTGATTGCAGTATTCTAGTCTGCATCTGCCCAAGGTAATACATAAAACCTGGCCTGTTAGTGGGCCCTGAGGACAGGGTGGATGACCACTGGTCTATAAGACACAAAGAGCATGGCTCAGCCCCAGCCCCCCCTCCACTGGCTGTGATTGACAGCAGCAGGAGCCAATGGCTGCATCTCAGCCATTGCTCTCATGCACATCGCTGGATCGAGATCGGGATCAGGAGAGTTTTGGAGGGGGGGAGGGGAGCTGCACACTGATTGTTTTTTACCTTCATGCATAGAATGTGTTCAAGTCTATAGGGACATAGTGGCTTCACAGACACAAACGCTTGTCCCAATTTTACAGGCGCTCACCCATTCCCCCAGGCTTGTCAAATTGGGATGAGCCTCTGTAGTAGTATAACAACAACTCTGGACACCTCAACATGCAAGCACTGTAGTAGAGAATAACATAACGAGTAGACACTGGAGCTCTTGCTGTATGAAAACCTGTATAACAGGTCACAAAATTTAAAGTCTGCTAAAGTGGGCTATTATTACATACACTTGTCACTGGGCCACCCCTGTGTGAAATCTATCATTGCTTTGTATATATTATTGCTTTGTATGAGCTCCTGCCCAACACATGACACTGTGCAAAGAAAAAAAGAGATACAAATACATGGTCCCAGTGTCCATTATGGAGTTGTAGTTCCACAAGGGTGGTAATGCTCTTCCAGGAACCTGTCAAACAATAATGGTTTTCATTTTCTGGACCTCCTCCAAGCAGTTGATTCTAAAACCTGTTAAACCTTCAGAACTTTCTGGCTTTCTCTGGCTGCTATGTAACCCTATTAACTGATCTGCCAGTTTATACTCATATCTAAAAAATGGACAACAAGACCAATTGTCCATAACAATGACTTGTGAGCCATATGTGGATCCCAACTCCCCATGGTATGGCTCACGATAGCCTCTCTGCCTGTGCTTGGTACCTCTCTGTCTGAAAACTGCTCCATCATAAGCACACAAAATACTTGAATCTTCCTATTTGATACATCTCAAAAGACAGGTATAATTATTTTTACCAGAATTGTATTGATATTTTCATACTTTGCAAAACTTACGTCCAGTTGTAGTGTACTGTATATATGTGGCTCACAGTATAATGAAACCTGGGGAAAACAGCCTCATGGTGTGTGACCTTTATGTGGTCAGTACATAGGCTGGCCACACATGGATTATAACTAGGCTGGTTCAGTAGGAACCAGATAGATTTAGATCTATTTGCAGGCACTCTGTACAACCAGCCTGTCAGGTTTTTCCTGAACTGGCTATAGCCAACAGCACTGTGTTCAGATGGCAGGGAAGGCTCGCCACTGTGAGAACACAATAGCAAAAGTGGAGTGATTAAACCCTCTGGTTGAACGAACAAAAAATATATAATTTATGGCCTGCCTTATAATGCATTTGCAAATTCCAGGTGGCTGCGACAAGTCACATTACCTCCATGGAACTGTATCCCTATACATAACACCGGTATACTGTGATAGAAGAGATTAGGTAAGCGCTAAGATATATAAGCAAGGGCGTCTTCTTTCTCGATAATACTGAGGTTGTGTCCATTCACACCCAACATTATCTGCCAAGTCATTCAATACCCAGTGCCACTGACAAAGCATGTTTAATAAATCTAACACATGTATATTGAATGAACATGACATGGTGGATTATAATTAATTACACTGAGATCTGGTGTCCCTCTGAGTAGGAAGAAATAACCACATATAGGCTTTGTATGGTCTTTCATACCACCATCCCTAGCTAACACATGTATATTGAATGCTGCCGTGACATGGGGGATTATAATTAATTACACTGAGATCGGGTGTCATGTTAGGTGTCTGACCATGTCAGTTCCTCTGAGTAGAAACAAAAACCCCATATAGGCTTTCTATGGTTTTTCATACCAACATCCCCGGCTACAGTGGTGGAAAATAATTGCAAAAATCAATGAAAAATAAGGGTAGCAGGAAATCCACTGTGGTCAAATGATTCTGTTTTCAAGAATGGGGATATCCAGATTGGGAGGTGCTCATAGCCATACAATTATGGCCTAATTCCACCTTACTTTCTTTACTTACTTACTTATTCTACCTTACTCATCTGACAATATTGATGTATATAGGTACCTTTACAGAATTCTTCCGCCCACACTTGGATTCAGTCCTCTCAGTGTTGGCAGGTGACTTAGTTATAGCACACCCAGATTTTTAAAGGTGCACATTCAGGTGGCACCAAGATTGGGTGGCACTGTCCCAAACACAAATATCCAGCTTGTCATTTGTGTAAATGGAGAAGGAAAATGAATCCTGCTTAAAGCAGAACTGAACTTGCCAACTTGGAGAAAACTCTTGCCATAATGTGCAAATATACATCTTACAGTGCAGAGACTGGTAGGGTTGCCACCTGTCCAGGAGTCACCCGGACAGTCCAGGTTTTGAATCATGTGTCCGGGTTTCAGGCGGACTAAAACCCAGACACATTATTCAGACCGGCTTTGGCTTCCCAAGTAACCAAGATAGTTACACACAAATCTGTTGCCCTCTGGGAGCTGTGGGCGGCAGTCTGGGGGCAGGTTCGGCATCACTGAATGGGCTGATGATGATATTGGCAAAAGCAATTTGACCATACCCACTGTTCACTGCTGCACTGCACTGAGCAGCCCTAAGCAATCAACTACTGCTCCACTGTGTACAGAGGAGCTAAACTAAATTTATCTGGCAGCCTACTCTGAACTAGGAGGGTGCGACAGGAAAGTGAGGCACAAAAGCACAATCTGTCACTCCTGGACATTTATGTCAACCACTGGGTAGACCTTTGGGAAGGGCAGTAGAGACCCACTGCAGACATCTCAGGTGCTGGTTTATCATGGGGAAAACAATAGTGTTCATGCACAACATGCCTGATGCCTTCTCCACTAAAAATCCTCAGTCAACTGTATCTGCTGATGGTCCATAAACAAATTAGATTGTCTCCTGATGTAGCTGATAATGGCTAGATTGAGACACTGACATTTTATATCTATGGGCACCTTAAAGTGGTTGTAAAGGCAGAAGGTTTTTTTATCTTGAAGCATTCTATGCATTAAATAGAAAGCCTTCTGTGTGCAGCAGTCACCCTAATGCCGCGTACACACGAGCGGACTTTACGGCAGACTTTGCCCGGCGAACGGGATTTCGTCAGACAATTCGATCGTGTGTGGGCTCCAGCGGACTTTGTTTTCTCAAAAGTTGGACGGACTTAGATTTGAAACATGTTTTAAATCAATCCGTCGAAATCGAGTCCGGTCGAAAAGTCCGCTCGTCTGTATGCTAGTTCGACGGACAAAAAGCCACGCTAGGGCAGCTATTGGCTACTGGCTATGAACTTCCTTGTTTTAGTCCGGTCGTACGTCATCACGTACGAATTCGACGGACTTTGGTGGATTGTGTGTAGGCAAGTCCGTTCATTCAGAAAGTCCATCGTAAAGTCCGTCGAAAAGTCCGCCGGGCAAAGTCTGCCGTAAAGTCCGACCGTGTGTACGCGGCATAATACTTACCTGAGCCCAGTGGCAGCTGGCGGTTTTTTTTGGGGGGGGGCGCAGCTCCCCTGCTCACCTGCCCGCTTGCTCGCTGTCTGTTGGTCAGTCCAACACTTATCCCATCTAGCAGTGGCGCGCTGGGGGCAGCAGCTCCTGTGTCCTTTCCCCATCACGGCGGCTTCTGCCGTGCATCTCCTCTCTCCTCCTCCTAGGCATCCGATAGGATCACCTGTCCTTTCAGCCAAGCGGATGACGGATCTCACAACCCACTTCCTGATTGGCCGGGAGGAGGATTATTGTGAGAATAGCGAAAATTCATTTGCTATTCTCACACAACTGGGTGGCAGGGCTGTCCTAATGAGTGGGTACACCTGGGCACCCCCCAGGGGCCCCAACTGCATGGGGGGGCCCCTGCACTTTCCCCAAAGCAGCTGGTCCTTGAGCTCATGCTGCCCCAAAATGAAGGGACTGAGAGTGATGGATACACAGGGGAGGCAGGCTGGCAGTGGTGCGTTGTGCTGTGCAGAACGATACCTATTATTTCACAGCCAGCAGTGAGGGGCAGGACCAGAGCGCCAGTGATGCTCTGACCCCGCCCATGCAGCTTGAATGCAGCTTGAAGACTCGAAGGCTGCGGGATAGGAGCTGGAGTGGGAGCTGCTGAATTGGCAGCACTGAGAGCCCACCTGCGGAAGTAGCATTGTGGATGGTGTCATGGTGAGCCCAGCTGTCCAGAACTGTTTGCGCTGAAGGGCTTGGAATTCCCAGAGGGATGCTCCCTCCTCCACCCCTCCTTCTGCCTTGCTTGATTGGTATAGGTGAGTCCAGTGCTGGAGGTGGGCACAAAAGTTTACATGCACTGTATCTCCACTGGAAAGGGGCTACTACATGGATGGAGTAATGGTGCTGAGGGATATCAAGGGTGTAGGGGGGAAAACAATGCTGAGGGGGGATCTGGGGTGTATAGGGGGTAGCAATGCTTGGGGTAGCTTGGGTGGCTACAGTGCTAGAGGTATCAGGGATGTAGAGAGGCCACAGTGTATTGGGTATCAGGAATGTAGTGGGGTCACAATACAAGGGGTATCTTATGGTATATGGTAACAGTGCTGGGGGGTATATCTATGGTGTAGAGGGGTCAGAGTGCTGGGGGGATATTTGGGATGTAGAGGGGTCAGAGTGTTGGGGGGATATTTGGGATGTAGAGGGGTCAGAGCGCTGGGGGGATATCTGGGGTGTAGAGGGGTCAGAGTGCTGGGGGGATATTTGGGATGTAGAGGGGTCAGAGTGCTGGGGGGATATCTGGGATGTAGAGGGGTCAGAGTGCTGGGGGGATATCTGGGGTGTAGAGGGGTCAGAGTGCTGGGGGATATCTGGGGTGTAGAGGGGTCAGAGTGTTGGGGGGATATCTGGGGTGTAGAGGGTTCAGAGTGCTGGGGGGATATCTGGGGTGTAGGGGGTTCAGAGTGCTGGGGGGATATCTGGAGTGTAGAGGGGTCAGAGTGCTGGGGGGATATCTGGGGTGTAGAGGGGTCAGAGTGCTGGGGGGATATCTGGGGTGTAGAGGGTTCAGAGTGCTGGGGGGATATCTGGAGTGTAGAGGGGTCAGAGTGCTGGGGGGATATCTGGGGTGTAGAGGGGTCAGAGTGGTGGGGGGATATCTGGGGTGTAGAGGGGTCAGAGTGCTGGGGGGATATCTGGGGTGTAGAGGGGTCAGAGTGCTGGGGGGATATCTGGGGTGTAGAGGGGTCAGAGTGCTGGGGGGATATCTGGGGTGTAGAGGGGCCAGAGTGCTGGGGGACATCTGGGGTGTAGAGGGGTCAGAGTGCTGGGGGGATATCTGGGGTGTAGAGGGGCCATAGTGCTGGGGAGGCATCAATCTAGCAGATATATTATATGCACAGAACAGCTTTGTTACTTTATGTATGTAGTGTTTTCCCACTGTTTCTTTGCTGTACAGAATGATTGTTCATGTAGTTAATGCGGAGCTCCACCCAAAAGGGAAAGCTCCGCTTGTCTGCCTCCTACATACTTGATGTCTGTTTACCTGCGCCGTCTCCGTTGTAGGGGCCCCACAGCATTACTTTTCTCAGGGGCCCATGATGCTATTAAGACGGCCCTGAATAGGATCACCTGTCCCTTCAGCAAATCGGGTGACGGATCTCGCGACCCGCTTCCTGATTGGCCGGCAGGATGATTAGTGTGTGAATAGCGAATTTTCATTCGCTATTCTCACACAACTGGGTGGGCTCAGAGCGTAGTGCTCTGCGCCCCGAGCCCACCCTTTTTTGAAGCCTAGTAGAGCCTCTGGCGCTAATCACGTGCTTCAAAAAATAACAACTTCCAAATGGAATCCATGGTCTGGCGCCCTGTTTGTAGATCAGGGGGCAGACGCATGGATGGGGGGGGGGGGCAGCAAGCTGCTTGCTGTGGGGACACTTGGCAGAAGGGTTGGGCCAGGAGCACCTGAGAAGGACCCGAAAAGAGGAAGATCTGAGCTGCTCTGTGCAAATCTATTACACAGAGTAGGTATGTATAACATGTTTGATATTTTTAAGGGGAAAAAAATGAGACTTTAGTATCACTTTAAGGCTCATGCTTAAAGTAGTTCTAAAGGCTTAAGGTTTTTGTCTTAATGAATGCTATGCATTAGGGTAAAAAAGCCTTCTGGGTGCAGCCCCCCCCCCCTTCTTATTTATACTTTCCTGAGACCCATCTTGATCCAGATATGTGCATAAGAACAGCGGCCTTCCCGGGTCTCTCTCTCCTCATTGGCTCACAACACAACCAGTAAGTCGATGAGTAGAGAGTGGGGCCAAGTCACACTCTGTGTATGAATGGACACACAGGGATTGAGCCTGCTTGAGTGCCCCCGTAGCAAGAGGCTTGCTATTGGAGGCACTCAACAGGGGGGTGGAGCCAGGACCGCCGGTGAAGGACCTAAAAAGAAGAGGATCGTGGCTGCTCAGTGTAAAACCACTGCACAGAGTAGGTACGTATAACATGTTTGTTGTTTTTTTTAACCACTTCAGCCCCGAAAGGTTAACCCTCTCTTCATGACCAGGCCATGTTTTGCAATATGGCACTGCGTTGCTTTAACTGACAATTGCGTGGTCGTGCAACACTGTACCCAAATAAAATGTTCTTTTTTTCACACAAATTGAGCGTTCTTTTGGTGGTATTTGATCACCTCTGCGGTTTTTATTTTTTGCGCTATAAACAAAAAAAGACCGACAATTTTGGAAAAAAAAACAATATTTTTTACTTTCTGCTATAAAACTTACCCATTAAAAAATGTAAAAAATAAAATTTTTTCATCAGTTTAGGCCAATATGTATTCTGCTACATATGTTTGGTAAAAATAAATCCCAATAAGCGTATATATTGATTGGTGTGCACAAATGTTATAGTGTCCACAAATATGGGGTATTTTTATGGAATTTTTATTTATTGAATGATTGATTTTTTACAAGTAATGGCGACGATCAGCAATTTTTAGCGGGACTGCGACACTGCGGTGGACAAATCGGACACCTAACTGATGCATTTGACACTTTTTTGGGGACCAGTGACACTAATACAGTGATCAGTGCTAAAAAATTGCACTGTCACTGTACTAATGACACTGGTAGGGAAGGGGTTAACATCAGGGTGATCAAAGGGTTAAGTGTGCTCCTAGGGAGTACTTTCTAACTGTGTGGGGGATGCTTTGACTAGAGGAAGACAGAGATCTGTGTTTTTGCTCAATTTTCCCCTCTCACAGAACGCCGGTCTGCCTTGTTTACATAGGCAGACCGCCATTCTGCCTCTCCTGAGAACGATCAGTGGGTCCCGCTGTGTCCAATCACAGTGGGAGTGGGTCACCGGCCACCCCAGACCCTCTGCAAAAAATCACGTACAGGCACATGATTTTGCCTAGGAGGGTCGCCCTTCTGCAGTATATCTGCATGGGGCAGTCCTTAACAGGTTAAATAAAAAATTATTTCCTTTAGAATTGCTCTAAAGCAAATGCTCCATGGACAGGCAGTGAGACATTTGCCCATCCTCATGTGCCTACCCGGTGCACAAGCAGACACTGTGACCTTCCTAAGTCAGAATAAGTGCGGATGTGAGATTTGGTGACACAATAAGAAATGGGTGCCCTGTTGGTTACCAATTTAGACAGAATCTTGTTATGTGGCCAAGGTGGCAAATGCATACATTAAGCAACTATGATGTACTTCAGTTTCTTTGCACAGCAAGCCTCTAAATTAGCCATTTTTCAACCTTCTCAACATGGAGGAATCCTTGAAATAACTTTCCAGTCCTAGGGAACCCTGCTAATATGTACTATATCTACCTTACATTAGTGTTACAGTCACTGGGAAGTATGTTCCTTAATGGCAGGCAGTACACATGGGCCGAATATCGGGTGGCATTGGACAGTTCAGTAGAAACCGGCTGACATTTGGCCCGTGCAAACGGAAGCTTGTCCAACAGAAGCTGGCCATTCAGGGTTAGGGGAACACAATAGCTCAGTGGGGGAGATCGTTGTACTAACATTGCAAAGTTTGTACAGTGGCTCCTTCTGAGCGCTTCAGTTTTTTTTTTTTTTGGTTCTCCCTGCTAGGTTGAGCTAGGCTTTACACCCGTGGTCATTGGGGAGAATCCCACCCTTATAGATAGCTAAAAAGATTTTTGTTGTCAGTGGTTCCTCATCTGAGAGGGAGAAATTACCCATTGTTCAAGGAACACCTGAGAACCTCTGGGGATCCCTGGTTGAGAAAGGTAACTCGTAAGTCTTTGTCCACCATTGACCTGACATGGTGGTATACCTTCATAGTACACGACTCAGCCTGACCCTTGTTCCTCATGAACCACTTCACAAATGTTACAGATTATTGCAGTGTTTACCACCCATGACTTTACTGCAAATAAATGCTGACTGCATAGAACTTTAGAAAGTGCTGCCAAACTGAGATAAGAAATAAGCAATTCTACAGTATAACTGAACCTGAGCAAGATAAGGAGGGGTGTTGTAAGTTTTACACTGAAGAAAACTGAAATTCACTGAATGAAAAATAAGGTAAGCAAATTAGACACGCTTGTTTCCATATTTGACTTTTTTAATACTTTGTTGTATTCATATTCAGTACACACTCTACATAAAATGACTTGTAATAGAAACTTTGTGAAGTTTTTTTTTTTTTTAAGCCTTCTGATCTTATAGCTGTACAGCAATAGTAAATAGTGCTCAGGGATTCGTATTGTTCTAACGGTTTATTATACTGTTTTATATATTGTAGTGCAGATGATGAACCCTTCACATCATTTGATGTCACTGAAGGAAGGTCATATACTAGGGTCAATAAGGCTTCATGCACACAACTGTACAAATTTTACTGATCTTATAGACAAGCATCTTCTGGCACAAAAGTTCCTACATAAGTGCCAGTTCACACCAGAATGCAGTGTGCGTTTCCCACACCACATTCAAAACACACTGCAGTTGCAATCTGCAGCAGGTGCCATTATTAAAGTGTTAGTAAACCCTGCTTGGTTATTTTTACCCTACTGGTAAGCCTATAATGAGGCTTACCTGTAGGTAAAATGAATATCTCCTAAAACGTGCACCGTTTAGAAGATACGTACCCGGGATGCAGCCAATTACATCACAGACGCATTCGTTCTGAAGGTTCGCCATACCTTCAGAGCTTCGTGCCAGGACTGAGGGAGTGACATTATCGCAGCTCCGGCCAATCACGTAGCTGGAGCATGTGAACCTGGAAGAAAGACCGGGGGAAGATGTCAGCCTTTTCGGCGGTGACAGCACAGCACTGGAGGGCTTCGTTCCAAGGTGAGTATTTCATAATGTGCTGCGATGCATAATAGCACATAATGCCATTGTATATAGTAAAGAATCCTGCGCTTATCCCACCGCCTTTCAAAAAGTTCAATGCTAAACTGTTAACAAAACAATTAGTTATTCAAAAAATAATCAATAAATAATTAGGTAAAGAAGGCTGCAACCCAATAAGTCCAAACACAGGCTTATTATTATTATTATTATTATACAGGATTTATATAGCGCCAACAGTTTACGCAGCACTTTACAATATAAAAGGAGACAGTACAGTTACAATACAATAAAATACAAGAGGATTAGGAGGGCCCTGCTCAGAAGAGTTTACAATCTAATAAGTATAGAATAAATAAAAAGGATTAGGGCATTCCTCCAAAATACCATTATGTTTATACACAATACTTGAACAGTGTATCCAAATCGGTTTTAGCAAGAATTCAGTAGTGATCCAACCAAAATAAAAATATTGCTACAAAAATAAAATAAAGTCTTTGCTACAAACAAAATGAAGTCCATACAATATGTAACATTTTCAAACAAACATCTTAGTATCCAAACCCAAAGGGTTCATTCTTGAAGTGAATATGCCGTGTTTAAGGGCCGGTTCACACTGCTGCGATGCTGGAACCCTGTGAATCCACTGTGGGTTCCCGCATCGCAGGTTTACAGACGGCAGTTCACACTGACCTATTCGAACTGCTGGGAGTGTCAGTTATAAGTTAATAACACCCCAAATCAGTTCGCATATCGCAGTGCGATCTGCAAACTCGGGCAGGAATCGGATCGCATGGGTGTGAACACCCATGTGATCCGATTCTGCTGTGGACAAAAAAAAGGGTCCATACGATTTGTATGGCTGAAATCGCATCGCACAGAGATCGCATGTGATTTGCACTGCAGTGCAGTGATTTGTACCGCAGTAAAGCCAACTCGATTTTTTCAGTTTACAGACCAGTGGCGGCTGGTGCTCCAAATTTTTGGGGGGATGCAAACAAACTGAAAAATACTGAACCCCCCCCCCCCCCCCATCAATTGCAGCCTCAATGTGCCCATCAAATGCAGCCATTGTGCCCATCAAATGCAGTCACTTGTGCCCATCAAACGCAGCCACTTGTGCCCATCAAACGCAGCCACTTGTGCCTGTCAAATGCAGCCACTTGTGCCCGTCAAATGCAGCCACTTGTGCCCGTCAAATGCAGCCACTTGTGCCCATCATATGCAGCCACTTGTGCCCATCATATGCAGCCAATTGTGCCCATCAAATGCAGCCACTTGTGCCCGTCAAATGCAGCCACTTGTGCCCATCAAACGCAGCCATTGTGCCCATCAAACGCAGCCACTGTGCCCATCAAACGCAGCCACTTGTGCCCGTCATATGCAGCCACTTGTGCCCGTCATATGGAGCCACTTGTGCCCATCATATGCGGCCACTTTTGCCCATCAAATGCAGCCACTTGTGCCCATTAAATGCAGCCACATGTGCCCAGTATATGCAGCCACATGTGCCCAGTATATGCAGCCACTTATGCCCAGTATATGCAGCCACTGTGCCCACTGACCCCCCATTTGCGGGGCTCACGGCTCTGGCAGCAACCCCAACCCCCCTGCGCAGCTCTGACAGACTCCCTGGCACTTACCGCCTGGCAGCAGCTCCTCTCAGTGCACCAGAGCGGCGGCGACCTCTGCTCCAGCATGTGTCTCCTCCGCTCCTCTTCCTAAGCCTCAGGCATCCAATAGGGTGGCTTGGCGCTTTGGCCAATCAGGAAACAGGCCTGCCTCCTGATTGGCGGGGAGGAAGGTTAGTGTGAAAATAGCGAAAATGTATTCAATATCGTCACACAATTGGATGGGATCAGGGCGCACTCTCTGCACCCCGAGCCCACCCTTATTTGAAGCCTATTAGAGCCTCTGCCTCTAATCAGGTGCTTCGAAAAGTACCACCCCCTCCCGCCCCCGCCATAGGAATCCATGTGTCCAGGGTCCTGAAAGGGGCTGGGCGCATGGGTGGGGGGGCAGCGCCCGTGCGCCCACAGTGCATGGGCCGCCACCTTTATAGACCATAGGTTTAAGTTAAGAATACATAAATTAACTTGTCTGGAACAATAGTTTTAAGTGACATTAACTTATTTTTCCTTGTAACTTACTCAATTTTTTTTAAGTTGGTAAAATTTATTTTCCAAATGTATTTGATATACGTTTAAAGATTTTTCTATAATAATAATAATAATAATAATAATAATAACACAATAATATGTTTTTTTTTTTTTTAGAGGAATAGCCTCATGAAAGAGGCTTTCAAAACAAATTAACATTTATTTATAAAGTGTTACAAATGTAAAATTATTAACCACTTGCCGCCCGCCCACCGTCAAATGACGGAGGGACGGTGCGGCTCTCGTTCTGGGAGGACGTCATATGATGGCACCCCAGAACAGCTGCTATCGTGCGCGCAGCACGGCCGGGTTATTTAACCATGTGATTGGCTGTGTCCAATCACAGCCGGTCACGTAAATACCGAAGTGCCATGAATCGGCTCTCCTCATATTGACAGAGTGTGTGGCGAGGAGTGCCCATCAGCGGCATCTCCTCGCAGGGGAGACCTGGGCAGGTAATCAAGGCACTGATCATCAGTGATATGTATAATGGTGTTCCGCGCTTAGGACGGGCCAGTGACCGAACTGCAGCCCCCCTAAATAGGAAAGCACCAAAGGTGCGATCCGATAATTATGTAGTCTGAAGAGATAGGAGATTGGCGCTGTTCACTGATAAAGACTGATAATAAATCAATAACCTATACAAACTCCTAACAAAAGGAAAATATAACAACCCAATACTAAGTGGGTAAAAAGTGTAACACAATGTGAATTAATATTAAAAAATAAATATACGTGCTGAGAATGGTCAAAAAATGTGCAGAGTACCCAAAAAAAATTTTTTACAAAATAAAATTGGTAAATAGAACTCCAAGCATTACCAACGTAAATGACAAAAAGCTCAAAGAATGTGTATGTGTGCAATGAAAGATATAGGTGGGTCTACCTAAAAAGGGGACAAAACACCGTGTTCCCCACTGAAAATTAATATATGTGCTAGTGAAGCTAAATCGTGTTAAAATAGTAAATATGAGAATATCTATAAACTAAAAAAGGAACAATCGGCATGTGGTGTACAAACAATCTTGGTGCACAAAAAATCAAAAAAGTGAAAAAACCAAAAAGAAAAGAAAGTCCAAACAACCAGATAAATAGTTTAAAAAAAAAAAAAAAAATATATATATATATATATATATATATATATATATATATATATATATAAAAAATTTTTTTATATGTCCGTGAATAAAAAACAGTTCTAATGCAGCAGGCTGATGTATCTTCAAAGGTTGCGGGTAGATCTGTCCCAATGAGTATATGCTGTCCCATGTAGAGTCCCCTCTAGTGCCCCCACTCACCAGAGTGCCCAACCCCTGCAGGGGTAATGAGCATGTAGATGATCCGATGATCCAAGCGGTTGGTGTCCCCCTCACCACCTAATTTCCACCCGTGTCACCCGATCAATAGGCAGACGGAAGATCAACTGTTATTGTTTGGAGAAGAAGAGAGACCCCAGAAAATGTCAGCACACTGAGTTTGGATGTACCCCTCGATCAGAGCCTCCCCACATAGCAGCCAGACCATCCAGTGTGCCCGCACGTAGCAGCACCCTGGAAGAAGGGGGAACAGGAATCCACTTGATATGGCTTGCAAGGAGTCACACGTATAATTGCCCCCCCACCAACACGCCACGGGGGGGTGGGGCCGGAACTCCTACTGTTGAGGAAAAGAGTCTGGCCGTCCAAGGAGGAAGTGGGGAGACCTGGGCAGGTAATCAAGGCACTGATCATCAGTGCCCTGATTACAGGAAAGCCCCAGTAGTGCCCATCAGTGCCACCAATCAGTGCTGCCCATCAGTGCTGCATTTCATTGCGGCATATTAGTGCCACCTCATCAGTGCCCATCAGTGCAGCCTCATCAGCATACATCAGTGAAGGAGAAATGTTACCTATTTACAAAATTTACTGACAGAATCTATTTCAGCCTTTTTTCTTTTTCTTTTTTTGTAAAAAATAAAAATCCCAGCAGTGATAAAATATTAAAAGAAAGCTCTATTTGTGTGAAGAAAACAATAAAAAAAATTAATATGGGTACAGTGTTGCGTGACCGCGCAATTGTCATTCAAAGTGTGACAGCGCTAAAAGCTAAAAAAATGGCCTGGGCAGGAAGGGGGTGAAAGTGCCCTGTATTGAGGTGGTTAAAGCAGCATCAAATGTGAATGTAAACATCTTTTTTTTTTAAAGAAGAAAGAAAAAAAATGCCTCTTTCTCAGCTAACAAATAAAACTGAAACACACACGTAACATACAGTATGGCTAGGTGTACACTGGTGCGATTGCAGACATCACACCGCATTCCTGTGCACATCACATGCGATGTCTGTACGATGGGATTTAGGCCATACAGTTTGTATGGCTGAAATCGCATCGCACCAAAATGGTGCAGGACCCTTTTTTCCCTGCACCTGAATCGCATGTGAACACCCATGCAATGCGATTCTGGCAATCGCACTGCGCTTTGCAATTTGTTTCAGGGTGTCGTTAAGATAATATTGACAATGCTGCAAATCGCATGGACACCATGCGATTGCGATACGGGAAACAGGATTTGCTGCGTTTCCCGCATCGCATAAGTGTGAACCGAGCGTATATCTGTAAAGAACATAGAACACAGAATGTATTAACTTTTTTTTAAGCTTTTTAGGAAAGTAATTTGCACTTTAATATGTGAACTGTTGAAGATAGATTCCCCACATCTAGCTCTAAAAAGATCTTCTAAAAAAACTTCAAAAGGTATATTTTAGGTTTTTAGGGTAGCTCGGGTTAAAAGCATAAATGAGTCCCATAAGAAAAACACATGCTTGGTGTACATCAGAGATTTCAATGAGAACCTCCCTCAATAACTATCCCCAAGGTGGTACTGTTTTTATCAGTAATTTTGTGGATAACAAAAATATTCAGGATCAAAGCAGATAGGTCTTATTGGACCCATGAGGCATCCTCATCATCCAGGTCCTGTGGAGACAAAAAAAAACCCAGTGTAATAAGATAAAGATTCATTGGATCTAGTCTAAATTGTCCCTAGTATGTATGAATGTGAGTTAGGGACCTTAGATTGTAAGCTCCTTGAGAGTAGGGAATGATGTGAATGTACAATGTATATGTAAAGCGCTGCGTAAATTGATGGCGCTATATAAGTACCTGAAATAAATAAAATAAATAAATAAAGACCAGAACAGAATGTCACAGAGGGCATAACAAGGTCCTTTATTCGCACCAGCAATTTAATAGATCTATTTCATAAAATCCCACACGTTAGTTAAATAAATAATCAATAAATTCTTACAGCAATTCATTTCTTTAATATATATTTATATACAGTATATAAATATTTAGCAAAATGCATTTCTAAGACACCCACTTCTGTGAATTCAAGGGGGATTTAAATCTTGGGTACAACTGCCATTCCCAAAAGACAGATTTAAAAAAACGAGAGGAAATAATTATGTAGTATGTGAATAAAAATATACAATTTCTTTGCGCTACGTTTGTGTTGAGTTGCGCCGCAAAAAATGAACATTTCTGACAATTTGGTTTTGAAGTTATTGCACATTAAATTTGATATTATGTGACCTAAAGCCCGCCCACTTTGCACCCCATATTATTATATTTTAAAAACAAATATACCATTTGTTTGTCTGCTTAATAGAAATCTCCTAATTGAATGCACATAAATCAATACATCATTAAATAACAAACTTCATATTAAAGTGCAAGTGCCACTGTGCAAAATAGCAAAAAATAAAAAATAATGAAAAAAAATGAAGTGAAAAAAAAAAAGTCCACAGTATTAATATAGAAGAGGACCTTCTTAAAAAAAACTATGTTCTAAGCAGTCTCTAATTGTGAACCGTGCTTCACAAACACACAATGTGACTCCAATCCGTGACTTGCGCCACCTTCACCGAGTGCAATGCAGGCTCACTTTCACTTAATTTTTTTCATTATTTATTTTTTGCTATTTTGTACAGTGGCACTTGCACTTTAATATGAAGTTCTTTAATGATGTATTAATTTAAGTGCATTCAATTAGGAGATTTCAGCGCTACCACATAGGTAATTACAGTGGGGACGGAAAGTATTTAGACCCCCTTAAATTTTTCACTCTTTATTATATTGCAGCCATTTGCTAAAATCATTTAAGTTCATTTTTTTCCTCATTAATGTACACACAGCACCCCATATTGACAGAAAAACACAGAATTGTTGAAATTTTTGCAGATTTATTAAAAAAGAAAAACTGAAATATCACAAGGTCCTAAGTATTCAGACCCTTTGCTCAGTATTTAGTAGAAGCAACCTTTTGATCTAATACAGCCATGAGTCTTTTTGGGAAAGATGCAACAAGTTTTTCACACCTGGATTTGGGGATCCTCTGCCATTCCTCCTTGCAGATCTTTTCCAGTTCTGTCAGGTTGGATGGTAAACGTTGGTGGACAGCTATTTTTAGGTCTCTCCAGAGATGCTCAGTTGGGTTTAAGTCAGGGCTCTGGCTGGGCCATTCAAGAACAGTCACGGAGTTATTGTGAAGCCACTCCTTCGTTATTTTAGCTGTGTGCTTAGGGTCATTGTCTTGTTGGAAGGTAAACCTTCAGCCCAGTCTGAGGTCCTGAGCACTCTGGAGAAGGTTTTCATCCAGGATATCCTTGTACTTGGCCGCATTCATCTTTCCCTCGATTGCAACCAGTCGTCCTGTCCCTGCAGCTGAAAAACACCCCCACAGCATGATGCTGCTACCACCATGCTTCACTGTTGGGACTGTATTGGACAGGTGATGAGCAGTGCTTGTTTTTCTCCACACATACCGCTTAGAATTAAGGCCAAAAAGTTCTATCTTGGTCTCATCAGACCAAATAATCTTATTTCTCACCATCTTGGAGTCCTGCAGGTGTTTTTTAGCAAACTCCATGCAGGCTTTCATGTGTCTTGCACTGAGGAGAGGCTTCCGTCGGGCCACTCTGCCATAAAGCCCCGACTGGTGGAGGGCTGCAGTGATGGTTGACTTTCTACGACTTTCTCCCATCCCCCGACTGCATCTCTGGAGCTCAGCCACATTGATCTTTGGGTTCTTCTTTACCTCTCTCACCAAGGCTCTTCTCCCCTGATAGCTCAGTTTGGCCGGACGGCCAGCTCTAGGAAGGGTTCTGGTCATCCCAAATGTCTGCCATTTAAGGATTATGGAGGCCACTGTGCTCTTAGAAACCTTAAGTGCAGCAGAAATTTTTTTGTAACCTTGGCCAGATCTGTGCCTTGCCACAATTCTGTCTCTGAGCTCTTCAGGCAGTTCCTTTGACCTCATGATTCTCATTTGCTCTGACATGCACTGTGAGCTGTAAGGTCTTATATAGACAGGTGTGTGGCTTTCCTAATCAAGTCCAATCAGTATAATCAAACACAGCTGGACTCAAATTAAGGTGTAGAACCATCTCAAGGGTGATCAGAAGAAATGGACAGCACCTGGGTTTAATATATGAGTGTCACAGCAAAGGGTCTGAATACTTAGGACCATGTGATATTTCAGTTTTTCTTTTTAAATAAATCTGCAAAAATGTCAACAATTCTGTGTTTTTCTGTCTATATGGGGTGCTGTGTGTACATTAAGGAGGAAAAAAATGAACTTAAATGATTTTTAGCAAATGGCTGCAAAAATTTAAGGGGGTCTGAATACATTCCGTCCCCACTGTATATCAGATTTTTTCTATTATTGTGGATGTGGGAACACATAGGTGGAAGCAGCAGCTTGACTTACATCTTTACCACTAGGGGCAGCGCACAACCATTTGATTTTTATGTGAAAACAAATACACTATACCAATATGCTTGTTTTTGCTACACAAATGCAGCACAAACTTATGGTATATTTGTTTTTGAAATGTAATAACATAATGCAAAATAGGCGGGGCTTTAGGTTACATAATCCAACGTTGAATGTCCAATATCTCAAAAACCGAACAAACAGAAAGTTTGTTTTTGTGGTACAAATCAGCACAAACGCAGCACAAACAAATGACATGGTCACGATCCAGGGGTCAGGCTCGAAGACCAGTTGCTATAGCAGTGGAAGCTCACACAGGAACCAGCAGGATAGAAACATAGGCAGGTCACCCTGGCAGATGTCACAGGCTCACTTGAGGTGCGGAATCTAAGTACCAACCGGTATTCACCTAGAGTTGTCACCTCATCCCTTTAAACCCGAACACATATGAATTACACAGGTTCTGGGGCTAATTTAATGCAGATAAGGCACCAAGTGAGTTTAATTACCACCTTAATCAGCCACAGAACCTGTGTAATGGGGAAATAAAGGATAGGCCATATTGGGCCGCCTTTCCTCATGGGATTGTGGCATCAGCATTTAAAAGAATATTAGGAATAGGTATTGCAGTTAAGGTTAAATTTGATAGGCTGTTTAGGGTCAGGTGATTCAGAGGTTATAGAAGGTTAATAGACTATTAGGGATTGGGCAGTTAAGGTCAGGTGTCATAGAAGAATCTAGAAGGTTAAATAGTATAGCAATGATTGGGCAATTTTAGTCAGGTGGTTTAGAAGGTTCTGGAAAGGTCAAGAGGCCAGTTAGGATTGGTCAGTAAAGGTCATATGACCTTTAGAATATTCCAGAAGGGATCCTATAGCCTATTTAAGGGAAATTTCCAGTCAGGATTGTGCCAGTCGCCAGAGAAATTACAGCACTAAGAGCTCAGGCAGAAGTAGCCATAATACTGGTTTCAGTGTTTCACTGGTGGAATGAAGACTCTAATTCGTCAATTATTAGAAAGAGCAGAGGCAGCTGGAGGAGAAGAATGGATTCGGTCTTGCCTTGCCTTACCTGTGGGTCAAACCTCCGGGGAAGCTGAAGGAAGATTGGAAGAAGAAATGAGTAGAAGCGCTGGAGCCGGTGAGAGTCAGCGTCCATGTCGGGTTGCTGTACATGATGTAATTCCGGCGCATGTAGTCCCGGAGGTCGGAAGGCAGGAAGATGTCACGCAAGCTGGAGAAGGAGGGCGGAGAGCGAACAAGAGGAAGCGGCTTCCGAGGAGGAGTTTCAGTCCGGCGCCGCCTGTACAGCCTGAAGCAAGGAGAGAGAGGCCTGTGTCGTCGTCGGGTAGTCGGCGCGCATGCGCGACTTACGCTACTGAGCACAATGAAGAGAGAGCGAGTCAGGTACCAGCTGCGGCCACAGCGCAGTCGTCTACACAGCGGTTTCTAGCGGAACAGCAGCAGAAGAGCAGCAGCCACAATGGAGAGGCAATGGGGGAACCCAGTTTGGTTCCTCTGACTAGTACAGCAGCCGGCATTCCTATCACTGTGCGGTGTGCTTCACCTCTGTTTTCTGAAGAAGTCAACAAAGTTAGTAATAATGATGGTGAGTTGTCAGATGTCTCAAAGCTTTCTGAATTATCTTCTTCTTTACAGCAGCTTATTGAAGTTATGCGTGCTCACACAACATCACAGACAAGGATGCCCAGTAGCAGGGATGATAATACAGCAGAGGTCTGGTCGGCTGTTTTAAATGAAAACAGCACTATGCCTCAGAAGGCTATTGTTTCACAAGAGGTTGTCAACACAGTGGGCACTGGGCCTGAGAAAGGATTCAGGGAGTGCATGCCTTGTTTTATCTCTCCTCTGGGTTTTCATCTTTCTTCATCTTTGCGGGAGAAAATCTGGAGAGAGGAATTTATTGATCTAAATTTAGTTCTTCCTCTTTCTAGAGAATTTCCGAAATATGAGAGGAGGGATGAGAAGCAGGAGGATGATCGCCGTAAACCATTAATTAAATCATTTTACAGCTGGCTGCAAGCATTTTGCATTTATGCCAGTGTTTTATGTGAGAAATGCCCATCCAAAAGCTCTTTATTATTTCAACATATTGACATTATTTTAGAGGCTTACAAAAGTTTTAGTGGGTTTTCATGGTTGGCTTATGATGAGGCTTTCAGACAGAAATTGGCAGTTCAACCCTCTTTACAATGGGGGTCTAAGGACGTAGGTCTCTGGTTGAATTTATTTTTACCTCAGAGACAAACTTTTTCGCAAAAAAGTGCAATTAATACGGTTTCCAATTCGACTACAAGTACTAATTATAAGAAAGGTTTGTGTTTTGCATACAATGATAGCCATTGTAAATGGTTATCTGCATGCAAATATAAACATGAATGTGCTTTTTGCTCCGGAAATCACCCCATATCTAAATGTTTTCGGAAGCTTCAAGCAAGCCAAAAGGAAAGTTTTTCCAAAAGCAATCACGCCAGTGAAGTTTCCAAGAATTCTTCCTTGGCTTCGGGTTTATCCAAACCTTCAGATGGCATCTCTGCTAATTGAAGGCTTCTCTGTCGGGTTTTCATTACCAACGTTTCAAGGAAAGGGCTGTGCACAAGTTAAAAATTTGAAATCTGTAAACGATTACCCTCATTTAGTGCGTAAAAAATTATTAAAAGAAGTGGAAGCAGGCAGGATGGAGGGTCCTTTTGATAGCCCCCCTTTTGATGATTTTCGGATTTCTCCATTGGGTTTGATTCCTAAAAAAGAACCGAATGAATTTCGGCTCATACATCACCTGTCATTCCCTTTTGGCAGCTCATTAAATGATCAAATTGATAGTGATTCGGTGACAGTTTCTTATACATCTTTTGACACAGCAGTAGATAAACTGCGTTCATTAGGGGTTAATGCACTAATGGCGAAGGCGGATATAAAATCTGCTTTTCGGCTTCTTCCTTTGCATCCTGATTGCTTCAGCTCATTAGGTATTAATTTCGAGGAAAAATTTTATTTCGACAAAGCCCTGCCTATGGGTTGTTCTATTTCATGTTTTTATTTTGAAGCTTTTTCCACCTTTTTAGAATGGGTGGTAGCTAAAGTAACTGCCTCTGACGATTTTATCCACTATCTGGATGATTTTTTATTCATGGGAAGGGGTGGTGAGAATGATTGTTTGCATTTATTACAATCGTTTCAAGGAATATGTGATTATTTTGGTATTCCTTTGGCGGAAGAAAAGACCATTTTTCCAACTTGTTGTATTGAGTTTTTGGGGATAACTTTAGACACTATAAACATGGAATTTAGATTGCCCAATGAGAAAATTTATAGACTTAATCAACTTTTGAGGTTATTCTTGAGAAAAAGTAAAGTAACTTTAAAGGAGATGCAATCTTTGTTAGGTCAGTTAGCATTCGCAACCAGAATTTTACCTATGGGTAGGGTTTTTTCCAGAAGATTGTACACGGCTATTTCTGGTTTAAAAAATCCGTCATTCCATGTTAGAA